>NW_023270374.1:22568798-22679091 GCF_011800145.1 Mirounga leonina
AAGAAAGAAAGAAAGAAAGAAAGAAAGAAAGAAAGAAAGAAAGAAAGGTAAATGTCTAACAAACATATAGAAAGCTCTGTATTACAAATAATCAAAGAAATATTTTTTTTAAAAAACTTCCACCTACCAGACTGGCAGAAATTAAGAAAAGGCTAATATCCATTATTGGCTTAGTATAAGGACAAGGTAGACTCACACACTGTTGGAGGGAAGGCAGCTCATCACAGTCTTCTTGGAAAGCAAACTGGCTTCACCCATCAAAATGTAAACTGTGCTCACTTGGTGACCCCTTAATCCCACTTCTAGAAAATCTAGTTTAACTACACAGAAATATCTATAAGGATCTCAGCCGCACCATTGTTTATAATAGCAAAAAACTAGGAACAAGTTAAATGTCTATCAATTGGGCATTCATTAAATAAATTATGGCAAATCCAAAGAAATATATTGCAGTTGGGGACAGATTTGCCAGAGAAGTTCATAAAGCTTAAGGCAAAGTTCAAGATCAAGTTCAAGGCCCTTCCAAGGGAGGAATTAGCAACATGTGGTGACTGTTATAATTGTCAGTTGTAAATTTTAAAATTGTCATTTCTTTTGATTCTAAATAAATTTCATTTTGTATCTAGTTTTTTATTCATAATTTTGTGTTATTTTTCATAAAGGGTGCCTACCAAATTGTATAAGTTTTAGGTTCAAAAAAGCATAGATTGGCCCTCTGTATGAAGCTATTAACAAGAATGGAGTAGATATATTTATATGTACTGAGAGGAAAAGCTGTCTACTCTACAATGCTAGGTTTAAAAAAAAAAAAAAAGCAAACAGCTGAACTACAATCTCAAATGCTCCTGGTCTTGTTTAAAAACCAAAACCATACCTCTGTGTATATATCACATACAGGCATATAAAAATAAATCTCAAAGAGTTATTATTTATCATTTTTAAAGACAATTTTGTCACAAGCATACTCCAGATCAAGTATTATCTTAAAATGTGATTCCTCATACCCGCACAGGATTCACCAAAATGATGTGCCACAAAGATTTCCCATTTCTGAACTGGGGAAAGCTGAGGCTTCCTTCCCAACCCTTCCTGCACCAGCCCTGTGACAGTTCAAATGGGCAGGCTGAAGGGGCATGATGGCCAGAGAGGGGTCAGGGCTGTGTGGTCAATGTCAGGAGTGGGCACAGAAGGATGCCCCGCCCTGGGCAGGACGGAGAAGGATCTGTGTGGTTGGAAGACAGGGAAGCAACACTATTCCTTTCGCACTCTGCACCTGGCCCCTGAGATCTCAAAGATAGTCCCCTGCCTGCTTTGGAAAGAGCTTCTGGACTGAGGCTGGACATTCCAGCCTCACTCACCCCAGTGGTCCCAGACAGTTCTCAACAGCAGGGGAGACTAGCAGTCTGCCTGGGACCCCTTCTGAAGAAGCTGAAGCTACACATGGACTGGGCTTCATGCCTTTCAGAGGGTTTTGCCACTCCCCACCCATCTTGTCCTTCACCATGAAGGAGAGGGTCAAGGACGGGGGCTTCATCTCTAGACTGTAATAGACACAGCTGCCCCTGGATCTGTGTCCTTGTCTCCCTCCAAGTGCCCTTTCTGCCCTCCCCCATGGCCTTCTGAGATGGCCGGACAGAAATGGTGATGAAGGGGACCTGACAGGTAAAACTCCCCCAGGTGTCCTTGTCCCCGTCCACCCTCACTCTCATCCACTAGGGAAAGGCTGGGACCAAGGGGAACCCTCTCCAGGGCACCATCCTGAGAAGTTCCACTCTGTCTGCTGCCCAGTTCCCCAGAGGGAAAGGACTTGGCTGCCTCAGAAACAGTGGGGGTAGAAGACAGCACTTAGAAGCCAGGAAGGAGGGTCAGCCTCAGGACCACCAGCTATACACACATGCACACACACACACACCAGCCACAGTGCCTGAAATTTCAGCAATAGACATTCAGTCCTTTGTAAGTAATCTTCAAAGACTCTTGTCAAGATTCACGATACAAATCCTATTACACACAGATCACCAGTCCAGATAAAAAGCCCAAGGAATTCCCAATGGTGGCAGTACGAAGAGTCAAGGACACAGACTTTGAAAACCAACAGATCTGGAATCAGGCCTTGGCTTGGCTATTTTCTGACAGTGAGGATTTGGGACAAGTCACTTCACCTCGTTGAGCTTCAGTCTCTTTACCCAGAAAATGGGAATAATAATAGTATATACCCAAAGGGCTGTTTGAGAGACAAAATAAAAATAATTCATGTAAATGTTTAAGCTCACATCTAGCAGATACTCAGAGCCCAATAAATATTAACTGTTGCTGATATTATTATTAGGCTGGAATATAACACTACCTATCAAAAGCTTTCTAAGACTGCATTTCTTTTTTTTTTTTTTAAGATTTTATTTATTTTTGACAGAGAGAGAGAGTGTGTACAAGGAGGGGGAGCAGCAGGCAGAGAGAGAGGAAGTAGCAGGCTTCCCGCGGAGCACGGAGCCCGACGCGGGGCTCGATCCCAGGACCCTGGGATCATGACCTGAGCCGAAGGCAGATGCTTAACCGTCTGAGCCACCCAGGCACCCCTCTAAGAGTGCATTTCTAATCCTAGAGTTTTATGCCTGGGAAATAGACTAGAGATCCAAAATTCATGTGCAAAGATGTTCATGGCAATGTTAGCTACAAAGGCAAAAGCTACAAACCTAACTGTCTAGGAGCAACAGTGGGCTAGCTGGATAGACCTGGTATCCCAGATGCCAAAATGCCATGCAGCTGGTAAATGAGAGGCCATGGCTCCACAGACACTGACAGGAAGTGGTGCCATTAGGTGTTGGGTGAAAAAGAGCAAATTGCAGAGCAGCGTATATATAAGAGGATACTATGTGGTGAAAAAATATTTGTAGGTACATATATACTTTAGTACACGTATGTACTTGTATATTGCACAGAAAAATGTCTACCAGGATGTCTTTTTTTTTTTTAAAGATTTTATTTATTTATTTGAGAGAGAGAGAATGAGAGACAGAGAGCACAAGAGGGAAGAGGGTCAGAGGGAGAAGCAGACTCCCCGCTGAGCAGGGAGCCCGATGCGGGACTCGATCCCGGGACTCCAGGATCATGACCTGAGCCGAAGGCAGTCGCTTAACCAACTAAGCCACCCAGGCGCCCTACCAGGATGTCTTAACAGTCATTATCCCTGGAGACTGAGGAAGAAGGTAAGTCATTCTTTTATTTTATATGCTACTATAAGCCTTCAAGTTTTCAGTTTTAATGAAGGACATGTACCACTTTCTAATTAGAGAGAGAGAGAGAGTGTTCTTTCTTGAACATTCCAAATAAGCTCTCCTGTGAGGGCCTTTGTATCTGCTGCTCCCTCTGCCTGGATCACCATCCTTCCAAACAACTGCAGCCTTCAAGCTCTGTACAAATGCCACCTCCTCCACGAAGCCCTCCCTGACCACCCTATTTAAACGGCCACACCCTCTCCACCTCCCTTGCCATCCCCGCCCCCCACCCCCCACCCCCACAACCGTCGCCTCACTTTTCTGGTTCTCCGCTGTACTGGTTCACCCTGTGACCTACCATTTATTTTACTCGCTGGTTAATTGTCTGCCTCACCCCAACTAGAATATCAGCTGCAGGAGGGCACAGGTTTTTGTTTCTTTTCTTTCTTGCAGCCTCCCCAGGGCCTGGCACGTTTACATTAAGTGTTTACTTAATGAATAACTGTCTGGGCCCTGAGGGGACTAGGTCACAGTCAAAGGTCAGGCTTTGAGTCATCTACTTGGATCAGACTCAGAGGCTGAAAGGGATGGGTTCTTTTGGGCAACTGCTTCCAGGAATCCATCCTCACAATGCACTTAACACAAGCGCACAGAAGCATACGTACAAGGACGTTCAATGCAGAGCTGCTCATCAAAGTTAAAAACTGGACCTAACCTACATGTCTATTAAGAGAAGACTGGCCTAATCGTTTGTGATCCCTCCAAACTATGGGGCACTATGCAATTATTACAAAGAATAAGGTAAGTTGACAAAAGAATAAGATGAACCTAAATTATGGATAGGAAAACATATCCATGCCATATGGTTAATTACGTTTTTAGAGAGTAAATGGTAGGACATGCTATGATTTTACATCACTGATCTAAAAATAAAAAGGATAAAGATTAACCGAGGCCACCAATTTCACTAGCAGTGACTGTGGCTGTAACTGCTGGTGGGGTGGAGTGAGTGAGACACTGGGGACCTTTATATTTTGCTTTATACACACTTCTTTTTTTCTTTTTTTAACAACTAGCATGACTACTTTTAAAAGTTTTTTTGGGCGCCTGGGTGGCTCAGTTGGTTAAGCGACTGCCTTCAGCTCAGGTCATGATCCTGGAGTCCCAGGATCAAGTCCCACGTCGGGCTCCCTGCTCAGCAGGGAGTCTGCTTCTCTCTCTGACCCTCCCCCCTCTCATGCTCTCTATCTCATTCTCTCTCTCAAATAAATAAATAAAATCTTTAAAAAAATAAAAAAAATAAAAATTAAAATTAAAAGTTTTTTTAAGGCTTTTTTTTTTAAGATAATCCCTATACCCTATGTGGGACTCGAACTAACAACCCGAGATCAAGAGTTGCATGCTCTACCTACTCAGCCAGCCAGGTGCCCCTAAGGCATTTTTTTAAAAGAGAGCAAAGCACATTCAGAACCTGGAGGAGAGACTGTCCAGCTGCTTGCAGCTCACTACTACTCCTCCCCCCCCCCCCCCCCCCCCCCGCAGGACCCAGCTCTGCAGGGCACTGCTCCCTGATTCCCAAGTCCCTGATGCCCTGGAGCTAGGGAAAGGGCCCGTCCTGCCACACCCTAACACAACTGTGATGTGGATTTTCACTGGTAGGGATTTAGGGAACCCAAACAGTCTCTGAATTACCATATCTTTGCAGATCAAAGCTAGAAAGGGCCTTAGAGGCCACTTCATCTAGTGGTGACAACACAGTGAGGGGTGTCCAAGGTCAGAAAGGGGAAAAGTGCAGGAGGAAGGGAGAAGAACAGAGATGACCCAATCCCTACTCACATGTTGTACAAAACACCCTACCATGGGAGCCTGGGTGGCCCAGTTGGTTAAGCATCTGCCTTCAGCTCAGGTCATGATCTCAGGGTCCTGGGATCAAGCCCCACATTGGGCGCCCTGCTGGGCAGGGAGTCTGCTTCTCCCTCTTTCTCTGCCCCTTCCCTCCAACTCATGCGCGTGCGCGCACACACACACACTCTCTCTGTCTCAAATAAATAGATAAAATCTTAGAAACAAAACAAAGAACACCCTACCAGAGCACAGAAGGGCATTTTAACAGTGGGTTCTGGCAATGCCACTTCTCCTACCTCCCAGTCCAGCCCACAACCAGGAGAGGACCCTCCACAGCCCCCCAGGCACACCCAAGGAGCTTCCCACACACACAGCAGCCCTGAAGCCAGAATTCTGAGTGGTTCCTTCACCTGCGCCACGCCTCTCCAGGTCCTGGGGAGAGCCAGGCTGGCCCCCCTAGGCTCGTCGGCCCTGCCCTTCCCAGCCCATCCCCACTGTTCATGCCCGGCTCACAGCCCAGACCCTGCCTGAGTGTGGCCCACCTTCTCCACAGACGCGTTGGATTGCAGCAGGATCTTCTGGAATTCCCCTCTTTGAGCATCTTTGAAGATCGACTGTTTGCCATGGGGCATTCTTAACAGCTTGGGGCTTCCAGAGTGGACAGGTTTCTGAAAAGAAAAATGGGCCTCCCAGGTCATCACCCTGTGGGGAAACAGAAACCAGAGGCAGATGCTGAAAGTACGACCCGCCCAGCCCCCCTCGGTCGATCCACTGCCCTGTGAAAGGGATGGCCGGGTGTTGAAGGGATCCTGCAGTAAAGGCATTCCAGCGCTGGGGAATCTCCATGTTAAACCAGCAGCTTCTGCTCTCAGGACAGAGACTTGAGTTTGCCTTTGTGGAAACCACCCCGCCTTTGTCCTGGAAGAGACCCCTGGCCAAAGGTGAGGATTAGGGCGTGTATAGCCATTGCTCTACAAGATGCGAATGCAGTGGTGCAGCCCGATCCTCCAGAGGTGGTCTGAGTGTCCTGTAATAAGACGCAGTGCACGCGTCCTACAGCAGAACCCGTCCGAGCAGCCCACGTGGGATCGAGTCTGCACTGCCTACACCCGACAAGTGTTGTGTATTTACGGAAGGTGGGGTTTCTCTTTCAAGCCTCAGTTCCCGGGAACTGGAATCAGGCTCAATTGCTGAAGCAGTTTGCTGGGCTCCCCCGGCCCTGCACAAGATACTGTCTTCACTGCTGAGAGTCCGAGGCCAAACACCCACCCCACCCCCAGGCTCTATCTCCCTCCTCCCCTCAAAATGAGACCATCAGTCAAGGCTGGAAGGGTTAATCTTGGGGCAGAGATAAGGGCTCAGAGGAGCAGGGAAGTAGTTTGCCTCTGCTTGGGCCTCAGACCCCTGGAGCCTCAGAGAGGCTGGGTGGGGGAGGTAGGCAGGGCCCAGTTGGCTCATCTCTTCCAGATTACACTCGCTGGAGGACTGAGAAAGTAGCCCAGGAACTAGCCTGTGATTCTAGGTTCTCTGGGTTGTCTTCCCTCCAGGTCTGCCCTACCCCCAGCTTGTAGACTCTGGGAAGGGACCATGCCCAGACTGGAGGCAGCAGAGTGGGCTGGATCAGGTGAATCTAACCAGGGAGGTGAGCTGATGGACGTAAAGGAGCTCTGGAAAGAGTGCCTCCATATAAGAACACAAACACACGACAGGCCCCCAGGTAGCTGCCAGGGCTCAGCCCCCGCTCCCACCTGTGGGGGTGCAGGCCTCTCCGGCTGCTTGTCTCTGGGGTGCTTCATCACCGGGGGCGCCGACATCAGGTTCCGTTGCAGTTTGGCGTTGGCCACAGTCCTGGCTCTGGGGACCGGGGGCTGCCCTGGTGGTCTGTGAGCCCACTCCTGGTGCTCCATGCAGGACTTGCCTGACCGGAGGCTCTCAGCCAGAAAGTTGTCCACTTCTTGGACCTGTGCCAGGGAGAAACCCGCCCCAGTGACACTGCAGTGTCCCAGAGGGACATGCAGGGCCTCCTCGGCCCGATGCCAATACCTAAAGGGCCCTCCAGGTGCCCCAGGCCTTGCTTGCTTGCAGTTTCCCTAGAAACTGAGTACCCTTAGAAGTATCAAACCAGGGCGCCTGGGTGGCTCAGTTGGTTAAGCGACTGCCTTCGGCTCAGGTCATGATCCTGGAGTCCCGGCATCGAGTCCCACATCGGGCTCCTTGCTCAGCGAGGAGTCTGCTTCTCCCTCTGACCCTCCCCACCTCATGCTTTCTCTCTCTCAAATAAATAAATAAAATCTTTAAAAAAAAAAAGAAGCATCAAACCAGAACTCATAACCCTGTCCCGGGGCCAACCAGGAATGCCCTGAGTGCCCACAGGCGGGACACCACTCCCGTGAGGGACTCAGTCTCCCCATCAGTGAAATGGACAGTGGTTTCCAAATATTTGTGAGGTTGTTTGTAATCTTAAGGGAAGCTCCGAAGTGTTAAACAGGTAAAAAGCTGAACTGCTCTAGGAGAAGCCACTGCAGTAGCCTCTGAGCATCTGTCCCCAACATGTTTGGAAAATTACTGGATAAGGTGACCCCAAAGGCCCCTTCCAGCTTCATCTGCAAAGATAGCATAATTCAGAGATGGTGTGGGTTTCCTAAGTCCCTTGCATGAGCCTGGTGAGCCCGGAGTGTGAACACAGCCATGAGGAGTAAGACAGGAGCCGCCTTCGAGGAAAGAGTCATCTACTAGACAGAACAGGACCAGCTCTGGAAGATGTGAATGCTCTGCTATCACACCACCTGGGTCTGGACCCATCACTTCTGGGCTGTGCAGCCTCAGGCAAGATGCCTAACCTCCCTGTGCCTCAGTTTCCTTGTCTGGCAAATGAGAATAATTCTAGAAACTAGCACCCACCTACCTAGCTCCCAACCTCCTCCAAAAGAAGTCGTCATGTCCCCTCTCCTTCCTGCCCTCCCCACCCGGCCCTCCAGCTGAGTCTGACCCACAGCTGAGAGAGAGTGGGGGGTGCTCCTGTTAACCATACCTTCTTGGGCAGCAAAGGCAAGGGGCTCACAGAGGCGTTGAAATTGAGGATGGGCTTGAACAGGTTGACGTTCCAGAAGAGGATGTCCCCATTGTAGGAAGAGGTCCCGAGGAACTGGTTCTGGTACTTGGCCATGCTCAGAACGTCCTCCTTGTGGAAGATGTGCCAGGGGTAGCCCACGAACACCGGCTTGGTCTTGTGGAGCCTACGCACAGGGCCAGAGGTGGGAGGGCGGGCCACTCGGCCTTACTGCTCCCAGGGGCGGGAAACACCAAGGCCTTTAGATTCTGGGAGGCAACTCGGAAGAGGGCACTCAGGTTGGAGCTCTGCCCCACCGACCTCATTTACGGAGCACCTGCTGTGTACCCACCACAAAGGCCCTGTCCTCGGGGCTTTATATAAACTAATCTGACGAATCCGCCCCCTCTGGACAGCTGAGTAAGGACTAAAGAAGGGAAGCCATGGCCCTAGAAGGGCCCTCTGGAAAGGAAGAGGCCTTGCACATTCTGTTCCCTCTGTCTGGAATGTTCTTCCTACCCCCAGCCCTTTGCTGCTTTGCTGAGAAGACCCTACTCCACCTGCACCATCCTCAGATGAGCCTTTCCTGACCGCCCCTGAGACGATATCGGGTTTCCATCCCCTCCCCTTAGAAACCTGTGCTCCCTTCCCCCACAGCACTCAACAGACTTTATCATTATAAATGAAGTTATTTGATTAGCCTCTGCATCCCCCTTGGAGGATGGAGACCCCATCATTCTTGTTTACACCCATCTCTAGCACGTAGCACAAAATCTAGAACATGTTAGCCTCAAGGAGTGGTGAATGAATGGACAGATAAGCAGATGAAGCACTGGACATTACCCACCACGAATTTCTTGCTTGGTCTTCCAACCACTAGTGAAGCTAGGAATGGGGGAACCCATCTGAAGTAAGGAGAGTAGTCAGCTGCCCTTAGCTACTCACATGAAGCAAGTGATTCTCTTACTCCACCCAGTCACGTAGAACGCTTTGTTCATATGGACAATCCCACTAATCTGTGGAAGATGACAGAAAACAGATCCCTGAGGCACCTCAGAGAAAATGGCCCCAAGTCAAAGCTCTCCATGATGATGAGTTCCCTAGAAGCGGTACCACCATATATTTTTCAGAATGCTCTCACATCACATTATCCCGTTTGATAAACTTGGAGCAGGGAGCGAGTGTAGGTATCCATGTCCGCTCAACAGGGGGATCCCTGGGAGGGTCAAATAACTGAGTGATAGGGTCTGAACGGTACTCAGATCCCTGGCTACTCGGACAAGGGCTCCTTCTGAACTAGTTAAAGGACTTTCATAAGAGTTAGTCATGGGCTCAGGTCCCAGAGTGGCTGGCTTTGCTCTATGCCATACCCCAGACCATCTCTAGGACACTGGCAGACATTTCCGGAACAGGAGTGAGCGTGGGGTTCTCCTGGCCCCACTGCTAGAAATGCCGTCTGAAGCTCTCAGACCCGGGCTAAGGCGTGCTCATGAATCGAAAGAACAAGAGTAGCTATAGCACTTGCAGAATGCTTCATAAGGACAGGCACTGTGACCTAGCTTCACTCTACAGGCGAGAACACAAAGGCTCAGGCAGGCATGAAGGCAGGCAGTCTATGTGCCCAGCCTGAGAGGGGGGGCCCAGGCTCGGGGGCGCTGTGCTCTGCGTCTCCCCGCGGCGCCCCCAGTGCCAGCTGACAGAGAAGACCGACCTCCAGGTGGTCCATGTTGGGGAAGACCAGCAGGCATTCACCAATGGCGTAGTTCCACATCTTTATGGTGCCGTCGCGCAAACCCGTGAGCAGGCAGCGCTCCGATTCGTCCAGGCACATGGTGGACAGCTCCATCTGCTGGTCGCCGGTCACAGAGAACTCCATCGTCCGCCTGCCCGTCGCCACCTCCCACACGCTCACCAAGCTGCTCAGGCAGCCGCTCACCACCTGCAGGGGAGCAGGCGGCTGGGGCTCCTAGAGAGGAGAGCGTCCCCACTCCCAAGGGTGGCCCCCACCTGTCACGGCTGGGGCTGGCCCAGCGCCCCTCTCCCTGCGATGTCCTGCCAAAATGGGCAACCAGGCCCTTCCTGCTGCCCAGTAAGGCCCTCGTGAAGACACCTTCCTCTGCTCAGAGGAGTGAGGCAATCCCTCAACCAAGTGGTGGGGCTCCCACCCCACCTCAGGCCACCAGCCCCCTGCAGGGCTGCTTCTCATCCACATGCTGCTGCCCCCACGCCACCCTCAAAGTTATGAATCCTCCCCCCACCCCGCCGCTGTGCTGACTGCTCCTTGGATGCAGCTCTGGACCCCTCAGGGGGTCTGGGTCCTGCCCGAGGTCCCCTGGCCCTCCTGACAGCCTGAGGCATGACCGGCTCCAGCCCACTCACCTGCTTAAAAATCTTGCTGTAGAGGACGGCACACACGGGTGAGCTGTAGGTCGTGGTCTTCTCCCCTGTTTTTCCCGGCTCCTCGGTCTCCAAGTACCCTTTGAGGATCCCAATCTATAGGTGAGGAGTGAGGCCGGCAGCTGGGCAGTCAAAAGGGCTCTGCCCCCAGTGACTGGCCCCAGGGAGAAACTTCCAATAAACTACAACATCAAACGTCCTGACTGCACACAGACCTGAGCCCAGTGAGGCCTCTTGGCTCCTCAGCCTGCCTGCTGATACCTCTCACGCCTCCTCCTTGGGAGTCCAGTGTCCTTCATAACTCCTGGGAAGCTTAAAACGTCAGTCTAGTGTCCCCTCCTCCAGGGAGCCTTCCCTGACCACACTAGGCTAAGGATCCATTCTCTGTGTTCCAAGAAGCACCTGGTACGCATCTCATCCCACCACGGAGCATTTTCTACTGTCATTCTCTGTTCTCCTCCCACCTCCTCGGTTCCTTGAGGGATGGGGCGGCGTCTAATGAATGCATTCTCGGCTCCTGCCCAGGAGCGGGGGCTCACTCCCTTCCGCCCAGCACTCACCGAATAGGTGCTACAGATGAGACTGTCTTCGTTCTTGTGGAAGTAGATGCTGGTGATGGGGCAGTTCCCCAGGGCGAAAAGCTTCCCGCAGAAGGACTGGAGGCATATGTAGTCCTGCATGTCCCACACGCGGATATTCTGGGGGGTGAGAAACGGGCAGAGAGGCTGAGGGTGGGCTCTTGGGGAGGCATGGGTGCCCGAGGCCTTGGGGCGTGAGGAGGGCCCACACAGTGCAAGCACCTCCAACACACACCTACCGCACAGATGCCAACCGTACCACAGAGATGCGGTTCTTATGCTCAGATGAGGAAACTGAGGCTCCTCCACCACCCTCCTACCCTGCTGGAGTGGCGGCCACTCAACAGCTGAGGATGAAGACCGAGCAAGACAGCATGAGCCCCTGCAGACCGTCACAGGCTCCCCCGCCAGCCTACCTCAACTAAAGTCAGGCACCGCACACTGTGCCTACCGACAGGGTTGCCAAAAAGCCCACCTGTCCCCACAGCAGCCCCCTCGAGTTCATCCCAAGTTGAGGAACCCACAGAAGTCCCTCCAGGATGCCCACTGCTTGGAGACATCAGCAGTAAGCAGGAAAGGGCATGACTCCAATCCATACCCTGCCTCTGCCCATCACCTCTGTGAGGATTTGGGCTAGCTCGTCCTGGTCCCCTGCCCCTCCAGCCTCAGATCCTTCAGCAGACGCCAGGACACCCAATTCTCGGGGCTACTGGGAGAAGTCCAGATAACAGAAAGTGTGGGCTGTGCTGGGGAGGGTGGCTGGGGTAACCCAAGGGTCCTGCCAACTCTCAATCTACTGATTCCCAGAAGACACAGACGTGTGCCCTGAAGGAGGACCCCTGGAGCCGTTGGCTGCATCCCCACATTGGCTAGAACAGCTGAGCAGCCCCGAAGCCGGGGCGGTGCCCTGAACCAATCGGTGCAGAGGTGCAAAGTGACAGGCCCGGAACTAGGGAGTCCCAGGCGCTGGAGAAGGTCCGGTCAGGCCGCGAGAGCCAGGGCAGCCGAGAAGGGGTCGCTAGGAGAGCCGGGGGGGAAGGGGACAGGGAGTGGCTCACACGTGTCGCACACCTACTGTGTATCAGCCGCAACGCTGCCACTTTCCCACCAGTCCTGCTCTAAACCTCTCAACCACCCATCCTGTGGATGAGGGGACTGAGGCTCAGAAATCAGAAGGGCCTTGCCCAGGACCACAGAGCAAGAAGCCAGGCTGGGCAACATGGGAACCCAGCTCTGGCGGACTGCTCAGAGTGGGGTGCAGGCCTCTACCAGGGGCTGTCAGAGACCCCCAGCCCCCTCGTGGTGACTCCACCTGGGGCAGCCAGGCGGATGTGGAACACGGGCAGGGAGGTCACACCATCCCCCTGGGCCTCAGGCTGCCGCTGACTGCCGGCCCCTGGCCTGGCCGAGCTACATGGTTTTCCCAGGGCCAGCATCTGTGCCGGGGAACAGGAACCGGTCCGAGTGGAAGAGCTGTGCTCCATGAGGACAGCACCTTGTCCTTGGAGACGCTGAGGAGGATGCTGCTATTTTTGCTGTTCACCAGGATGTGCGTCACAGAAGTCTGATGCCCCTTCATCATCCACACGGGCTTTTTTGAGAAGAAGGGGTTCCACAGGCGGATGAGGGGGTCATAGCCACCGGTCGCTGGGGTCAAAAGAACGAGTGTCAACCATGGGGGGCCTATGCTGGGACCTTCTCCTGGGACCAGGCCCTGGACCCCAGGCAGGTGTGGCAGATGGGGGGTTGTGGTTATCATCTGCCCCTTTGCCACTCCTCCCCCACAGCCTCCCCCATCATGTCACCACACCGCCCCAGGTGCCCACGGGCTGCGACCAGAGTGGCAGGAGAGGAGCCCAGACAGAGCCTCCCCACCATGTCCCCAGCAGCCTTCACCCCGGTTCCACCAGGCCTGGGGTTTCTGGGGGACATGAAGATGACTTACCCACTAAGTTCTTGTCTGGGCAGTAATCAAAGCAAAGAATCCCTTTTCTTAAGTTCAGCACGGAAAACCTACAACAGCAAAGGGCGAAGGCTGCAGGCGGGGAGCGACGGCCTCAGGGAAGCCAGGGAGAAGCCATTACCTCTTACCCAAGGACAGGAGCAACCCCAGCAACCCCGGGGCTCACCCTGCAGCCAAGTCGGGGCGGAGCACCACAGGCAGGGCGGCTGCCGTGCGTCTCAGCCCAAAGCCAGCAGCTCGTGGAGGAGGCGCCCCCCTCCCACCTGTAGGTGAAGGCACCCCCAAAGCAGGAGCAACTCCTTACAGCCGTAATACATTTAACTTAACTCGATCCTCACTTCAACCATACTGAGACAGGCGTCCCCTGACCCATGACACACATTTTTTAAAATGAGGGGATTCTAAGGGCCAGGAGAAGGGGAGCTCCCAGGTCCTTGTGCCCCTGCCTGCTCTGTGTGGGTTCCTGTGCTGGGTGCTGTCTCGTTCATCATCTGGAGCCTTCATATAACCCTAGAGAGTGTCATCAGCCCTGTGCCACAATGAGGACATGGAAAGCAGAAACTAAGGAGTTTGCCCAAGGCCACAGCCTGGCAAGATGGGGGCATCAGGATTCAGAACCAGGGTGGGCGTGGCAGGAAGAGGCAGGAGGCTCAGTTGCCAGTGCTCCAGGACAGGAACAGGTGCAGCCGGGTGGATGGGGCTCAGGAGGGCCAGGGTGACCCAGGCAGGGGTCTCAGGAGGGTCCGGCCCGAGAGTACTGGAAGCTCTGTGCCTTGGCACATGCTATTCCCCCTTATCCATACATCCTGCTCTTTCTACTCAAACTCCCCCTGTGAAACTCAACTCAGAGGGCCCCATTGCAGGGTACCCCAGCCCTCTAACGCAGCATGCCCTCCACTGAACTGCCCCTGAACTGGCTCCTTTATCACTCCCCGGGGGCCTAACCCAGTTGCCTAGGGGTCATCCTGGAGGCTCCCTCGCCAGCATTCCCATTATCCAGCTGGGCCCTGAACCCTCGTTGCCCATGTCCCACCAGAGCCCTGGCCTTTGCTCAGTTTAGACCCCCTTCATCTCTGTGTCAGCCTCCCAGCAGGTCTCTTAACCTCCAGTCTTGCTCCCACTCCAAATCTACTCTCCCTTCCACTGCCGGAAGGATTCCTCGAAAAACTGAAACTTCAAGAAAAGCATATCAAATACATGTATCTCATCTATTGTCAAACCAGATACATCTCCCTCCATGCATATATGCACAGAGAAATCTTCTGGAAGAATGGTCACCACAATGTCACTAGAAATTATTTCAGGCTGATTCACTCACTCATGCAACCAAGATTTACTGGCATCTACACCCTTCCGGGATTACCAGGGGCATAGATAAGATGCCCCTGCCTTCATGGAGTTTTCCTTCCAGAGGGAAACAGCAGGAGCAAGTAAATGAACAGAGACGCAAAGGAGATGGACCTTTGCACATTGGGACAGGTCCTGCAGGGAAATAAACAGGTGGCTTTGACAAGGTAGCTGCAGGAGACCAGTCTGCAGATGGTTGCTGTGTAGAGAAGGGACCGGAAGGTCAGAAGGGACGCAGGGAAGAAGGCCATGGCAAGCAGTTCAGGTGGCTTTGACTCAGTGGTGGGGGCAGAAGTGAGAGAAGAGGGTAAAGCAGGGGAGACACTGTGGGTCAGTCCACACACCCAGCACAGGGCTCCCTCCAACTCCACCCTGGCTCCTCGGCTCAGATTCACTGCTGGCTGCAAGCATCTGAAGAACTCAGCGCGTGCTGGCTGCCAGGGAGCCAAGCTCTCAGGCCCACAGTGCCTCGGAGACTGAGGCTGACTCTAGAGGCAAAGTTTGGGGGTGACAATGCCAGACCCCTCCTGTGGCGGCCAGGCCCTAAGAGGTCCTTGCCGGGAACTAGAGACCAGCAAACCGTCAATGGTGCCACCTGCCGGCTAGCAGGTGTACTGCATGCAGACAACCCGAAGGGTCTGCGTGCTCTCATGGGTATAAATACATTCTCCAACCTGCCACCAGAGTGTATCTCAAATCCCACCATCTCATCTCCACTGGCTGATTCCAGGCCATCATCATAGGGAGCCTGAATTATTACAGTGGTATCGTCACTGGAGTCCCCAACTCCACACCTGCCCACTCCACTTGCAACAGAGAAGCCAGAAGGATGCTCCTACACATCAAACCATACTGTTCCTGTGCTCAAAACCTAAGAATTTGTTTTTATCTCTTACCAAATAATCGAAAAAGATATGTTAGAGACAACTGGGGGGAGATTAACTTGGACTAGGTACTAGTAATATTAAAGTATCATAGTATTTTCTCTACTTCTGTGTGTTTAAGATTTTTAGTAACGAAAATGTTTAAAAAATAAAAACAAAGAAGAAACAAGGGCATACTGGGCGGAAAGGAGCAATTCAAAGGCCCTGGGGCAGGAGCATGCCTGAACCACAAGGGGGCCACAGGGGGCTGGAGGAGGAAGGTAGAAGAGGTGAGATTAGGAAGGCAGCAGGGACAGACCACAGAGACCCTCATGGCCAGGATGAGGTGATCCTGTGATGTCCACCTGCCACTGAGACCCAATAAATAAATAAAAAAACAAGCTGAATAAAACACGTATCACAGACATGAGATAATACTACCACCAAAGCAGAGAGATGAGCCTCTGCTGCAAATCAGCTCCAAGCAAAATCCCACCACACTGCCTCACTCAAGGCCCGGAAGCCAGGACTGAAGCTTCCCCACGGCATTAGGCCTTCTCCGGGGCCCCCTCCTCCAACCAGCAGCTAGTTCCAGGGCTTGGGTAGGGATGTGTGCAGAGGACTCTGGCTGGCAAGATAGTGGAGGTACAGCTAGGCCTGGGACACGTCCCCTGCTCAAAGGTCTCAGGTTTCCAATCTGTAAAATGAGGAGTTGGACCAAATTAGCCCTACCCAACCCAGGACAGGAACGGACAGACAGAGATGGGGCCTAAGTGGCCCTCATTCTTCCCGCTGTGCCTCACCCAGCTGCTCCCCCAAAAAGACAGGGGGGGGCAGTTCATGGTTCAACCTGCCCAGGAGCAAAATGTCACAGACCTGAAGGGTCCAGGAGGTAAAGACCTGCTGCAGGAAGGAAATAGCAGAAGCAAAAGGAAAAAAAAAAAAATCCACCAGGAGAAAATACCTACTGTGAAATGCACGGTGAAAGATACATATGAGAGGCGCCTGGGTGGCTCAGTTGGTTAAGGGTCAGACTCTTGATTTCAGCTCAGGTTGTGATCTCGGGGTCGTGAGATCGAGCCCCACGTCAGTGTGGAGCCTGCTTAAGATTCTCCCTCTCCCTCTGCCCCTCCCCACCCTCTCTCTCTAAAAAATTAAATAAATAAAAATTTAAAAATAATTTTTAAAAAGGTACACATGAAAATGATAGAAGTGAGACATTTGAGAACGGGGTGAGACAGTGGGTATTGGGTAAGGGAAGGATTGAGGCTTTATTTATTATGTTTTACTTTTTTACAGGGTCAACCTACGTATATAGACTTACTAGTGTGACTAATCACTGATTAGGAAGGAAGGAAGGGAGGGAGGGAGGGAGGCAGAAAAATATCCACTCTGGGGAGTGGAACCTGGAATAAAGGAAAGAGATCAGAACCATCTCCAAAGAGTAAGTGCTACCAATTATTGACCATATAGCACAAAGAGCAATCAGCTCTGGCACGAGGGAAAGAAGTACTGCTGTCACCCCCTTCTACAGACGAGGACACTGAGCAAGGGGCACAGAGGTAAAGCAACTCGCATTCATTCCTCCATTCAGAAAATATTTTGCTGACTGTCTGCTTACCCTATGTGCCAGCTTCTGTGCTGAGTTTTGCGTATAAATTGGTGGATAAAAGAGGCTTGTTATATTTTTGTTGCTGGTAGCAAAGATTAAAACCACGCTCCATAAAAGTTCTCGTAACCCAGTGAGATCCGCAGGATGCCGCTGTCCTGGGGCCAGGCCCACTCTCAGTGGGGATGGCCACGGGTGGCTGAGGTAAAGCCAGACCCTCCAGGGCACCATCACATCCCCCCGCCGCCAGCTCCCCCACTCCAGCCTGGGCAGAGGCGCTCCTTACTTGGGGCTCTCTGGGGCTTTGGATGGCAATATGGTCAGCACCAGAGAGGACTTCTCAATGGCCGAACAGGAGGCCACCGTGTTCAGCTGGGGGATGAACTTGACCTGTTGGCACCAGTTGGGATGGAGCGCCTGGGAAGAGAGTGGCAGTGGTAGGGGCTGGAGCTGAGCACGCCTAATGCCGTCTAGTGATCGCAGCTCTGACACGCCCACACGCCCCCACCCCGGTCCTAGCCCAGTCCTGGGCCATCACTTGTCAGTGAGACAGGTGAAAAGCACCCAAGTCTGCTATCACGGGAACTCTTGCTTATAAGCTGGAGAACAGGCAAGGTCAGCCCATGTGACAGCACCATCTGTCACCCCATCCCGCGCAGGAGAAAGGATGGATTGGAGTCAGCCGGGCCCGCAGTCCCTCTTATCCACAGGGATCCCCGCCACGGAGGAGAGAGGAGCTTCCCTGCCCCACCGCTGCCCTCCGTGTTTCAGGACATGATTTGGAGTGTGTGCAAATGTTATCTGGTGCAACTTGAACAACGAAAGGCTGAGACCCAGCAGTCAAGAGGGTGGCCTGACTGCCCTGAATTCTCTAGTTCTGGCTCTGCAGTTTGGTCCTGTGCTTGGCCTCCCAATCCGGGGATTCTCCTCTTCAGGACAAGAATGGAGGGGGTTGTCGGGCACTGAGCTAGGTTTTCAATGCACTGCCTCACTGAGTCTCTCTCACGATGAAGGCACCGAATTCAGGGCACCGAAGAGAACCCGGGACACTTAGCAACTGGGGTAGAAAACGAAGCCCAAGATGAGATTCCAACAGAAGATGGAGAAGAAGGTATTCGTGAGTGACTCTCCTGGAATGAGCCCAAGCAAGACCCTAAGTGCCTGTCCTTAGGAGCTGCCAATTCCATGAGGATGACAGGCTGAGAAAGCAGTGGGTGGACGATACAAAGTTGGGAGGAGGTAAGCTGTGCTAGTGTGATTTACAGCAAGAAATGTATATTTGGTCTTCATGCCCATTTCTGGCACAGAGCTCCTAAAACCCCTGGAATTTCCTAAGTGATAAGACAAAGGTGTCTTAATATTCGTAATGAACCCCTTTCAACCACACCTGAGTTTACATTAATGAGGTGACTTTTGGAAAGCCCCTAAGGATGGGGACTGGTTGCCAGGGGAACCAACCATGAGCTTGGAGGGTTGGAACTTTCAGTCCCACCGCCCTAATCCCTGGGGAGAGGAGAGGAGCTGCATGTTGAATTGACTGCCAATGGCCAATGATTTAATCAATCATACCTATGTAATGAAACTCCATAAAAACCCACAAGGACAGTGTTCAGAGAGCCTCTGGGCTAGTGAACATGTGGAGGTGTGGGGCGAGCCTTGCACCCAGAGAGGGCAGGGAAACTCTACCCACCCCCACCCCTTTCCCCATACCTTGACCTGCATCTCTTCCCTCTGGCTGTTCCTAAGTTGTAGCCTTTTATAATAAACTGGTGATCTAGTAAGTAAAATGATTCTCTGAGTTCTGTGAGGCACTCTAGCAAATTAATAGAACCCAAAGAGAGGGTCATGGGAACCTCTGATTTATAACTGGTGGGTCAGAAGCATAGGGGACAACCTGAACTTGTGACTGGCCTTCAAGGTGGGGCGGGGGGGAGCAGTCTTGTGGGACTGAGCCTCAACCTGTAGGATCTGATGCTATCTCCAGGTAGATAGTGTCAGAACTGAGTTGAACTGTAGGTCACCCGGCTGAGGTCCAAGAATTGCATGGCAGTGTGGGAAAAACACATTGTCCCTGGTGTCAGAATCCTATAAGCACTGCAGCGTGAAGAGACACAGGCAGGGGCAGGCAGCAGGGCTGGTCCAAGCTGGCTGGTGAGGGCCCCGAAGGAAGCAGAGAAAGGGGGACACAGGAACCTAGGGAAGGGGACAGAGTGTGACAAGTCCCTGTGGTGGGAAAAGGCTTGGAGTGTCCAGAGAACAGCAAGGTGGCCTGCATCTCTCTGCATAGACTAAATGAGAAGAAGCAAAGTAACAGGCAAGATGGGGAACAGGCCAGGGGGCCAGGTCACATCATGTACTGATGGTCATGGTAAGATTCTGTCCGAATGCAATGAGAAGCTACCAGGGGGGCGGGGGGGGGTACTCTGAGCAAAGGAGTGACGTGGCTGTTTCTAGCTCCTAATTCCTCTGGCTGCTGACTGGGGCAAAGCACTGCATGGAGAAAAGATGTGCAGAAACAGCTAGAAGCCACTGCAGCCGTCCAAGTGTCTGCCAGGACCGGGCTTTAGCAACGGAGGTGGTGAGAGAGACGAGCCATGGGATCCAACAGCGGCCTCCATCCTGCTCCCAGTGACCAAGCCCTGAGGCCTAAGACTGAACTCAGGGGGAAAATCCACTTTCTGTATTGATTTTTGAGTGGTGAGTGTGTACAGATAATTACCATGGTAACAGGCCAAGGAAAGATACAACCTACCTTCAGCTGGTAACTCCTATACAAAGGGGACTTTTCATTTAGGAGCTTCCGTGCAGAAACATTGGTCCAGTGATCTGATAGGAGAGAAAAAGCGAGGTCCACATCACCAGCTCCCAACCTTTGCCAGATCAGCAAAACCCCAGGGGACACCTTGAGTTGGTTTGCGACTCCTGTATGTCTCAAAAGGCTTTTCCATCCAAATGCTTGTTCAAGCTTTACCGCGTTCTGGTGGATTCGGTGGGGTGTACTCAACACCCAGAACACAGACCCAGGCAGATAAACACTGCTGCCCGGAGCCCCTGTGCCCCTGCATGCCCAGCCGGCCCCACATCCCGGGCTCCTCCCTCTCCCCTGCATACTGCAATCTACACAAGGTGATTCTCATTTAGGGAGCTCCAGCTCTGCTGGACTGGAGAACCAACTGAGACCACAGGCTCTACTCTTTCTGGAAAGGATCATTTGGAAGTTTACCATCATGCCTCAAACGACATGCCCCACCTTGTCCAGGAAACACAAGTTCCAAGGAGAAGCATCCAGCAAACATGCCTGGAGCAACTGCCCTAAGCACAGCCTGGCCCTTGAGGTGTTTAGAGTCTCCCGGCCTCCAAAACCTCCCAGGGCTAGCGGCCAGGCCCGGGAGCCTCCAGGAAAGGCCCCTGGTGCACATGGAAAGGCTTGACACAGGCAGATGGAGCCAGCGGTGACGGGGACAAGCCTGGGTCTACCTGCAGAGCAGGGTTTAAGGAGGTGGGTCAGAAGGACTGGGACAATCTGGGCTCAAGTCTGAGAGAAACTCCCAGGTAAAATGCAGAAAAGAGAGGGGGACCTAGGGGCTTAGGCCAAGCATTTTACTGCTGCAAAACCACCAGCCCCATCTGGCAAGAGAAGTCCCAAGGGGTGGAGTGCTGCTGAAGTGGGGCGGGCCCTGCAAGGGCACAGGAGGCAGAAAGCTTAGCCAGGGCTGCAGTGCAAGCTTGTTTGCCTGTCTGCCTCTCCCATGAGGCTGGGAGGGCCCCGGGAGGTCAAGGGAGGTAGTCACCTGGCCCTTACTGTGTGCCTCACACTGCATGCTCTCCTTCCACCTTACAGAAAAGCCATGAATTGAGTCTGCTCATCCCTGTTTAATAAGGGAACTGAGGTACAAAGAGGTTAAGCAACTGGATCCAGGTCACACAGAGCTGGTCTGTCCACCTCCTCCCAAGGCAACACACTGGTGGGCCCACCTTCGTGCGTGACCAGCCTTCAGGCTGCATGTGGCATGGAAGGCCTCCTTCCTACACTCCAGCTTCATCTGCACCTGCTCCGATCTCCCGTCCAACATGCAGCTCAAAGACCACCACAACCTCCCACGTCGGTTCCCAGGGTGGTGCGGCATGACCTCAGCTAGGCAGCCGCCTTGGTTAGGGCAGCGCGAGGGAAGGCACCGGGGTGGGGGAGCTGGAGGGGAGGCCGGGGGGGGGGGGGGAGGGGGGGCCGGGGGGGGGGGCGGGGGGGGCAGCGGCTGATGAGGCAGGAATGCAGCTGGTGCCCACCCACTGCTATATCCGGGGCAGGATCCATTTTCCATCCGGCCAGTGGGGGGAGTGTTGCCCTGTCAAGCTCAGCAGGAGAGATAGCACCAGGGCCTGGGAGCCCTTGGAGAGTGTCCTGCTCAGAAACTCTGCCTGGAAGCCCAAGGGGCTGCGCTGGTGTCCTGGGTGGAAGGGGAGTCAGTGTCCTCGGGGGCTGGGGACCCTGGTGGCCCGGGGCCTCCTCTAGACGGGTATGAAGCAACCTAGAGGCCTGACACTGTGCACCAAAGGCTCGATCCTGGACAGCGTCCAGCTCAGACGAGCCCCTGACAGCCCCAGGCCCCAGAGCTGGCATCCAGTGCCCTTGGCGGAGCTGCCCCAAACAGTGCCCTGCAGCAGGCAGTCAGTCTGGGGTACAGCCCAGCAAGGGGTCGAGGTTCGGATTGTGGGGCGGACCGCCTGCTTCGGGCCACTTACCCTGTGGGGCCCATGCAAGTGCTGCACCCCCGAAAGTACCCTTCCCCCTCTCTTCATGGACTGTAGCAGCAGTTGGACAGGCAGTGGGTGGGAGACTGGAGGAGGCCATGTGCCCAAAGCACGCAGCACACAAGTGCTCAAGAGATGTCACTGTGCTTATGCATGTTCACATCCGCGTTGAGCCAGGCCCTCCCGCACGCCTGTCTGCCCCACGCCCACCCCACAAACAGAGGCTGCTCCCAGCCAAGGAGAGCAGACCCTCGTCCCGACCACGGAGAAAGGTAGTGCCGTCATCCCAAGACCCAGAGCCGGTGAGCGGCTTCCCCAGGGTCGCACAGCGGGCCCAGGCTCATTCTTGCTGGGATGAGCAGGGTCCTGCAGCCCCTCCCCTCAGCCTCCCCTGTGCAACCTCCTGCCTTCCCAGAGATTGTCTCATCAGCCCCCTCTGGCTCCTGCTGTCCCCTCATCACCCCCTGTCCCACAAGCCACTCTGAGCTGAGCAAATGGCCTCACTGCCCCTCAGGGGCTCCTGAGCTGGAAGGCGAGAGAGAGAAGAGCGTCTCAGGGCAGGGCCATCTCCCCCCTCCCCCAATTCCTCAGCATCTTAGCTACCCCATTTGGAGGTCCTGGGAAGGATTCGGGGGTTGAACAACCCGTGGGTCACATTGTCAGAGGTGAAGATGATGACGTTGCCTTTGGTGTCCCCGTAGCAGAACACACCTCTGTGATAGTCAGACCTGAGGGGAGGTGGGGACAGAAGAGGCTGGGTTGCGCACACCAGCTGCAACCCTCCACCCTCCCAGCGTCCAACGACCTTCCTCCGCCTGGGAGCGAGAGCAGTTCCCACACGACTTTCCAGCCTTGCCCTCAACAGCTGACAAACATGGGCCCAGCCACCCAGATCCAGATCATCGGTGAACCAGGTCCAAAAGAAATCATTATTTTCTTTTAAAACCCAAACAAATGAGTCCCTCGTCCTCCAGATGCTCATTATCAGCTCACCCCTACTGATGGACCATGACATTCCCAGAGTCCTCGGCCTTGGCGGGACAAGCCTCTGCCAGGATTCGGTGGCTGACTTGCTCGGGGCATGGGAGGAAGAGGGACTGATGACTGAGTGACTCCCCCAGGAGGGGCAGCTTGGTGAAGAGGACACAGACACACAGAGTGGGAATCCTTCCAGGGCTGTTTCCAGAGAGGCTTTCTGGGAGTCCCAACCCTGCTGAGTGATGTGGCCGCCAAGGCTATGTACCAATCTCCCTGAGACTCACCAGTAGTCCATGGCCAAGACACAGCTGTCCAGATCAATGAAGGTGAAGGCCCGGGCACAGTTATGGTTGCTAATGTCAAAGAACTCTGGGGAAGACACAGAAGGGGAGACATGCATGGAAGCCAAGCCCACGTCCCAGGCCTTGGGGATCTGGTGACAACACGCAGCATCTGCTTACCAGCTGCAGCACCCCCAGAGGACTCTAACCCATGCCCACAGCTGGCTCGGTGACAGGTCTCTCCAAGTGTAAATGCATGCCCCCCAACGGCCTAGAGCAGGCCTGGGGAGCTGTCAGGGACTCACCTATCTTCTGGTCAGTAGATGCAACCGCAATCAGGTTCATGTTATAGAGACACACCATGTCGATGACCCACATCTGCAGGTTATAGACCTGCTGGATCTGGTTAAGCTGGCCAGAGGAAGAGCAGAGATCTGGGCTAGGGAGGCTTGCCCAGCAGAGCACACCAGGAGCACGGGATCCCATGAGCCCTCTCCTGCCACCCAAGGCCCTGGAACCAGCCATAGACCTAGTATGGAGCCCGGTGCTCCCACCAACTACTGATGGGGCCTTGGAGAAGTGCCCTGACCTCTCTGAGTCTCAGTTTCCACATCTGTAAAATGGGCTTAAGGAACACCCATCCTCACAACCCCTTTTTAGAGCCATTTGACATGCTTATCAAAGTTTTAAGTACTTTTTTAAAGATTTTATTTATTTGAGAGAGAGAGAGCACAAGTAGGAGAGGGGGTTGCAGAGGGAGAAGCAGACTCCCCACTGGGCGCGGAACCCACCCGACACAGGCGCCTGATCCCAGGACCCTGAGATCATGACCTGAGCTGAAGTCAGACAGTTAACTGGCTGAGCCACCCAGGCGCCCCACTCATCAAAGTTTTAAATGTGCATGGTTTGTAATCCTGGGATCTACTTCCAAGCCAAATCTATGGATGTGTTCCCTCGTGCTCACAGAGAAGTGTGTGCGCGAGGGTGGGCCCTGCTACATTGCTGTGATAGCAACAGGCCACAGGCTGCCTGCAAAGGAGAGCGGATATAAACCCAAACCACAGCGCACCACCCGGACGTTAGAAACGAGGGAGGTGTGCACCTGCCACAGAGAGGAGTCACCAGGATCTATTATGCAGTGAGAAGGCAAGGTAGAAAGCAGCACTATCATGCGCTACCATGTGTATATTTAAAAAGGAAGGGGTGGGGGGATGTGTGTACAGTCTAACCACGGAAGAGCACCCCAAAACTGGTCCCAGAAGTTGCCTCCCGGGAGAGAATTAGGGTCTGGGAGAGGGAGACTGACTTCCCATGAACTGCCCCTCTGCCTGTCTCTTTCCCCCATGGTTTAATTGAGATATAATAGACATAGAACATTGTATTCGTTTTTGCTTGTTTTGTCTGAATCTTGTTTACCATCTGTGGGTGTCACCTGGTTCACGCAGCTTATGAACGAGAAATCGTCCTGCCGGGGTGTGAGGTGCCTTTCCGCGCTCCCCTGCCAGCCTCACGTAACACCCCTGCAGACGGAGTTTGAGCGGGCGCTCCAGGCTCCAGGTGGGGGACGCCACACACAAAGGCATGTCAGCAAGAATGGGCTTTGGTGTCCAGGGAAAAGAGGAGGCTCGGGGAATGGGAGGATGGGAGAGGAGTTCAGGGTGACCAGCTAAGGAACTTGTATTTTACTCCCCGAATAAAGCCACAGACTGGGAACTGAAGGAAGCAGGGAGGGAGTGCCACATGAAACAGAAGGGAAGGGGGGCTTTCAGGCAGCTCTTCTAGGTGGGTATGCGGAAGGGCCAGCAAAGGCCGGCGCAGGGAGGGGACCGTAGCATCAGAACTCAGACACACCAAGAGCACAGAGGCTGGTGCCGGCAGCTGGGCAGTGAGGACGATGGGCCAAGGCCCCTGGCCACCCACACACAATAGCGGGGACTGTAATGCCCATCACCTCCATGTTCCTCCCAGAAGCCCAGGGCCACCCTAGGGAGTTTCAGTGACTCGTCCAAGGCTGCACAGCTGGGAAGTGAAGCCCAGCCCTCTCCCCGCAAACTCCAGCATTTTCCATCCGCATGACCACGGCATGCAATGGGTGTTCATGGACGGTGCTTGGTGGATCACTCTTGCCAATATCTACTTGCCCAAGCAGCCCCTCAAGGAGGAATGCTGGGCCTCCCTCTGTCCTCCTCAACCCTCTCAGACTTGGCCTCTGCGGGGTGCTGAGGTGATCAAGTAGCAGCCATAACCAACATTATTTAGCTCAGGCTATCAAGTGCCCCCTTCACACCAAAATAAACACACAGAGAAAAAGAGGGTGGAGGGTGCCAGGAACCCTAGCCTCAGGAACTCAGGTGTGAGTCCCCCTTGGTCCTGGGCTACCAAGTACACCCAAGAGAGTCACTGGACCTCCACAGCCCTGAGCTGTCTCCCTAGGCAACCGAGAGGGGATGAGCCAGAACGCTCCAGCCCCACGGGACTCCCCCTGATGCATCTGAAACACTGGTGTTTCACAGGCTTCTGAAACCCTTCCTGCTGCTGGTAGCCTTCTCAGGAAGCCTTCCTTCTCTGGGGAGCTGCGCCTTCCTCGTGTGCTGGACGATTCTGGCCTGGCCTGGCGACACTAAGTTCACAGCCAGTCTTCCTGAGTGTTTTCCCACTTACTGCACTTGGCCAGGAGCTGGCAGCACAAAGACAATGATGATGTCAGCTTATATTTGTCCAGCACTCGCTGTAGGCTTTGTCCTACTCTGAGTACCATATGGGTATTATGTCATTAAATCCTCCCAGCAGCCTGAGGGCGTTACGGTGACCCCATGTGACAGATGAGGAAACTGAGAGCTATATACTGTCCAAGGTCACAGAGCTGGAAGGTGGCAGGGTCAGGTTCTAAGGTGGGCTCCAGAGCCCACTCTCACAACCACTGTGATTTCCTGCCCGGTCCAGGTAAAGGATTCGAATCAGCAGCACTTGGTGATGGAGTGGTTGTGACAGGGAAAGGAGAGGGGGCTGATCGCTAACACAGGAACCTTGGTGGGTGATGATACCACTCACTGAGATGGGGCCCAGAAGTAAGCCTGGTGGCCAGGGAGGACTTCAGTGACATTCTGTTTGGAAAAACTGGGTGTAAAAACTGTTGGACATCCAAACACCCAGATGTCATCCTGCTTACAGAAGAGAAACAGGAGGGTCCCAGTCCCACAGTGAAGCCAGAACCTGGCCCTGGGAGCAGTGACCGCAGGGACCATGAACCCAAGACTGAGCTTACTCTGGGTCCAGTCACCTTCACTATCAAGGTACGAAGGCAAAGGCTCTCCAACCACCCCATGTGTCTCCACGGGTGGGCCTCCCTCACCCTGAAGGAGTTAAGCAGCGAGAAGGCCTCAGACCAGATCTGCAAGATCCCATCCTTGGTGACAGTCAGGAGATGTCCCGTCTTCTTGAACCGCTGGGTTAAAAACTGCACCTTCACAATCTCACAGCCATGGTTCCTGTGGAAGGTGATAGGAGAGAGAAGGACTCAAACAAAAACAGAATGAAGAGCACAGAGGAGGAAGGAGAGAGCAAGCAAAGGGAGCTCCCTTTGCAGGTGCGCACGCTCGCGCGACGTGTGACTCTGCCAGGTGGGTTTCTACCATTATCAGCGCTGGCCGAAAGAAAGAGAGACCCAAGGGGCACCTGGGTGGCTCGGTCGTTAAAGCGTCTGCCTTTGGCTCAGGTTCTGATCCCAGGGTCCTGGGATCGAGCCCCGCATCGGGCTCCCTGCTTGGCGGGAAGCCTGCTTCTCCCTCTCCCACTCCTCCTGCTTGTGTTCCCTCTCTCGCTGTGTCTCTCTCTGTCAAATAAATAAATAAAATCTTTAAAAAAAAAAAAAAAGAAAGAAAGAAAGAGAGACCCAAGAAGGCCGCTGGTATGAGACAGGGCTCCACAAGCTGTGGGCTTCTCCTATCGCACAGCCAGTCGGCTTCCTCAGGATGGGACAGGGTTAGAGGAGGCAGAGAACAGAGGTCTTTTGCAAAACTTCTTTTATGAGAAAAATGGTCTACAGGAGGCGAGTGGAGGGGGGCTTGCCACTGAAACCTTCATAATAACAGGTTCTGGCAACTCGGGGTAGAGCAAGGGAGTATAACCCAAGCACGCAATAAAAGTAGACGAGGGACAATGTATCCAACAGAACCCCGTGTACCTGACTCCTCATCTCCAAGGCCAGGCCCTGAGCCCAGCAAAGGCTCCCACAGCAGGCCTGGCCTTGCAGGATGCCCCCACGCAGCCTTCCCAGCAGGCTACAGCGATGCCTTCTTCCCTGCCCCAAGCTGGCTAAGCTGGCGGGCTGGCTGCTAACGGGACCACCATTTTGACTTCTGGACACGGCACAGCACACTCTCTCCCACCTGACGTTCCCACACCTCCAGGCCCCGGCGGGGCAGGGCATGTCACCTCACCACACAGGGACCCAGGGATAAGCATCTGCCTGGAGTTATGTCCTGGCTACAGGCAGAGCTCAAATTAGAACCTCGGCAGCTCCATCCCTACTCCAGCTGGAGCCCTCTGCAAATCTCACTGTGGACACCATGTGACCTGTGGCTGAGGGCTAACCCACACCACTGTGAAATTCCACATCCGAAACAGTCTCAGCAGGAGAGAGGGTGATGGTGTGTCTGGACACGGCTCCTTTCTCTCCCCCGCCCCCTACGGCCTGCAGCGCTGCCCAGTCTGCCCTCAAGCATCATTCCCAGGGCCACCTGTCACATCAGGGCCACAGGACCCTGAGAGGTCGACACAACAGGTGAGAGCCATGAGAAGTGAGAGGAGCCCTCAGGAGGTGTTACGCCACAGGGCCAGCACCTCCGCCTGCCAGACTGCAGAGGCATCCCAGAGGGGGCGTTCAGTGATCTTGGCCCAGACTCAGGAAAGGGGAGCCAGCTTTTAAGATGACCCTTTCATGAAGGTAATTAAATCGTACTTGGCTATTTTCTCTGCCAAGCTGGAAATGCTCTCTGGGTTTGAAGGTTGAGCAAATAAATAGGGGAAAGTAGGGAGAGCCTTCTTAACGTTTTTGGTTCTGGCCCTTTAAGCACCCTTGGGAATCTAAACGTCCCAAGGAAATAGAAAGACCCATGAAGGCTTGGCCACATCAGGTCATCATGTATGGTTATAAAATCCTTCATCGTTCATATTTATTGGCTATTCCTCAATTGAATCTTGACCAAAATTGTTTTAGTTGCCCTTTCCTGGTTTTCATTACACCATCTCTCTGAATCTCCAGGTGCTCTGGGGCAGACTACTTCTGGTTCACGGTCTTCCCCATAGCCTGCTCTGGGCGTGGTCCTGAGGACAGATCCAGCCACAGCTCCTCCTAACCAGGCCACAAATGCCGGTCACCAAGTGTTGGACCAGAGGACCTGGCTCCCTGGCCCCAGCTGCCTGCACTGGGCAGGAGGTGCTCAAACCCCCAGGTGGTCTCTGGGAAAGGAACTCTGGGAAGAGGCCTGGGCCATTGGCCAGATCCACTAGAGGGCTCCTTGTTCTTAGGGAGTTCAGAGGGGCGGGAGCAGACAGGGCCATGGCATAGAAAGAAGATGAGGTGAAGGCCCAGATGGCACAGTGGGGAGGAGCCACGAAGAGGAGCAAACAGGCAGGGTCAGGAGGGGGTCAAGGCAGGGACAGAGCCAGATGCTCCAGGAGTGATCAGTGGCCCGTTCCCGAGGGCTGGCGTGGCCTCCAGGAGCAGCTTCCCATGATGGCTTTTACTCCCCGCCACATGAGCCATCTGTGCCCTGTGGATAAAACCCCCAGGCCCACTCAGCACGAGCGGTGGGAGGAAGCAGGAGGAACAGCGATGCTGCAGGGAGGGTCAAAAACAGCAACCCCTCCACTCTCATTTGACCTCCCCGAACCTCTCTTTCCTTGTCTGTAAAGTGGGGACACGTCACCCACCTTAATGCTCAGGCTCACCTACAGGGTTGAGGGGCTGAAAGGAGCCTTGGTGGCCCCACAAAGAGGGGCTCAGGGACTTAGGGAGGAGCACTCGCTCCTTGTTCCCACACACCCCTTCAGTCCAGGGAGAGGCTCCTTACAGGGGGATGATCCTCATGGGAAGGTGGAAGCGCAGGCGGTACTGGCTTGTTCTCATCCTCTCCTTTCTCTGGAACTCCCGCATCATGTAATCCACGTACTTCTGCTGCCTCGGGAAGAAATACGAGGCAGGATGGCATTGGCCAAGCTGTCAGAGCACTGGGCTTTGGGGGCCCACGCCTGGCTTCCGGTGCCTCCCCCATCCTTCCCAGCCCCTTCCAAGGGGCTCTCTGGTTGCTGATTCCTGGGGCTGGCCAAGGGGAGTAGCCCAGCCCCTGAGCTGTTCTGGGATCTGGGATCACAAGGACATGCAGCAGCACCTCCCTCCTTCATGCATTTCTGTGATGCTAAATACATCTGCGCATCATCGCCACATCCAGCATCTTGTTTGAATCTCTTTATTCACCCCCACTTTATGGGTAATAAGACTGAAGCCCATAAAAGTAGAGATGAGTTGTTCCAGCTCATATAACAAGTTAACAGCAGGGGAAGACCCAGAAACCAGGTCAGAGGGCAACTCTAGAATCTACTGATGCCTCATAAAGGCCAAAACAGGCCACCATATGAACCTATAAAGAAAGAAGTAGTTATTAAGGTCATTGTGTAGATAGCAGAGAATTCTGGAAACATGTTTGTTGTAGAATATTAAGAGAAATGAAAGAAAAAACAAAACAGAATGTATGCCTAAGCCGAGGAGAGGAATGTCAGAGTAGTTAACACCCGGGGTTCCTGGGGCAAACTCCCCAGGTCTGAAGACTAGCTCAGCTGCTAACTAGCTCTGTCACTCTGGGCAAGTTTCTTAACTTCTTCATGCCTCCGTTTCCCAATCTGTCAAATTAAGGTAAATAACAACACCTATCCTGTAGGATCCCTGTGAATTTAAGTAAAATAATACATAAAGTGCTTAGCACAACGCCTGGTGTAAAGGCTAGTTATCATTGTTGGCATTGCTATGTCAACACATCAGACTATTTTTTTGTACTTTTCTGTATCTTTCTGTATTCCGTCTGCTCATCACAGAACATACAGAATCAGGGAAAAAATCTGCTCTAAAACCCTGGCATTTTTGGATGGAAAAGCCACAGGCCTGCCTGTTGGCTGAGAGGCCAGAAAAGGCCATGAGATGGTTGTGGCACCTGCTGGGACTGAATGGGGGGCTGGTGGGCGGCATCCTTACTGCCAGGTCACTGCCATTTGTCATACACTCTCCTACCTGCCAGGAGAAGAATGAGCTGCAGTAAGCCCTGCTCACGGAAGTCTCAGGAGGGTTCCCTCTACCCAGCAAGCACCCCAGAATCCACAGGTGGCTTTCTGATGCCTTGACCACCTCCCCATCTTCAGCCCTCCACGTGCTCTACGGATCCGCCATGCCTGGACCCTTCAGCCTCCCTCCAGCTACCCGAGGTGCCCTCCTCACCCAGGTGACGGACCCAGTACAGTCCGTGTCCACCTTCAGAAACAGCACCTCTAGCAGCTCCTCTGACATATTGCTCAGAATCTTCTTCATGGCCTTAATGAAAGCCTTCATGTCCAGGGCTTCAAAAGAGAAGAAAGAACATCATCCACATCATAGCAATTCACTGGGCCCCGTCAGCAGCCACGGTGTTCTTGGATGTCTGGGCGCTGAGGGAGGGCACCCAGAGAATCACGTTTGCTGGATTGTCCCTTGAATCTCATCCATCTGTTCAGATTCAATCAGCCCACAACTACTGGCTGCACACCTTCCACGCCGGAGCCCTGTGTTGGCCCCACAGCATTACTGGGTGAGGGGCTACTGAAAAAGATCAGATCTCATTTCTGAACAAATAAGACAGAACAGGCATTGAGACAAAGAAAACTGATGAAAACTCGAAAAAAAAAAAGAGAGAGAGTGAGAGAGAGAGAAGGAGAGAAAGAAAGAAAGAAAGAAAGGAAGGAAGGAGGAAAGGAAAGGAAAGGAAAGGAAAGGAAGGAAGGAAGGAAGGAAGGAAGGAAGGAAGGAAGGAAGAAGGAAAGGAAGGAAGGAGGAAAGGAAAGGAAAGGAAAGGAAAGAAGGAAGGAAGGAAGGAAGGAAGGAAGGAAGGAAGGAAGGAAGGAAGGGAGGAAAGGAAAGGAAAGGAAAGGAAAGGAAGGAAGGAAGAAGGAAAGGAAGGAAGAAGGAAAGGAAGGAGGAAAGGAAAGGAAAGGAAAGGAAGGAAGGAAGGAAGAAGGAAAGGAAGGAAGAAGGAAAGGAAGGAGGAAAGGAAAGGAAGGAAGGAAGGAAGGAGGAAAGGAAAGGAAAGGAAGGAAGGAAGGAAGGAAGGAAGGAAGGAAGGAAGAAGGAAAGGAAGGAAGAAGGAAAGGAAAGGAAAGGAAGGAAGGAAGGAAGGAAGGAAGGAAGGAAGGAAGGAAGGAAGAAAAAGAAAGAAAGAAAACTAATAATGGCAATAGACATAAATTAAATCAAATATACAAAGAGAGAGGTGAAGTGTGTCTTTTAAAGGCAGTTAAGGGGCACCTGGGTGACTCAGTCAGTTAAGTGTCTGCCTTCAGCTCGGGTCATGATCCCAGGGTCCTGGGATGGAGCCCCACATCAGACTCCCTGTTCAGTGGGGAGCCTGCTTCTCCCTCTCCCTCAGCCCCTCCCTCTGCCCACTTGGGCTCGCTCTCTCACTCTCACTCTCTCTCTCAAATAAATAAATAAAATCTTTTAAAAATAAAGGCAATTAAAAGGCTAACTTTGGCTGGAGAGAAAGTTGGGGAGGGGAGAAGAGCAGAGGGCAGGGATAAAATACTCTCCCCATGCTGGGTTTTGTGACCATAAGGGAATCTGTCTGTCGATGGGCCAATATCCCCAACTAGATTTTTTTTTTTTATAATCACAGTCTATAAAAAGTGTTTCTAAAGTCCCCTCCAAATATCTGGACTCCTCGCCACAGTCTGAAGGCTGCATATTTTCTGGCTCTGCTCAGATCTCACCTCCCACTGCCATCCCCCCTTTATTCCCGGCTCCAGCCATAATGTCCCCACGCTGTTTCTCACACCACCGAGCATACTCCCACCTCAAGGCCTTTGCACCATCTGGTCCCCTCCACAGGGAAGCCTTCCCGGGGACTATCTAGGGAGGCCCCTTACCCCCGCCACCCAGCTCCACTGTCGCCCCTGACCTTCCGCGTCCCTGCTCTAGCCCGTGAGCTCTGCAAGTGCAGAGTGAGCCTGTGCCCTCCATGACTGGATCCTTGGCACACGGCACACGCTTGTTCCCCAAGTACTGCTGTTGGCACTAGGATGTGGACGCGAGGATATCGGGTGCTTCTCTGTGTTTATTCCCACTGACCAGTTAATGAGAGGGACTCGTGAGGAAACCGTGGGGCACAGAGGTGAGGTCATGCGCTCAAGGTCACGGGGCGGTGCCTGAGGCTGCCCCCGGCAACCTGGTCCTTCCATGTATGAGTTGGGTATCAGTTGGATGGCACGGAGCCCTCCCTTTGGGAGGGAGCCAGGAGCCAAAGAGCCTTTGTGCAGCGTTGAATAAACAAAGCCCTCTGGCGAGGGAGAGCACTACAGGAAACAACCTGCTCCTTACACAGGTGTCTAAGAAGCTGTGATTGTTCAGCACCATGTTAGGTCAATATACTTCTCATCAACGGTTCACCAAACACTTTTTTTGAAAACAAGAAAAGAGAATAGACACAAAGGTATTTGGGAAAGGAAACACACACTGTGGGGTCCAGGCAGGGCCCCCTTCCGCTCTCACCCACCTCAAGCCAAATGGTTAATTAATCACTCAAAAACCTGCATGTGAAAATATCACTTCCTTAGGGAGCGGGTCACCACCGGGATCAGGCAGGAGGACACTTTCTGGGGGGCAGGAAATGTTCTATAACTTGATCTGGGTGCTGCTTACATGAATGTATGCAGGTGAAAGATGCTGTAAGCTGGACCCCAAAACCTGTGCATTTTGTGGGAAGTAAATGATACCTCAGTGTAAAGATACATATTATTTTACTTCTGAATTGTACTCAGGGCGAACTCTCTAACCTCCTTTCCCTGCACTTCTGAGCTTAGACAGCTCTACATTTTTTTTTTTTTAAGAGAGAGAGAGCAAACGCGAGCAGGAGAGGGGGTATACAGAGGGAGAGGAAGAGACAGGTTCTTAGACAGGCTCCACACCCAGTGCGGAGCCCAATGTGTAGCTCGATCTCACAACCCATGATTGTCACACCTTCCAGCTCAGAAGACAAGGGGGGTGTTCTGACAGCCCACTCTCCCCAGCCTGGGTGGTCCTGGGCCCTTTCCTCAGGGAAGTCTAGCCTCACTCCCGTCCTCCTCTCTTCTGCCTGCACCCTGCTGGCACGTTCTCTCCAGCACCCAGCACTGGACACCCCCTCTGCCCACCACTCCCTGACATGTGCCCACCCACTCTCCTCAGCCACCAGAGACCTCAGACTCTGGTCTCCTCCATGCTCCGCTGCCTGCCCTGCCCTGTCATTCAGCATGTGCCTCAGCTCTTCTCATCACTGTCCCCTTGGTTTTCTGACACTCTCCTTGAGTGACTTCACCTATTCACCCATCTCTGCGTCTCAGGAGAGAACATGTCTCCCTTGTCTCTGACTGTTCCCAAGTGTTCCCCTGGTCCCTTCAACTCAGCATGCTTAAAATCCGGTTTATTATCTTTTTTTTAAGATTTTATTTATTTGGGGCGCCTGGGTGGCTCAGTTGGTTAAGCGACTGCCTTCGGCTCAGGTCATGATCCGGAGTTCTGGGATCAAGTCCCGCATCGGGCTCCCTGCTCGGCGGGGAGTCTGCTTCTCCCTCTGCCCCTCCCCCCTCTCATGTGCTCTCTTTCTCTCTGTCAAATAATAAATAAAATCTTTATAAAAAAAAAAAAAGATTTTATTTATTTATTTGAGAGAGAGAGAGAGCCCAAGCAGGGGGAGTGGCAGGCAGAGGGAGAGGGCACCCCACACTGAGTGTAGCACTTCAGATCCAAAGTAAATGAACGAGGGCCCCTTCTGGGAGAGCCAGGGGCATGACCATGCAGTGCTCGTGCTTGGTGACTGTGCCCTAGGAGTTCAAGCACTGTGGGACACACACATACCCCTCCCCCGCCCCCCCTACCAAATGGCAGAGGGGAGGCTAGGAAACATTTTCTTCTTAAATATTTTAAATATTTAAAAATTTTAAATATTTTAAATAATTTAAATTTATTTTAAAAATGCTTATAGGGGTGCCTGGGTGGCTCAGTTGGTTAAGCGACTGCCTTCGGCTCGGGTCATGATCCTGGAGTCCTGGGATCGAGTCCCGGGATCGAGTCCCGCATCGGGCTCCCTGCTCAGCAGGGAGGCTGCTTCTCCCTCTGACCCTGCCCCCTCTCATGTGCTCTGTCTCTCTCTCTCATTCTCGCTCTCTCAAATAAATAAGTAAATAAAATCTTTAAAAAAAATAAAAAATGCTTATAAGTATATAAAAAAAATCGGTACAAACAGTCCATAATCCTACATTTTAGCTTTACAAAGAAAGAGAAAAGTGAAGTGGGAGTTTCCCAGGAGAAGGTGGGGAGGGCAGAGGAGAGGTGCAGGGGTGTTGCATGCTGGGAGGAGGAGGGGTGTCCTGGGGCAAGGCTGGGAGGGAGGCAGCCGCAGAGGATGTGGGTGCACTCAGGTCAGGAGGGGCCCTGAGCCCCAGCAGCGGGTCTGACAGGGAGGTGACATATCTAGAGCTGCTGGAGAAAGGTAAGTGTCTTGGCCAGGAAGGGACTGGCTCCTCACGTGACCGCCCCACAGAGGGTAGTGGACATTATAATGGAGATGAGGGGAGGCTTCTGGTTTCAAATCCTCCCGGTGCCATTGTGTGTTCTTGGGCAAAGCCCGGACCTCTCCGTGCCTCTGTGTCCTCATCTGTAAGATGGGGAGAATGACAGGACCTGTCTTCTAGGACCACAGGATTCTTTTTTTTTTTTAAGGTTTTATTTATTTATTTGACACAGAGAGAGCGCGCACAAGCAGTGGGAGTGGAAGGCAGAGGCAGAGGCAGAAGCAGGCTCCCCGCTGAGCAGGAAGCCAGTATGGGATCATGACCTGAGCAGACTTAAGCTTAACTGCTTAACCAGCTGAGCCCCCCCAGGTGCCCCTGGACCACAGGATTCTTGTGAGGTTTCAGGAGGGAGGGCATGGGAAACCCCCTCAGGTCTTCCGCCTGGCTGGAGGTGATGCCATTAACAGAGATGGAGAACACAGGAAAGGCCAACATACGGTGGAATAAAGATAATAAACCAGGGCGCCTCAGTCGGTTAGGCGGCTGCCTTCGGCTCAGGTCATAATCCCAGGGTCCTGGGATCGAGCCCCGCATCGGGCTCCCTGCTCGGCGGGAAGCCGGCTTCTCCCTCTCCCACTCCCCTGCTTGTGTTCCCTCTCTCGCTGTGTCTCTCTCTGTCAAATAAATAAAATCTGGGGGCGCCTGGGTGGCTCAGTCGTTAAGCATCTGCCTTTGGCTCAGGTCATGATCCCAGGGTCCTGGGATCGAGTCTCGCATTGGGCTCCCTGCTCAGCGGGGAGCCTGCTTCTCCGTCTCCCTCTGTCTACCACTCTGCCTACTGTGCTCTCTTTCAAATAAATAAATAAAATCTTTTTTAAAATAAATAAATAAATAATAAAAGACTTTTGAAAGAGAAAAATGAACCTAGTTTCCTTTACCCTGTATCAACGAAAGGTGAATTTTCCTTTCCTCCATTTAAAACCTGGTCAGTTTTTTTTTTCTTTTTTTTTTTTAACGAGGAAACTCTTTTTACATTGATATGAAAAGATGTCAAGACGTATTAGGTAAAACGCAAAAGGGGAAACTTGATAAAATTATTTTTCTTAAAAGCAGGAGTAGACAATTGTGGGGATCTTTTCTCAATGTATATGGATATTGAATCAGCATGGTGTACGCTTCAAATATGCTACAAATTTATTTGTCAATTATAGCTCAATAAAGCTGAAGGGAAGAAAGCAAGGGGTAGAACAGCATGGACGACAGGCTGCCACTGCATATCAAAGGGGGAAGTGACCACATCGCTTCTGAGCTTCTCCAGGTCACAGGAGACTGAAAGCAGGCACTGCCCGAAGGAGCGGAACCGGGCAGCTTGGGTCTGGCCCGAAGGAGACATTTACTCTGTATGCCAAAAAAGTATCATGGGCAAAGTACTTTTTGACTTTTGAACTGCCTAAATACACTGCCTGCTCAAACACAAACACCATAAAAATTGTGGTCAAAGTTGACACACTCAGGGTCTTCCAAGACCCAGCTGCCAAACACCAACACCAAACCACTCTAGTTAGGAGCCATCTCATCTCCGGGTCAGGCACATGCCAACTGTCCCTGCCCTTACTTTGTTCATCTGTGAGCTGGGGATTTCTTATCCTTTCCTGTCCACATCACAGTATGGCTGTAAAACTCAAATTAATGGGGCCAGGAGCTATGCCCCCAGAGCTGGTACTCGGAGTCTAGTGGATATAAACAAAGATGCCTTTAAGTACTCCTATTACTTGCCTTTATGTGTATCACCCCCAGGAGAAAAATTAAGCTCTAAAGAGAGAAAAAGTCTGATGCACAAAGGATGTTCTTTACAATGTTCTTTAAACTCAGTAAAATCTAAATATCCAACTGTAGGGGAATGGCTTAGTCCACGGTAGAACACTTGCATTCATGAGTAATGATGGTTTGGAAGACTACAGAAGATATGTAAAAGCCCTTAAGGTATTATACATCCAGAGGAAAAGAAGGGTCTGAAGTCACATACGTACTACAATTACGGACACGTGAAAACACACATAGCCATCTGTGGTCGAGATACTTCAGGTAGCCCCAGGATGTCTGCCTCCTGGTGTTCATGCCCTCCCGTAATCCCCTCCTCTTGAGTGGAACAGAACCCATGACTCGCTTCTAACTAAGAGAATATGGCAGAAGCGATAGGATGTATGGGGTTTTGTGTACATAAGTGCATACTTATAAGACTAGCGGGGCGCCTGGGTGGCTCAGTCGCTAAGCGTCTGCCTTCGGCCCAGGTCATGATCCCAGGGTCCTGGGATTGAGCCCCGCATCGGGCTCCCTGGTCCCTGCTCCCTGGGAAGCCTGTTTCTCCCTCTCCCGCTCCCCCTGCTTGTGTTCCCTCTCTCACTGTGTCTCTCAATGTCAAATAAATAAAATCTTTAAAAAAAAAAAAAAAGACTGTAGCACACATCTTGCTGGAGTTGCGACCTCCCCGGCTACCCTGAGCCTTGGAATCCACCATGTTGGTGAGTCCCACGTGGCCAGGAACCGTGGGCAGCTGGAGGAGCTGAAAGCAAGTCACCGGCCGATAGCCAAGAGGAAACAGAAGCCTTCAGTCCTGCAGCTGCAAAGAACTCAATCCTGCCAGCAACCTGAGTGGACTTAGAAGTGGATCCTTTCCCCGGCAAGCCCCGGATGATACCACAGCCCCGGCCTAGCGAGACCCCGAGCAGAGGAGCCAGCTGAGCCATGCCCAGATGCCTGGCCCACCGAAACTGGGAGATACTAAATGTGTGGTTTACGCCACTGCATGTGCAAGAACGCTGTCACACAGCAAGAGATAATAAACCATACATATGAAATTGTTTGGAAGAAACTATACCAAAATGCTGACAGTGGTTATATCTGGGAGCTTGGATCAGGGGTATTGCTTTTCTAGATATGAAATAGCCTCCTATAGGCTTACAATATTTATATAACGACAGAAAGTTTTAAAAAGTTTGAAGACACTGTATGAAAAACTGCTTGTCAATTCTGAACCCTGCACACCCCCAGGTATGGGTCCCACCCTGTGCAGAAACCAGAAACAGAGCCTGCAAGGCGGCTTTACCTCTGGTCGAGTCAACATCATCCTCAAACATTTTCTCCACCTCGGCCATGTGTAGCGGGGTAAACAGTTGAGACTCATGTTGGCTAAGAGTGATGGATAATGCCGGGGAGCTAAGAACCTCCTCGCTCTTCTGGAATCCACCTGGGGTGGATACCTGAAACAAAGAGGACTATAAGAACCGGGGAGTGAGAGGGTTGATTTCCTGAGCTGAACATTTCTAAGCACATCTTATTGAAATAGAGACTCTTCGCGGGGAGGACAGTGTATGTAGGGTTACAGTGAGGCAAATGAATAAATCTTTAACACTTTTAGACTGAGGAAGACCAAGAAAGATCTAGACTGTCTGTCCTAACTTTGGGGAGTTCATTACTGGTCCCCTTTTGCAGATGCTGTGACTGAGGCTCAGCAAGGTTAGCGGACACGGACAAGGTCTCACCCTCACAGACCAGGACTCCAATTTATAAGGTGCTTCCGTTCAGTAACTGTATTGTTTCAATCTTCAGTGCTCAGAATTCAAACCCCAAGGAATCCAGCTCCATCTTCCCCAGCCAATTTGATTTGGTCCTGAGCATCCCAGACGCCCGCCTGGGTCAGGGTCACATCAAATCATCTGCACACACACCAACGCTCCCGGAGACACCCCTGATAAGGGCTTTCTGCTTCCTCCTCCCATTGTCTCCCCATGCCCCCCACATAGCCTATTCTGCCCTCCCCAGCCTATCCAGCCTATCCAGCCATCAACAATGAACACCTCCTTTCTGTAGCCCCTACATATCCTTAACACAATGTTTCAGGTTACAAAAGGCTCAGGTCATCAAAGACTGCTTCCCCCAAAGGATGCCAGGAGTGGACCATGGGATAACCACTGAATGTCTGTTGCTCACTGAAATGCACTGCGTTGGGTCTTGGGCATTCAAGACTTTGGTTCAAAAAGCCAAAAGACAATGTGGAGGAAGTTGGATGGCTCACTCTCCCCACCGCAACCCCACCAAACCAGCAAACGTGCTCATCCTCCTGTGAACTTCTGTTCATTCCCTCATGGTCTATACACATTTGTTGAGTGTCAGGTACTGTAGGTACACGAGTGCACAGAGTGAAGACCTGCCTTCCTGGAGCCCAACAGGAGAACTAATTAATACTCCCACAGCCACACAGGCCTCAGATTAGACATCTCAGCACCATCTTTGGCTCTTCCCTTCTCCTTCTATGCATTCTTACTGTCCCTCCTGCTGATTCTTACTAGGCTCCTCCTCCTATACCTAACGCCTTGCTCCCCCACATCCCTGGCCCATCCCAAACACTGGCCTTGTGCTGGGACAAGTATAGGGATGTCCCCTAACTGGGACCAGAGTTTGGCCTTCCTTTCCCCTCCACCTCCCCACATTGGGATCAATCACCTTTCTGGAAGACAAATCTGATTATAACTTTACCCCAGCTCTGACACTTCCCAGGCTACTACCACGCCCCCCACCCCCACTCCTGAGTGTGGCACTCAAAGCCCTTTGCATTGTAGCCCTGACCTGTCTTTCTAGTTTCAATGCTCACACCATGGTCCAGGCACACCAACTGCTTTCCATCATCCCCAAACGCAGCAAGCATTCCACTTTTACTCACATGTTCCCTCTATGCAATGCAGACCATCTCCCCTTGACGTGAACTCCTACCCACTCTTCAAACCCTGGCTCAAATGACACCTCCTCCAAGGAGCTTTTCCATAACTTTCAGGTGACAGTCATCGCTGCCAACTCCATGCTCCCAAACCCTTTGTTCGTATCTGCCATGCATGCATGATACTTGTGCATGTCTGTCCATACGTGTAGACAGCAAGGGAAACACCCAGCTGTAGAGTCCCAGAGCTCTGGGTTAGAATTCTGCCTGGCTCCCTACTTCCAAGCTAATTTACCTTGGGCACATCACATCACTTCTCTGAGCCACATGTTTCTCATCTGCAAAACAGAGACCCGCAGTACCCACTTTGCAGGGTTGTGGTAGTACCTACATGACCCCCGAACACATTGGCAGTCTCAGCAGACTGTAGTTACGTAATAAATGATAGCTCCTATTATTACTCCTGTCTCCTAGTGAGCTCTTTGAAGGCAAGGACATATTTAGTTTATCTTAATTTAATCTTTTTTTTTTAAAGATTTTATTTATTTATTTGACAGAGAAAGACACAGCGAGAGAGGGAACACAAACGGGGAGTGGGAGAGGGAGAAGCAGACTCCCCGCCGAGCAGGGAGCCCGATGCGGGACTCGATCCCGGAACTCCGGATCATGACCTGAGCCGAAGGCAGTCGCTTAACCAACTGAGCCACCCAGGCGCCCTATCTTAATTTAATTATAATTTAACTTGTACTAATGATCTCTCTATTCTCCAGCCCCAAGCATACAATAGACACTAATTGCTTATCTTAGGCTTGAGGGTAATGTATACAGCCTATCCCTCCACTGCCACAACTTGGCTGGACAAAATTAAGGATAGTCCCTGCAGAGAATGCAAATTGGTAGCCTCAGATTTGTTGCATTTGGCCAACATAGTGCTTTAAAAGGGAAAACCAGCCTGCTGCCATGCACAGGTAACTTACCTACCTGGCCTTGTGAATATCTGAGTTTGCTACCCTGATGCAGAGACTGATAACTGATAGACTTCTGAGCTAATGAGCGACACCTGGGCGGCTCTGGAACGCCCCTCCCCTTTACCAACCTCAAATAGTTTTCTTACCTTTTGAGACTGAGGGCTCTCTCTTAAGTCCTCGGAAGACACTGGTCTTGACCTAGAAAAGGGAATCATGGTCACTTTATTCCAACTTTCTAAGACCATGTGGGAGGCTGACCTAGCTAGGTCACAAGAGGGCGGAAAAGAAGTCAGGGTCGGGGGTCGGGGGCTGCTACCTGTACCCACAGACACCCCCAGCACGCATCTGATGAGCATCCTTTTTCCCCAGGAGCTCCTCCAGCAGGAAGCTTTTCCCAAGCCTATCCCTGTGAGCCTTCCTCCCCCTGATGGGAAGGAGTTGTCCTATTGAAGCCCTGGGGCTTCTCAAGTGAATGCCAGAGGATTCCTAAAGCAGGCCACACTTTCTACAGAATTAGAAGGGGCTTAGGAGGCCATGCAGTTAGGAGACCAACTACAATTCACATACCGGGAAAAGAATGTCCAGGGGCAGGCACATGTCCAAAGGGTCAAACACAGGGTCCGGAGATGGTGAAGGATGGCCCTACTTTCCACTTCCTCCCCCTCCCCTATCTGCCCTCCTGTGCGCCTGGAGACAGGACCTCTATGGAAGGACGGAATCCTCCTCACTGCAACATGGGATCACATGAGAGTATGGGAGAGGTGCGGTCCACAGAGTTCTACTCTGAGAATAGAAAGGACATATTTCTACTAGGTCAGTGGCACCTCCATGTAAGATGGAAGACAGCACTTTGTTAGGATTATTTGAGTGTCAGTCTGCCTCACCAGCAAGAATCCAAAGAGCTTTTTAGGATGGCAGGGGAATGGCCAGGAAAGAGTCAAGCCCCAGACAGGCTCAGGGGACAGAGCTAATGAGCCAGACTGGCTTGACAAAGAGCTCCTGAGGGTGTGGGGAGGGGAGGAATAGTGGGAGAGAAGAGAGGAAAGAAAAATGGAAGCAGAATGTAGAAGCTCCAGTATTTCGCCAGGGAGTCCGAGCAGGATGAAGGGCAATTATGGAAACTCATCAGCATAAGCAGAGGGAAGATTGAAGACTGGCCAACAGTGTCCCAACCTAAATTGTCTTGGCGGCAGCTCAGATGTGAAAACCAAAGGAGAGAAAGGAGCCAAAGGAAAGGAAATTTGGAAGCCAAGAACCAGGGTAACTGAGGGTAACATTTCCAGGAAAGGCAGCAAGGAGGGAAAGTGGCTTCATGCATGTGATGCTGGGCTGTCCAATTAGAAATGAGAAACAAATACCTGGAAATATGGGGCCTGAAACTGATGACTGGCTACATTTAGGGGATAGAAAGAGGAGGGGAAACATGCAAAAGACAGGAGGAAGGAAGCCTCAAAGTGGACGGAGAGGGTAAGAAAAAGACAAGGCCACTGAACACAGCCATTAAAGGTCACTGAGGAAAAAAGCTGCAGGAGTGGATTGATAGATCCACTTCTGTTAAGAATATTGTGCATGGGGGCACCTGGGTAGCTCAGCTCAGTTGGTTGAGTGTCTGCCTTTGGCTCGGGTCATGATCCTGGGGTCTGGGATTGAGCCCCATGCCAGGCTCTCTGCTCAGTGGGGAGCATGCTTCTCTGCCTGCCGCTCCCCCTGCTTGTGCTGTCAGGTAAATAGATGAAATCTTAAAAAAAAAAAAAAAAAGAATATTGTGTATGTATATGTTGGCACATGCAGAGCCTGGAAAAATACACTCCAAATTTAGTGGTGGTTATCTCTGGCAGGTGAGATTATGGAGGATTTCTATAGTCTAAATCATGCATTTCTCCATTTTTAATTCAAAAAACATTCATGGCAATCTTTAGGATTTATTTCGGTGGAGCAGGTCAAGTGGTGCATAGCGATTTACATCACTCATCTGTGAAAGACCACTGGCTGGGAGTGGTCGCTGCAGCATCATTCGTAGTGGCAAAAAATAAGGCAAATTGGCTATGGAAGAGGAGCGGCTGAGTGAATCAGTACGCCTGCGCTCAGAACATCCCCACAGCACTCAAAAGGCTGAACCTGGCCTTCAGCAGAGGACTAGCAGGGATTTCCAATAGGTAGTAATAAGTAAGAAAAGATGCAAAAAGTGCACAGTACGATGCCAATTTTTATAAAAGAATGACAGGGACGCCTGGGTGGCTCAGTCGTTAAGCATCTGCCTTCGGCTCAGGTCATGATTCCAGGGTCCTGGGATCGAGCCCCGCATCTGGCTCCCTGCTCCACGGGAAGCCTGCTTCTCTCTCTCCCACTCCCCCTGCTTGTGTTCCCTCTCTCGCTGTGTCTCTGTCAAATTAATAAAATCTTTAGAAAAAAATAAAAAAATAAAAAATAAATAAAAGAATGACAAATAGGTATGTATTTACACATATAAGAACATGTGTGTACATACACAGACATACATACACACATTTGTAAACAGGACTACCCTTAACAATTATGGGGCTGAGAACAAGAGAACAAATACAGGTCCACAGAGCAAGTCGTTTTAAGTAGTTAGAAATCAAGTTAATATACTATTAAATAAAGCACATTCTCTTCTTCTACCTTGACAAATACTTTCCATAACCTGGAAAACCAGTTTCAAATTTACAGTTCTTGAACTCCTCAGCAAAGTGCCAGAATTTGGCAGTGTGGACAGAACCAGCTTCCAAGTCCTCTGCCCACCCACCACACTCAACCCGTCCTGGTTAAGGGGCTTGTGGATGGTGGCAGGTTGACAAGACACCCCAGCCCACATGCAAGCCACACCTCACCTCCACTGCTCCACGGCCACCTCAAACCTAGGGGGCTGCCCTCAGAAACTATGCACTGGGCAACAGGCCCACAAAGAATCAGATTCAAAGCACTTTGGGCAGGGGACTCCAGTATTTAGAGCTGTGGGGGCTGGGGGGGGTGGGCTCTAAGGGCCATTAGTAGGACCACTGGTGAAATTTGAACACGGACTGTATATTCTTTTCTTTTTAAAAGATTTTTATTTATTTATTTGACAGAGAGATACACAGAGAGAGAGGGAACACAAGCGGGGAAGTAGGAGAGAGAGAAGCAGGCTTCCCGCTGAGCAAGGGGCCCGATGCGGGGCTCGATCTCAGGACTCTGGGACCACGACCTGAGCCGAAGGCAGACGCTTAACGACTGAGTCACCCAGCCGCCCCTGGATGGCTCAGTCCGTTGAGCGTCTGCCTTCGGCTCAGATCATGTCCCAGGGTCTGGGCATCAGGGCCCGCACTGGGCTCCCTGCTCAGCGGGGAGTCTGCTTCTCCCTCTCCCTCTGCCCCTCCACCCCACTTGTGTTCTCTCTCAAATAAATAAAATCTTAAAAAAAAGAGAGAGAGAATGTCCTTGTTCTTAATACACACGAGTATTTAAGGGCAAAAGGGTACAATGTAATTTATTCTCAAGAATTCAACAAACATGTATAATGATAAAGCAAAATGTTCACAATCTGGACAAATGCAAGTTCTTTATACCATTCTTACAACTATTTAAATATTTTTAATTGTTTCAAATTACTAAAAGTTTCATGAGTGGTAAGTATGTGTCTCACCAAAACACCCTTCTCTGTGTATTTTCATGAACCAAACAAGTGGAAAAATACGGATTGAGGGCAAGAGACACCCAAGAGAAAAGTTAAGAGTAAGAATAAGAAGCAGAGAGAAATACTAGTACTCTACTAGTGAAGGAAAAAAATTGAGATGTAGAATTAAACTTCTAGGGGCACCTGGCGTGGCTCAGATGGTTAAGCGTCGGCCTTTGGCTCAGGTAGTGATCCCAGCATCCTGGGATCAAGCCCCGCTTTGGGCTCCCTGCTCAGTGGGGAGCCTGCTTCTCCCTCTGCCTCTGCCCCTCCCCCTGCTCATGCTCTCTCATGAATAAAACCTTAAAAAAAAAAAATTAAATTTCTATCTAGAATTAGAGAACAGGTTAAGATTAAGGAGAAGCCATCCCCACTGGCCTCCATCTACTCCCTCACCTTTCCCTGCTCTGCAGGACGTGGCGGGGTGGAGCACGCCACAAACCTGGAAACGGGAGAAAGATTGGAACAGCCACTAGGGGAGCATACCAGGTATGGGAAGAGAATCATTGGTTTGCGGAATTGGTGTGTAAGAATTCATACAGACAGATGACTTAAGGCCAAACACAGTTACAGCTGTCCTGGAAACAGAGATGCCCTCCTGTTCAGCCTTTGGTTGCAGGCAAATGCATCTTGTGGCCCGTGTTTCCAATCTCCGGGAGACAACGTTAACTCCAAACCCTCACTCACCCTGAACCAGTGTGTTCTCCCCAGGTAACCTTGCTGGCTACATTTGACAGAGGTATGCTGGTTTTCGACTTCCATTTCAACTGAGACATCTTGGCGCTGTCCCGGAGTCCCAAGGAGCTCCTCTATGACGTCACTGCAGAACCCCGAGGGCTTCCGCAGTCAGCTGGCCACGTTTAGAACCAGGAGAACGAGACAGTTCCACGTGCAGAACACAAAACGGAACATCAGAATCCATCCCACAAACCACACCACACAGCTATCTTTCATCCGATGTGAGACATTCTCTTTATTGATAAAAGTTGAGCTTACAGCAACGACAGGAGCTACAGCACAGACAGGACAAGTATGAGTACAACATGCCCCATAGGACATACACAGCACAGTGCCCACCTCTCACGGAAACGGTGCGAAATGCCAGGGGGCCTTATAAAGGAGGATTCACCAAAACCAAAAGGCCAATTGGCCCCCACAGTTGGGACACGGAAGGCACAGGAGCTCTCCATGCTGTCCTCTGCGTGAGCTCCAATTCTTTGACAAGAGGAAGGCTACAAGAGCATTGTGGATGGGGGTCCTTCGATCTAACCTCAGAGAGCCCTGGACTAGATGCAGCACTGTTCAATCTTGGTCCATGGCACAACACAACAGGGTGACCTGGTCAAAGATAAATCTGTTGGGAAGATTTCAACCAGGGACATGGATACCCGGGTTTAAAGATACCCAGGTTAAATCCTATTTCGTGACCTAGATGTTACCAAAATGTTAATTTACCACCAAACAAGACATTCTCCCCAGATCTATACCACAAAGACAACACCAACACACAAAAAAAGAAAAAGTCTGCTCCCGTTTCATCAATAATGGAGACACAATTTTGTCACACTGTAGAATATTAAAAGTAGAGTGGTTCAATGAAATGTCATAAAAGGTACAACTCTTTAAAATCAGTTTTATTAAACTAGGTATTAATACTAGAAGGATTTACTGAAAAAAGAAAACAAGGCGAATGGCTCCACATTTGACTGTTTCCCACTCTTGTTGGCTTTCATACATACATCTATGTATTCCTGCACTTGTCAATTTTTCGATATGAGCCTAAAATATGCTAAATTGTCATAATAAATATATTTCTCCTTCCCTGGGAAGAAACAGGAGAAAAAAGGGGAAATATTAAGATGCATTCCACTCTTTAGGTAAAGAAAGCTCAGAAAACTCCCACCTAAAAAGAATGAAAATATGACCATCAATAACTCAGGTTAAAAAACCAAAAGACACAACAAGACAAAACAAAACCCAAAAAACTAAAAATAGAAGTGGGAAGGAAGATGTTCACAAGTAAAATCTCCTAGGGGCCCCTGGGTGGCTCAGTTAAGCATCTGACTCTTGATTTCAGCTCAGGTCGTGGGATGGAGCCCCTGTGTTAAGCCCCACTTGCAGCAAGGAGTCTGTTTGGGATTCTCTCCCTCTGCCCCTCCCCACCCCTACACTCTCTAAAATAAATCTTTAACACAGTTCAAATGCCAAAGATTTCAAAATACCAGGATTTAAAAAAAAAAACATATTCTCAATGTGCTTCATTAAGTACTTACCCACCTCCTCCCCCCAAAAGAAAACACTTCTTAAGAACTGGGGGGAAAATATTAAATCACAGAATTAGAAATTCTTAGGAAATTTTTTTTAATTATTTTTATTTCATTCAACATTGAATTACTTCTTCTCTCAGCCTTTAAAATTAATAGGGAGGGTGGTGCACACAGAGGCAAGCTGGGATAGCCTACAGCTACCTGTAAAAAACACAAACAGTTTATTCCATTCAACCATGCAGGATTCAGATTTTAAACTAAAAACAGCAGTCATATGTAATTATACATTTAACTCTCCCATCCTTCTATAGAAAAACATATAAAATACCAAAAAAAAAAAAAAGGTAGTATTGGGTTAGAAACCTTTAGAATGCTAAAATCCAGATGGACCATGAGGTATGACAGACCTTAAAATCACTAGAACTACCTCAAAATAAATCAACAGGGCCCCCATATGAGAACTATGAATACAAACGTAGTAGAACTACTGGTGAGCAAGGAAGGGAGGAAAGGAACCTGCAGGTCACTCAAACCCAACTAGGATAAGCCACAGCAGATCCCAGTGCAGCATATCTAGAGTCTTGTACTACACGGCGATTCGGGGATGGGCGTACAGCAGGCCGCCTTCCCACAGATTCACTCTCCACGGCCTGTCACCCACAGCCAACTGCGGCCTGGAAGCAAAGGTCAACAGTAGCCTAACACTACGTCACAGTGCCTACGTCATTCGCCTGACTTCACCTCCACACATGGACGTTTCACCATCTCCCATCATCACAAGAAGGGGGGAGGATGGCACACTAAGATTCTCTGAGAGACCATATTCATTGAACTTTTATTACAGTATACTGTTCCATTTGTTCTATTATTAGTTGTTGCTAATCTCTTACTGTGCCTGATTTATAAATTATTTTATCATAAGTATGTCTGTATAGGAAAAAACGTAGTACACAGAGGAATCAGTACTAGCTGCGGTTTCGGGCATCCACTGGGGGTCTTGGAAATGTATCCTCTGCAGCTACGGTGGGACTGCTGTATTAGCAAAGCTCTCCCTGCAGCTTGCAGCCAAATGCGTGTTAAACTACTTGTTACTTCTCCTGTCAAAGCTTCTTTTACAAACTTTTTTTAAAAGTAGGCTCCATGCCCAGCGTGGAGCTCGATGCAGGGCTTGAACTCACAACCCTGAGATCAAGACCTGAGCTGGGGGCACCTGGGTGGCTCAGTCAGCTAGGTGACCAACTCTTAGTTTGGTTCAGGTCATGATCTCAGGGTTGTGAGATGGTGCCCCCATGCTGGGCTCCACACTGGGCTCTACACTGGGCATGGAGCCTGCTTGGGATTCTTTCTCTCCCTCTCCCTCTGCCCCTCCCCACCCTTCTCTCTCCCTCTCTAAAAAATAAAATGACCTGAGCTGAAATCGGGAGTCAGATGCTTAACCAACTGAGCCACCCAGGCACCCCTAGAGTCAAAACTTTTATTAAAACACAGAGAAATTGTACACTTTACAATTTCATTGTGAGAATTTTTTCAAACTTCCACATACAAAGTGTATGCAGCTGATGCTAAGAAAGATCGTGTTTTTCTCTGAACCAAAGCTGTCCCTCTCCTGATGAAAACTGGCCCCAGGGGCATCATTTGCCAGAACTAGGCACTCCTCCATTCTTTTCTGAGATCAGCTTTTCACAGACCTAAGTAACTGTCTCTGGTCCAAAAGAGATCTTGGGGAAACCATCCTTGGCCCACTCCCCACTGAACCAATGAAAAACTGTGCTCTGGAGACCTGGGATGCAGGCCTGGAGGAGGACCGTGGTCTCAACTGCTGGTCCCACTGACTCCCTCGTTCATTTTGGTAAAGGTCAGAGGACTCAAGCCACACACTCCCTTTATACATTCAGTCTACCCACTTGTATGCTTAACCCTGGACTTGACTTTAATAGTCTACACTGCAATTTTGTGACTCACACGCTAAGGCTGAATCTTAGAAACTCCTCTCTGCCCCCACTGAAAACTAGGAGGAACCATAAAGCCAGCTCTGTTAAGACTTACCCAGATGGGCTGAATCACACCTACCAACTTCCCAAATCTCATTCTACAACCAGAACTAAAGTTAGGGTTAGGGTTAGTAAAAAGAATAAATTCCTCTTCCTCCTCTTGCTCATGCCTGCACCCAGCCAATCCCAACAATACCTGCAGACTGGGGAAAACACTTCAAATAAACCAGGAAAAGGGAGGAATTTTTTTTTTAATTTTTAAGGTAAGATGTGACAGAACTGCCAACTGCTGACAGATCACTCTGCAATTCTAACTCTCTCTCTTGATACCATCTACAAAGTTCTAGGCTTTGGTGGCTAACCTACACTGTGTGAACTCAAAAGTAGGACATCGTCCTAAATTCTACCTCAACACTGACCACAGGCTCAGGGTCAGTGTGGTTCAAGCCATTACTTCTACTTCCATGCGCTCTGTTGACACCAGCCAGATTTGGGTCACCCGCACTGATCTCATTAGGTTCATCAGGCTTAAAGCCTAGGTTGTGTTTGTGGACTATGGTGAACTGTGGTAAATATCACAAAAGGAGCTCCTCATACCAAACCTTGTAAAATACTCCTTAAAGAAAAACTTCTCTAGAGTCACTTTGGTTATAGCAAAACTGCTTCCTGTCCAACACCATATTACATTCTAGAGAGTACACCTTGAAGAAAATACAAGTTTTTAAATCAATGAATGTGAATTACTGAATCACTGAATCTTCATTTCAAAGAAAATGGTGAAATGTGTATTTAGACTTCAATTTCCCTCAGGAAAAACAGGATGAAAATCATAATCTGAAAACCTAAAGGAGCTGGACTCCTCAATACCACCACCAAGCTGAAAAAGAAACAGTAAAGGAACTTGTTACTTACTTTACAAAGTACTGGAAGCCTATCTTAAGCAGTGCCCTCCTGAATTTTCAGGATACAAAAACCCTGTCCTAAACTTTTCAGATCTAGAAATTCTAGAGAATGTCAGCTGATCTGAAGAACCTATGCGGGGCTTTCTAACATTGTGGCTGCTTTTTCTAGCAGCTCATACTGATCCCAACAAGTACCCAGTGAGTGAGGCACTTCAGCCAACATCATCATCCCCATTTTGTAGGTCAGAACAAGAGAGATCAATTAGCTGAGAAGTCACAAAGTTAGGAGGGACCTGCAAGGACTCAAATCTGATGTTCCCCCATCAGAATCAGACTTGAACTTGTAGGCACGTATGTAAGGCCAAAGTACAAGTCTGAGGGCTTCATCAAGCCCATGTCGCCTGAGATACATAGTAAAATGCAGATTTTCAATCTTCCGACTCAATTTCTGGAGATGGACTTCAGAAATACGTCAGTCAAGTTCCCCAGGTGATTCTGAAGCCCATTAGTTTGAGGACCACCAGCCTGAGTGAATCATAAATCCCAATCCAGCCAGAGGACCCATGTGTTTACCTTTCCTCAAGCAACAGAGAACTCGCCAAGCAAACCAAACAGCTTATTCAAGTTAACTGCACCAAGTGACCTAACCTGAACTAGTCCTATCAAGACTTTATAGGCCTCAGCCTAAAGAACAAGGTCAATAGACTTAGGCCAGAGGTACACAGAGGATCAGCTTCACTCCTTCCAAGGTAACTTCTTAGTTGACGTTACCCTATATATAGTATCTTCACCAACTCCAAGCATGCCTGGAGGTATCTTCTTGTAGACTGCCAACACGTGGGGTGCCAAATTCCTTCTGAAGGTGCACAACATTTCAAGAAAGGTACCATACCACTAATTTCTAGGGGAAGTAACGTGGATTTAACCCTAGGCAAAATCATCAAGTTGGGTTTACAGAGCATCCATAAGTGTGGCAAGAACCCTAAAGATCATACAGAAACTACCTCCTACCCATTTAACTTTACTTCATACTGAAAATGGCAGCAAGTCTCCTTTTGAACTCATTTCTTACAGCATAGAATTTTAAAAGGGAGGGGAAAATGATGACAATTCCAGGCTATTTCATAGATTCAGACCGTGGTCACTGCCTCTGAAACATACTTTCAGGGGAGGGGGGAAGCATCTCCCCGGGGCAGCCAGCCAGCACTGTGCTGCGGCAGTTCTCAGGAGGAATCCGCCCGAAAAGGCTTCAAGGCTGCGGGGCCAAGCCTTGGGCTTCTCAAAGACCTCTCACGGTAACATGAGAATGTCTAACAGCAGGAGACTGAGAAATGTGAAGAACGGAGAAAAAAGGAACAGGCTTAGAAATAAGTACATTTGAAAAAACAGCGGAAGACTGAAAAGATCACTCTGAATTTAAGAAAGAAGAATCGGTACCTTACCATTTGAACCTAAAAGAATATACCCAGGACAAGACAAATTTCAGAAGACATGACACTCTTGAAATACAGAATTTTATTTAGAAACTGTTTAAAGTAGAAAAAAACCCTGTCAAGAAAGACCAGGTGGAAAATGGGTTCCCAATAAAATGGAATTTTAGGGCAACAAAAGTCTAAAAGGCCACAAAAGAGAAATAGCACCACTGTTATTTGAACAATGGCTAGTTACTTGCATTTTTTGGCATTGTTAATTACTGAATCTGGGTTTTCCTCTGAATTCCACACAGAGCATGCACTACACAACAATTTTATCATAAAATATCTGCTTTCTACACACATTTTAGGACAAGCTACCACCAGGAACAAATCAATACAAATACATCAGGGACTGAACAATCTCAGTAGTGGGTGACACACATTTTGCAGAATTCTGCCAAACAAAGGAACTGAATAGGCTAGGGGCAAAGCAAATGAGGAAGAGTTAAGGAATGAAATATTTTAAATATTAATAATTAATTCAGACACGGTACTGTATCTTCTGCAAAAGAAAATTAACATTTAGTAACACGCTAACGAATTTTATCTCCAAAGAGATTAGTGCACTGGCAAAGTATTCTGATAACAGTGGAGGGCGGTGGACAGCAGGTACCGAGAACACCCAGCCTTGCAGATCCCAAGGTAGCGATGGCCTTCAATGGTCACTCCCTTTGCCAGAAGTCCAGAAAGAACTTGTAGCGTGACCACCTGCCTGCTGAACTTACACTCTAAGCAGCAAACTTTAAGGAGCCAAAGAGGAGTCCCCAGTGGGCGAGGGGAGCAGAGAAGAGAAACATGTTCAATGTAAACTTAAAAGACAGTAAAATGGGACACGACCCCCATTCAAATCCCAGAGATGTGGGCAAGTCCCCAAAAGTAGTTGTTAGATTTAAAAACTGGACATACCTCATTCCCCAAGAAACACAATACATAGAAATTTCAGGGATAACTGGAAAAAATCGTCAGAGAAATGTTCAATGAAATTCAAGCTCTTCAACTCAAACATCCCAGGGCTGAAACACACCCTCTATTCATCCAGGCAACAATGCCTCTTACTTCTTAGAGCAGGGATACTACTGGTCAAGGACACCAAATGGCTTCACAGAGCAACTTTTTAAACTTTCCTTTTGGGCCAAGGTCTAGGTCTTTGAGGATTCAAGCAGCCCTGCAAGGCCTGTGAACAGCAGATTCCGAAGGTCCAGAGGTCTGGCCCTTCTTCCTTCCCAGATACAATGTCAAACATGTAAAATCTCCTGTCATGTTACATTTTATATTTTGAAATATGGAAGCATATTTTAAATACTCTTAAGGCATTTATTTATTAAAACGTTCTCTGCCAAGATTTCACATTAGCTTAAAATTCAAATCAGTCTTTACATTTCTCTACTGAGGTTTCCACCTCAGAGTATCACATAAAAACACCTTCTCCAGCAATCAGTGTTACCAGCGTCCACACGGTGAGCCCCATGGTCAGCCTCTTTGTTCCCTAGGTGACCCAACTAGATGTTAATACTGCTCTGCTACAGGGTAAAAGCTCCTAACTCAAACTCATTGGAAAAGGGGTGAAACTTCTGCAAAGTGCACTTTAAGAAGAGGTACTGTTTGCTCATGAAAAGAAACCAGTGAGTCCTCTAAGAATAATAAAAGGGGGTATTTTACAGTTAAGCACATGATTTGGAGTGAAGAATTCGGATGTTGCTCTGCTGGTCCAGGCCATTAATACTCTTCTTGTTCCTCCTGTGGGCCCCCTTCATCAGGTATCACAAAGCCTTCCTAAAACGGGAAAACAAGAGGGGACAGCTATTATTCAGCACCAAATGAAGGATCAGTTTCTACTGTGGGGCCACTTTCCTCATATTTACAGCCTCTCAAAGTCAACGGCTCTTCCTGTCTCTACCACACACTTGACGTTTAATAGCACAAGGCCACGTGACCACCACTTTATCAGACAGTGGAAACATCTCACAAAAGGCAAAAACTAAGCATAAATTTACCCTCAAAAGTTGATTTCTTAAATATGTCTTGATTATGATGACGATTTCACACATCATCAAGTTGTACTTAAATAGGTACAGTTCATTACATCAATTCTACCTCAGTAAGGTTGTTAAAAAAAAAAAAAAATATATATATATATATATACCCTCAAAAATCCCTGAAGTCATCATGAAAGTTCAGTACCATGCCATCTCCTCTCAATAAACTGTCTATACAGCCAGCTTTTCTTTCCGCCCTCCTCTGATCGCACTTAAGGACCATGCAAGCCATTGTGGGTGTTGTGGGTTTACCCAAAATATTCACAATACCCACGGTAGCCACCAAGACTGATCCAACATTAGTGGCATGGGAATACAGCCGACTCGCAGCTCCCACCTCACACTCCCTCTAGGGCATTCTGGCATCTAGTAACGGCTACACACCATAAAAATCAGACTTTCCCTTCGACCACCATCTTATTTTTTTTCAACTAAATCTCTATAGCTGAATTTACTTAAGATAGGACTCCACTAAAATAATACTCAGACTAGACCAAGTATCTTCATCATCTTTGTTTTCAATGAAGCTGGCAAAGAGCAGCCCAGAATAAGGGTTTACTGAACAAAGTATCATCTTTTCAATCATCCGTCTTCATCCCCTGAAATTCACTTGGTATATTTAGAGAACAGTGTTAATGACAATATTAATATTTCCTTATATTTGTATACTGCTATACATACCATAAAACACTTAAGAAGTAACACTGTAGCTTGATCCTACAGACCTTACTAGGTGTGCAAATTTATAAATAAGCAAAGCCATTAAACAATGGACATAGCAAGATACCAAATCCTAAATGTAGGGAAAATCAGTCTCCCCTGATCAGCTAGCATGTCATGATTAATATCAGCAGATTCAGCTGTGTAATAATATGGATTACACAGATGGATTACATCTGTGTAATAATATGGATTACACAGATGGATCCCGGGCAACTTGACCATAAAGTACTGTGAAGAAATGGGAACCAGGCACACTCCTGGGGAGGAGGAACAAAGATACAATCTGACAGCTACAGGCAGGGGACATCAAAAAGGGGCCAGGAACCTGGTTCCCAGGTCATGCCTGGGGCCCTGATAAAATGGAGCTAAGAGGTCCAAGTTGCAGGGGGTAGAGATGGTGGGGTTAAAAGCATTTTGTGGCACTCATCACCTATCAGTGGACATAAACCACAGAAGCAGGGCAAGCCAGCCACCTCCTTGTCCTATTCCTGCCTCAAAGGCTCACAGACCTCAAAGCAGAGGCTGAGGCTGAGCAGAGGTGACCTCTGGATGACTTTGACAGGGCAAAGTGAAAGTCTTTTGATGAATGCTATCCTGGAACATGACAAGCACCAGCACTGAGTTTGCTAAAACCAACCAGATAAAATTTACTTTGTCTTAGATGGCAAAATGGCAAGAAAATATCCTCATGTCCACACGTACATCTGTGGCATAGAGAATGTCCACGATCCTCTGCAATACTGGGTTGTTTTCCCCCTCGTTCTCCTGGCAAATCAATTCAATGTTCCTTAGCTTTCCAAAGTAGAAATCTCTTTCTTTCTCCAAGTCTTCGACGGTAAGTTTCAATACGTTGACCTGCATAAGACATTGTGAAGGGTGAGATACTCCGCGTTTATGTATCAATACCATATCAGACAAACTGTTAAGCCAAACGGAGACATGGTCTTCCATCACACTCTCTACCATGGACCAAAACCCACTTTTGTTTAATATCGGTTTTCTTCAGCTCCAGATAAATAACGTAGGCTTGTTTGTGGCCACCTTGATTATAACACCTCCCAGGAAGAGGCAGGCTACACCAGGAATCATGAGGAACTTCTCAGGGTTTGAGAAAAGATCAAGGAGAAAAAACTCTGGGATCCTGAGACAAATACAGATGCAGAACCCACAACCCAGCCAAGCAAAGTGGCTGACAAGCATAAACCAAGTCCTTACCAGGGCACTGGTCAGTGAAATCCAGTCTTTCTGCCCGTGGAGGTCAATGGAAAGAGAGGGTCTGGTCTAAAGAAGCAGGATAGAAATGCCAAGGCAGGCGAGGAAGACTGACTAAAGATGACTACTGTTAGCAAAAGACAGCTAGAAGCGAGAGCAACCTGGGCATGGAGAACTCAGTGGTTCACACGGGGCCGCCTTATGTTGGGGATGGGGGGAGTAATCCATAACTCAAAAGGAGGAGAAGGTCCTGGCCTGGTCTCTCTCCCAAGAGAGTTTCAAAAGGGAGAGAAGACACAGAGGCAGGGAGCAGACCCAGCACGTTCCACCAAGCATCTCGTGAGCTCACCACTCGTGCTAAAGGATCCTCCAGGCACCCCGCTGAGGGGCTCTAATTCCCATAACAGGCCAGTGAAGAAATAAATCTCAGTGCTTAGGCCAGGACTCTTATCTAGCCAAGAGTAATCAATGTCATAAGAACTCTCATAGCCCTTTGTGTATTTTAAGCACAGAGCACATCTTCATTCCAGTATATTCAACTCTATGACATGTGAATTTGATTTAACTCTCACTGAAATACAAATTACATGGCATACCGTGCAGCATAAAATCCTCACGGGACAGAGTCTGGGGCCACAGGGAAGGCCAAGCCAGGAAATCAAAGGTGCAGCTACTGAAAACAATTTGGGAAGCAGGGAATTCTGAGAGCCAAAAAGGCACCACAGACTAGTCCAACCTTCTGAACTAGTGGCAAAAACTGAAGCAAACAGCTTCTTTAGTTCCCCCACGGCCTCACAAAGAAGCGAGACATAGCCAAAAGGATCAAGTCCTGTGCCAGGGCGGAAGAACACTCCCCCTTCATAAGCTGCAGTCGAGAAGCATCCAGAGATGAGAACAGGTGTCCAGAACCACCAGGACCATTCTGTCAATTACTTAATTTCAATGTTCATCATCAAAGGCCTGAACCAACCAAACCAGAATCAAGGTTCTAAAAAGACTTTCAGGGGGCGCCTGGGTGGCTCAGATGGTTGAGCGTCTGCCTTCGGCTCAGGTCATGATCTCAGGGTCCTGGGATCGAGTCCCGCATCGGGCTCCCTGCTCCTTGGGAGCCTGCTTCTCCCTCTGCCTCTCTCTCTCTCTCTGTCTCTCATGAATAAATAAATAAAATAAAATAAAATAAAAAATATTTAAAAAGACTTTCAACCCTTCCTTTATCAACCACAGAAATCACCTTTTACAAATAACTGAGAATTTCAATAAAATATACTATAAACAAATAAACATATATATATATGTTTATTTGTTTATAGTTTATACACACACACACATAAATACACACACACATAAATACACACACATAAATAAACTATCAGTCCCAAAGTGGAGTATGAGAGAGGATAGAAGGGCAAGAGCTGGGGTACCTGGGTGGCTCAGTCAGTTAAGTGTCTGACTTGATTTCAGCTCAGGCCATGGTCTCAGGGTAGTGAGATCAAGCCCCGCACTGGGCTCTGCATGGAGTCCGCTTCAGATCCTCTCTCTCCCTCTGCCCCTCCCCCAGCTCACACTCACACTCTCGTTAAAATAAATAAATAAAGCTTTTGGGGGGGGCAAGAGCTGACCAACCCCAGCAGTAGGAAGCTGCCTTAAATCTTGAGTTCTAAAATCCAAGAGCCAGGGAAGAGGCCTTCTAATCCCATTAGTGACTTAGGAGTAAAGGGAGGTCAAAACAGCTTACTACACTTTGGAGTCCATCACTCATGGTTCACAAACCCACTCCAACTTCCTTGTCCTACACATCATCAAGGGCACCAGAACCCAGCTTTCTGGGCCCCACCTGAGGGGCCAAAGCAGCATTCCTCCGTGATATCATTCAGTAAGTACGCATCTACAAGAAACAATTAGTATACACTAATAAGTCACCGGCTTTCACTCCCCACTCCTCTAAATGCTTACCTATGAGGTTATTAAAACTCTGTGGCTAGTAATCAGTGCCACTCTTAAACCTTCTCTTGTAGTAAAGTAATAGCTATAACCTAGGAAACCCAAGGAGAATGCTTTGGACCTGCACTGGCCAGCAGAGTAGCTAGGAGCCACAAGCGGCTATTTGGGTACTTGAAATGTGGCCAATGCAATTGAGACAAGCAGTAAATATTAAATACACACTGGATTTCAAAAACCTTGTCTTCAAGCATAAAGTAGCTCATTGATGATTATCTGTATTGATTACATGTTAAAATGATAACACTTTGGATGCACTGGGTAAAGGGTTATTAGAAGAAATTTCATGTGTTTCTTTTCACTTTTTTTTTTAATGTGGCTACTAGAAAATTTTAAATTATGTTATGTGCCTCACATTTCTGGTTTGCATTCTATTTCTTTTGAACAGTACTGCTCTGGACTCAAATCAACTCAAAGTAAACTTCTCCAGGATGCCTTAAGACTGCAGAATCGCTGCAGATCTCCTAAAGAAACGGACACCATGAGGTAACCCGTGTAGAATACACTGCTTCTTGCCCGAAGAAGCCTGTCTGGCTCTATTCCCCACATCAGTCATGTCTCCCAGACCTCCACACCTTTGTCAAGTGCCACAAATTCAAATACTTCCAAGAGGCCAGAGAGATAAGGTAAATGAGCCAAGGGAGTCAGTACCAGGGTGTTACAGGTAAGGACTCTGTCAACCTGGAGAGAACCTTTAAAAATCCTTTATATTAAAAAAAAAACAAAAAAAAAAGGAAACCCTGCACAAGCCCAAGTACTCCAGAGGCAGGGCTGGGGCAGCTGGCTCAACCCTCCAGGCAGGTCATTTAACCTCCCCAGACACACTGTCCCTATCTGTGAGACCTCACAGGGCTAATGCAAAAGTGAAGTACTCACTAGAACAATGGCAAACCACTCTAAAAACGTCCATTATTTTTATTTTTATTATTAACATCTGTGAAGACAATTGTACTCCCGTGAACTTTTTTTTTTTTTTAAAGATTTTATTTATTTATTTGACAGAGAGAGACACAGCGAGAGAGGGAACACAAGCAGGGGGAGGGGGAGAGGGGGAGAAGCAGGCTTCCCGCGGAGCAGGGAGCCCGATGCGGGGCTCGATCCCAGGACCCTGAGGATCATGATCTGAGCCGAAGGCAGACGCTTAACGACTGAGCCACCCAGGCGCCCCTGGACTCCCGTGAACTTTTAAAAAGATACTTCAGGGGCGCCTGGGTGGCTCAGTTGGTTAAGCCACTGCCTTCGGCTCAGGTCATGATCCTGGAGTCCCAGGATCGAGTCCCGCATCGGGCTCCCTGCTCGGCGGGGAGCCTGCTTCTCCCTCTGGCCCTCCCCCCTTCGTGTGCTTTCTCTCTCTCATTCAATAAATAAATAAAATCTTTAAAAAAATAAAAAAATAAAAAATAAAAAGATACTTCAGGTGGGCGCCTGGGTGGCTCATTTGGTTAAGCGACTGCCTTCGGCTCAGGTCATGATCCTGGAGTCCCGGGATCAAGTCCCACATCGGGCTCCCTGCTCAGCGGGGAGTCTGCTTCTCCCTCTGACCCTCCCCCATCTCACGTGCTCTCTCTCTCCTCTCATCCTCTCTCTCAAATAAATAAAATCTTAAAAAAAAAAAAGAAAAGAAAAGAAAAGAAAGGAACTCCCCTTTATTTTTTGTCAGAGCCAAAATTCAAGAAACACTCTCTGAATCCCATAGAACCCTGAGAGGTGTTCCAGAGATCTGTGACAGGGTTCTACTGTATGGGCGGGTTTCCCAAGACATCGGTTTCTGTCACACGAACACATCTTAGAAACGCCCAATCCCTTGGGCGCCTGGGTGGCTCAGTTGGTTAAGCGACTGCCTTCGGCTCAGGTCATGATCCTGGAGTCCCGGGATCGAGTCCCGCATCGGGCTCCCTGCTCGGCGGGGAGTCTGCTTCTCCCTCTGACCCTCCCCCTTCTCATGCACTCTCTCTCATTCTCTCTCAAATAAATAAGTAAAATCTTAAAAAAAAAAAAAAAAAAGAAAAAAAGAAACGCCCAATGCCGCTCTTCCACCTGCACCTCCACACTCCCACTCCCCACACAGCACCCAAAGTGCTCACAAACCACGAGGACTGCTTCAGCAGGCAGACAAGGCAGGCCTTCCTCCAAGAACACAGACAGGCTTCCCCTGGTCAGTGCTGCCAAGCATCCTTTCTCCTGAAGTGACTCCTGTCTCGGACAGAGGAGGTGCCTACCTGCTGCATCAATTCAGCTGCTTCGTCATCCCCGTTGCCCACACCAGGATTCTTTCGCACCACACCCGGGCCAGCCTTAGGGGTTGCAGTAGTTCTGTGTGTTGCAATGGGCCTCTGTGGAGCTGAGAGAGGAGCAGAGCTTTTTTTAAGAGGAGAAACTTCAAGACAAAAAAACCCACCAGACAAGAGGAGGCTGTGACCAACTGCCCTCCACATCAGTGCAGTGAAGGGACCCAACGTAGAGAGCCCAGCATGCAAGACAGCACTCCCGTGTTTGCCCGAAGTGGTTTTTATGGCAGCGGAGTTAAGTACCAATTTTAGCCACCATCTTTTGTGCTGGGAAGGAGTCCCTCTGTGAGGTCTTTTTTCCGCTGGGGTAAAGAGGACTATCATCTGAAAGAGACACAATCATTCTGGTGCAATCTACCTTAACCTAACTCCAACCAAATCCACAAGGGGGCAACTTCATGGAGCAAAGGCAAACTTCATGCCAGGAGTGGGCTCACAGCCCCAGCTGCTGCCGGGTGCCCAACGTTTCCCATCTGGAAGGTAAGATGCCCCCCATCTTAGAACCTCAAACTCCTTGGCTTAGGAAGAGGAGGATGGTAGAGACTGCTCTTATCACTCATTACCTCAAAACCCGCATCTTACTCACCTTTTAGAAGGTGGTTAGGAGGGTTAGGAGAGGAAAGCAGCGCCCTGACTAGGACTTAACAAACTTCTCTATGAGTAGAGCCAAAAGCTGATAAAGTTAAGGAAAGAGTAATAAATTAAAACAAGAGGGCGCCTGGGTGGCTCAGTTGGTTGAGCGACTGCCTTCAGCTCAGGTCATGATCCTGGAGTCCCGGGATCGAGTCCCGCATCGGGCTCCCTGCTCAGCAGGGGGTCTGCTTCTCCCTCTGACCCTCTTCCCTCTTGTGCTGTCTCTCATTCTCTCTCTCTCAAATAAATAAATAAAATCTTTTTTAAAAAATAAATTAATTAATTAATTAAAACAAGAATAATCAAGAACGGGCTACCTTGAGGTGTATTTATCATTCGGGATTTTAATCGTTTATTTAGCAATCATTTTGTAAAACTGTATATGATGCCAGGCTCAGAAATATCTGACCTTCCTGACACCCCAAAATGTTCAATAACCATAAGGCCTTTCACCCACAGGCATAGGCACTTCCTCAGGACGATCTCTAGTATATGTTTATCCCCAAGATCAAATGCTTACTGCAAGTCTCCACTTGCCTGTTACCAGCATCTACACAGATTCCCCATTCTAGGAAGCTAAGCACTCAGTATTTGGAGAAATCAGAACCCTCATACACTCTGCTGATGAGAATATAAAAACAGTGCAGCCACTCTGGAGAAAAGTCAGGTGGTTCTGTAAAACATTAAACAGAGGAACCATACGACCCAAGAATTGTGCCCCACAAATGTATACCTTTGGATTTATACCCAAGAGAAATGAAAACATAGGCCCACACAGAAACCTGTATAGGAATATTCAAAGCAGCATTATTCCTAACAGCTCAAGAGGGGAAACAACCCAAGTGATCATCAACTGATGAATAAATAAAATGTGGGGGCACCTGGGTGGCTCAGCCAGTTAAGCGTCCACATCTTGATTTCAGCTCGGGTCATGATCTCAGGGTTGTGAGAGCGAGCCCTCCATCAGGCTCCGCACTGGGCATGGAGTCTGCTGAAGATTCTTTCTCTTCCCTCTCCCTCTGCCCCCTCCCATAAAAAATTAAAATAAAATGTGGTATAGCCATACAATGGAGTATTGCTCAGCCATTAAAAAAATGAAGTACTGACAAGTGCTAAAACATGGATGAACTTTGAAAACATTACACTAAATGAATGAAAGCCAGACACAAAGACCACATATTCTATGACCCCATTTGTGTGAAACATTCAGAATAGGTAAATCCACAGACAAAGTGGATTAGTGGTTGCCTGGGGTTGAGGGGAAGAGGAAGGGCTGGGGGAAAATAGGAAGTGACCACTATGGGACACATACGAGATTTCTTTTAGGGAGTAATAAAAACATTCTAAAACTGGTTGTGGTGATAGTTGAACGTATCTGTGAATACACTAAAAAGAACTCAACTGTACATTCTAAATGAGTGAACTGTACGGCAAGTGAATCCTATCACATACACAGTATCTCAATAAAGCTATGAAAATTAAAAAGTACACAATGTCCCTCTCTACCTAGCAGATGGATCAGCCTCTCTCTAAAGGTACCATGTGACCTTGAGGTGCCTGGGTGGCTCAGTCGTTAAGCGTCTGCCTTCGGCTCAGGTCATGGTCCCAGGGTCCTGGGATCGAGCCCCCATCGGGCTCCCTGCTCCACAGGAAGCCTGCTTCTCCCTCTCCCACTCCCCCTGCTTATGTTCCTTCTCTCGCTGTGTCTCTTTCTGTCAAATAAATAAATAAAATCTTAAAAAAAAAAAAAAAAAAGGTTCGGGCGCCTGGGTGGCTCAGCTGGTTAAGCGACTGCCTTCGGCTCGGGTCATGGTCCCAGAGTCCCGGGATCGAGTCCCACCTCGGGCTCCCGGCTTGGCGGGGAACCCACTTCTCCCTCTGACCCTATCCCCTCTCATGCTGTTTCTCTCTCTCTCAAATAAATAAATAAATAAAGTCTTTAAAAAAAAAAAAAAAAGGTACTATGGGACCTTAACTAATATTCTTTCCACCTTCTGGGAAAGGAGGCGTTAGCATCTGTAGAACATCTGTCCTGCCCTGAAGTATACACATGTTCTACGAATACATGACTGCAAACAGGTTTTGGGAAACCTACCAGGCCAAAATCTTTTAGAGGAGGTCTCTAAAAACTGCCTCCCAGATTCTGCTGGCATCATAGCAAGCCAAAGCCACTTAGCAGCTCAAATTTTAGGGAGGGCAGGGAAGCCACAGTAAGCACAGGAAGCTGGTCGGCAGACAGAATGATGATGCAGAGAGCCAAGCACTGTCCCTAAGAGACCTAGAAATCTCCTTCAGTTCCTGGGTGTTGAGGTCTGGTTATAACTTCCCATCCCAGGGCCCCGTGAAAAAAGTCCTTGTGTTCAAACTAAAGCTCCCTTTTGTGAGCTAACCTGAGGAATTTCTATCCCAAACAACTAAAGAGTACTGGCAAAAATTACATAGAGTAACTCATTCAGGCCTCAAGAACAACCCTCTGGGGCAAGTACTGAAATTCCCATTTTACAGAGGAAGAAACCGGGGCGGGGGAGGGGGAGAGATAAAGTGGCTTAAACAGGGCTACAGAGACCTAAGAACAAACACAGGTCTGCCTGATGCCACAATCCATGATCCTACCACATGGCTGGGATTGCTTGCACTCCTTATTCTCCCTAAGCCTATGGCTGCTCAAAACCCTCTGGTTGAAGGTTGAATGAATGAATGACTGAATGAATACCTGGAATACTATTATTTGGAAATGGCATTTTTGTTTTGTAGTTTTACCTGCACTGCTAGAGCTGAGAGGTTTCTTCGGTTTGTTCAGAGCTGGAGCAACAAGGGAGGGAGCCACTGCAGTTTCTTGACCTTGTCTGGCAGCTACGGGGTCATAGTCTTTTCCATCATAGTTTGCATCAAAAAACTTCTTGAACCACTGAACAAATTCAAAATTGTCCTGAAACTTTCCTTTTACTAATTTGTCCACAGGAATTATCTGCAGAAAAATATCAAGACTATTTAGCCCAAAGCAAGAGGTTTCTGGCAAGCACCAAACTTGTCCATGCATCAAATCAGTATAAAGCTCTGCCAAAAGGAGAAAAAAAAATTTTAGAGGCAAGAACTTAGTGCTAAGTAAGCCCTGAAAAGTTTATAGAGCAAGTTTCAATCAGTTTGCCTTCCACAAAGTACTTACACCTGCCAACCCACCTCCCAGTCCATCAAAAGGAATCAGAAATGCGAAAGAACATAAATCATGTATTAGTCACATACACATATCCAAGCACATAATAAAACATGTCATTCCACTGAAAAAGAGTAAATCTCCCAGGCAGCTTGCATGGCCACAATGCCCGTCACAAAGTAGAAAACCCAGAGCACAAACCAACCACAGGTATCTACAATGAACTGTGTTAAAGAAAATTCGGTCTTATCAATCATATCTCAATAAAACTGGAAAAAAAATTTATCCAGAAAAAAAAAAAAGGAAAAAAATTGTCTTAAAAATAGGTCAAGGTACATAATTTGTCCCACAACAGATTTCTACAAAATGGTATGGTTTTTTTTTTTTTTAAGATTTTATTTGGGGCACCTGGGTCACTCAGTCGTTAAGCCTCTGCCTTCGGCTCAGGTCATGATCTCAGGGTCCTGGGATCAAGCCCCGCATCGCGCTCCCTGCTCTGCGGGAAGCCTGCTTCTCCCTCTCCCACTCCCCCCTGCTTGTGTTCCCTCTCTCGCTGGGTCTCTCTGTCAAATAAATAAAATCTTTAAAAAAAAAAAAGATTTTATTTATTTGAGAGAGAGAGAGAGCAAGCACGCAGGAGCACAAGCAGGGGGAGCAGAAGGAGAGGGAGAAGCAAGCTCCCCACTGAGCAGGAAGCCCATTGAGGGGCTCGATCCCAGGACCCTGGGATCATGACCTGAGCCAAAGGCAGACGCTTAACCGACTGAGCCACCCAGGTGCCCCTGGTATGTTTTTCAAGTAATTCCAGTCCTATTAAAATATAACCCTGTAAACTTTCCTATTGTACAAGGATACTTATCAGGTATTACTTTAAATTGCTGGACTGTCAGGAAGAGTTTAACTATCTTTTAACTCGTCAAGGATTCCAGTTGCAATGGTATTTTTATAAAAACTAATATATGTAATATTTTGAACTATATCCACTCCTCTGAGCAAATAAGTATAATTTTAAGAAATTACTTTGTGGGGCGCCTGGGTGGCTCAGTCAGTGAAGCGTCTGCCTTCGGCTCAGGTCATGATCCCAGGGTCCTGGGATCGAGTCCCACATCGGGCTCCCTGCTCAGTGAGGAGTCTGCTTCTCCCTCTCCCTCTGCCTGCCTGCCTGTCTGCCTACTTGTGATCTCTCTGTCAAATAAATAAATAAAATCTTCAAAAAAAATTTGTATGATACTGAAACATTTATAAACAAAATGTTATCTGGAACTCACTTCTCAATAATCCCTGAGTATAGCAGGTGGGGTAAAGGGATATCTGAAACAAACTGGCCATCATTTGATAATCACTGAGGTACCTGAGGGGATCATCACACTATTTGCTCTACTTTTCTGTACTTTAAAAATTTTCCTTGTTCAAAAAAATAAAATACAATTCTATAAAAAGAAAAATTACTGCACATTAGTAAACTACATCTAGTTTAAACTAAGCCTGGTACCTAAATGATATTCGTTCAATACAAATGCATATTTCATATACAGAGACAAAACTAAATTAAAAGAAAACTGATTTCAAAGTAAATACAGACCAGACACATCACCAAGATAACTAGGGGGTGATTACAAGCTTTACTAAAGTAACATTTCCCCCAAAAAAGGCTTAAAAGAATAAACCATTCCAAACTGGGCGGCTCAGTCAGTCAGGCATCCAACTCTTAATTTTGGCTTAGGTCATGATCGCGGGGTCTTAAGAGAGAGCCCCCCATCAGGCTCTACGATCGGTATGGAGTCTGAGATTCTCTCTCTCCCTCTGCTCCTCTCCCCCTTTGCACTCTCTCTCAGTAAATAAATAGAATCTTATAAAAAAAAAGAATAAACCATTCTAATGGGAGTGAAACTGCTGAATTTTGCGTTAATTCATTATCTACTAAAACAGAGATAATATCTGTCCTAATGAAGCCTAGTGGGCTATGTTTCTGGTACTTTCAAATATCCTTAGGGGCAAAAGGGAACTTGACAGCACACATAAGGGATGTTCCTTGTATCCTACTATAAAAAGCAAGTATTTCTAGAATCTTCTCTATTAGAACTACTTATTCTACCATATGGTATGCTTTACAAAAGTAGATCCAGAGATAAAAAGGATTTAGATCTCAGACTAATAAAGATTAGACAGTATTAAAAAAAAAAAAATTCTGAGTACAGATTTACAGGCTGATTCCTCCAGACACTAGTAACTTCAAAATAAAGAAAGAAGACAGCAAGGGAACCAGGGGTAGGAGGGTACAGAGAAATGTTGCTCCCAGTAAATCCTATTTTACCTGGAGAAAAGGTAATTATATAAATGGTGGGGGGTGGGTAGAAAATGTCCAACCTTAGTAACAGTTACTAATTAATAAACAACTTCGAAAGAGTAAAATTTACTTACTTTGTCAACACCCATTCTCTTAAAACCTGCTTGTAGTATTTTGAAGTTCTGGATGTATTCATGTTCTAGCTTAGCCTGGAATTTCACTTTCTTCAAGGCAATGGAGCCAGGGAACAGCATGTCCATAAACTGACAGTAGGCAGCCCCTGAAGGAACAAGAGAAGATTAATATACACACTTAGGTCATTAAATACTATCATTAAAGAAGCAGGATGAACTGGGGTACCTGGGTGGCTCAGTAGGTTGAGCATCCCACTCGTGATTTCAGCTCAGGTCATGATCTCAGGGTTGTGAGATCGAGCACTCTCCCCCCACTCTGGGTCAGGCTCCACACTCAGAGGGGAGTCGGCTTGAGATTTTTTTCTCTCCCTCTGCCTGATTCCCCCCACCTCACATGCTTCTTAGAATAAATAGATTTTTAAAATAAATAAAGAAGCAGGATGAACTTTTACCCAAACCTACTTAACCCACATACAATTTTTTTTTGTTTATTTTTTTTTTATTTGAGAGAGAGAGAGAGATAGCAAGAGCAGGAACACAAGCAGGGGGAGTGGGAGGGGGGGAAGCAGGCTTCGCACTGAGCAGGGAGCCCGATGTGGGGCTCGATCCCAGAACCCTGGGGTCATGACCTGAGCCGAAGGCAGACGCTTAACGACTGAGCCACCCAGGCGCCCCCAACCCACATACAATTTAAAAAGATGTAAAGTGGACCTATACTGGGGTGCCTAGATGACTCAATCGGTAGAGCATGTGACTCTTGATCTTGGTGGTGTGAGTTTGAGCCCCATGTTGGGGGCAGAGTTTACTTACAACAACAACTAAAAAAAAAAATAAAGTGGACCACAAAACCCAAAAACGTCATTACTACTTGACGTCAAAGTCAATTTCTCAAAATCTCTAACAAGACTGGTTTCACCTAAATTCTAACATACTTGCAATCTGGAAGTCTGTGATGAGGAGAGAAGAAATGTTCCTATGTTAAAACTTTATAAGACAAGCATGACAATAAAATGACCACTACAAAGAAAAATGAACCCCTAGAAGAGAAAAAAGGGAAACAGGTGATTCCATCTGAGTTTTTGCAAGGACATATCCTCCTCCCCATTGATAGGAGTAGGGATTTCCCAAGTATTTCAAAGATCCATTCCCTGACCTAGGTTAAACAAATGTTTTTCTAAGATGTCGGTCTCCCTGAGGTCTTACATCTCTAAATAAACTTAACCTTTGTTTATAAAGAAAGTTAAATAGAAGAAATTTTTGGTGGCGCCTGGGTGGCTCAGTCGTTGGGTGTCTGCCTTCGGCTCAGGTCATGGTTCCAGGGTCCTGGGATGGAGCCCCACGTCGGGCTCCCTGCTCTGCGGGAAGCCTGCTTCTCCCTCTCCCACTCCCCCTGCTGTGTTCCCTCTCGCTGTATCTCTGTCAAATAAATAAATCTTAAAAATAAATAAATAAATAAAATCTTAAATAAAAAGAAATTTTTTTCATTTTTTTATTTTAAAAGCAGCTATAGAAAATTATTACATATATTTCATCCTATTTGCTTTCCAATTCCATTCCTTCCCCCACTTGCCCATTTTTTCCCATCACCACCCCCAGAAGTATTTTCTTGGTCCTTAAAATTTCCATGAATGTAATTTCTCTAATGCCTACCGAACTGCACTCTCCTAAGACAGGGCAGGCTTCACTGTGCACTTAGTGGCCTTGCAGGGCTGATGTGCCAAAGGAACAGCCAGGAAAGGAGGCAAGAAATCCACTGACTTAAGTAAAAGGTGTTCTGCAGAATGAGACTGCCATCATATGCATAGTCAACTTAAACTCAGACCAATCTGGCTCCCTGCCAGTTCTAGCATAAACAGTGCCATTATCATTATTTTTGGAAAGAAGATGGAAAGAGCGGAAGCACTTCAGTGACCAAAGTGGCATTCTGCGTAGAAAAAAGCATCAAAAAGTGAAAGCCTGATTTTCGAGGTGCCCAATTTACTTCCTCATCCAAAAAAAATATACTGAAGGAATTCTGTGTATCAGGCACTGAATTAGCAATATTTATATTTTTAAAATAGGGACACAAATAGCTCCTAAATTCTAGAGAACAATGACCCAGTTTCTTTAACAAACTAATAGCATAAAGAAGGGTAATTTGTTACATTTATTTTTTTTTTTTTTTTAAAGTAGCCTCCACACCCAGCATGGAGCCTAATGCAGGACTTGGAACTCATGACTCTGAGATCAAGACCTGAGCTGAGACCAAAAGTTGGCCGCTTCACCAACTGAGCCACCCAGGTGCCCCTGTTATATTTTAAAAGAGATTTTAAAGTCATAATCTACCAACTGCAATGTACAGATCTTGTTTGGATCCAGATGCATACAAATCAACTCAAAACGTGCGCATGCACACACACACACAAGATAATCTATTAGGCATCTATATTCATAGCACTGTGTTATACATGAAAGTATTTTTCTGAAACAGCAAAATAATGTGCATTTACTAGATACACACTATTATTCTCAAGCCAGCCACTGACTTCCCACTAAAGTCAACCAAAACCACTTAAAAGCAGCAATCATCTGCTTCTCACAGAAAACTTGCTTGGGGCATCTGGGTGGCTCAGTTGGTTGAGCGTCTGCCTTCAGTCAGGTCATGATCCCAGGGTCGAGGGATCGAGGTTCGGCATCGGGCTCCCTACTCGGAGGGGAGCCTGTTTCTCCCTCTCCCTCTACCCCTTCCCCCTGCTCGTGCTCTTTCTCCCCCTCTCAAATAAAATCTTCAAAAAAGAAAAAACAGTTCTTTATTTTAGAGCTAGGAGAATTCTTAGAGCCATTATAAATTTAAAAACTGTGGCCCAAGACCACAGAGGCCAGAGACCAAGCTTGGGACCAGAACCCAGGTATCCTGACTCCCTGTCCACTGCTCTTTTCCACAGTGCCACCAGACTTCCTCTTACAACACCCTGTAGCTGAATAAAGAAGCATTTCCTGGATTGGGGGGGAAGGGGGGAAGGATATGCCATGCTGTAACTGGCTGAAACGGAGAGATGATACATAAAGAAAAACATTAAAACCTCATTAAAAATGGACAGAGCAATTGGACAATTCACAAAAGAAATATAAATGGCTAATAAACACATGGGGACTCATCCTAAGGAAATAATTAAAAAAGAATAGGGCAAAGACTCACTTATGAAACTGGCTATGCTAACTTCATTCACAGGAGTAAAAAATGGAAGCAACCTTTATGTCCAACAGTAGGAGCAATCAATTAGCACACCAGCTGCCTAAGAGATATTATGCAAGCATTCAAAATACATTTTTTTTTATTTGCGGGGAAAACTCAAGATCTAATGTTAAAAGAAAAAGCAAGATACAGAAACATACCCATAAAATGTCTTCATATATATAAAAATAGCCACTCTAATATATATACGCATAGAAAAAAAAACCACAATGGGGACGCCTGGGTGGCTCAGTCAGTTAAGCGTCTGCCTTCAGCTCAGGTCATGATCCGAGGGTCCTGGGATCGAGTCCCACAAGGAGCCTGCTTCCTCTGCCTGCCTCTGTCTCTCTCTCTCTGACAAATAAATAAAATCTTAAAAAAAAGAAAAAACACAATGTTATCAGGTTAAACCATATGAAATTACTGTTTTGTAGATCAAAAATGACTTAATAGTGGCCATCTCTGGGGGGTGGTACTGAATGCATTCTGTTTTTTAAATATTCAATTATGTACTACAGTAAATATTACTTTTTTTACTTTTTATTTTTAAGTAAACTCTACACCCAACATGGGGCTTGAACTCACCATCCCAAGATTAAGAGTCACATGCTCCACTGACTGAGCCAGCCAGGTGTCCCAGTAAATATTACTTTTATAATCAGAACACAAAAAAAGAAAGCAAATGTTTAAAAGAAAAAAATCTATCAGCTCCTTTTCACAAAAGGGCTGAAAACTCCTGGCCTATAAATGTCCCAACTAGGTAAAAAATAGGTTAAAAAGGGGCCTGCCTTCCAGTCTGCCTTAATAACAAAGGTTGGCAACACAAGCAGGGTCCCTCTCAGATGGCTGCTGACCCAATGATCTGTGGCAGGAGAACTGGCCCACATAATCTGTGGCCTGAGGATGCAGACAGACTTAGGGCAGGACCAGCCATAGGTCACTGCATCAAATACCAAGTCTCACCGGCTGCTGCGGCCTCACCCTACCAAGTTCTGTGCTGCAAGGAGAGAACACAAAACAAGGCAACCCCTGATCCAAAAGCTTGCACTATCTCAAGTGCACTGGCTCTCAACCCTTTCAGGTCCAGAGACCCTGGAGAATTAGAAGAAAACTGCAGCCAACATTCTGCACAGAAGAGATGCTTCCCAATAAGAAGACTCCAGGTGAAAAGCTGCCAAAGTTCTACCACAACACACAGGAAACACACTGACTACTAAATGTAAGCATGTTCAGACTTTAGAGAATAGGTGAGGCTTGAGTCATCTTAAAGTAAAATTTAGAAATAGAGGGTTATGAGGAGTCACTAATGCAGATATTAAAAATCAGCATCGGGGCGCCTGGGTGGCTCAGTCGGTTAACCGTCTGCCTCCGGCTCAGGTCAGGATCCCAGGGTCCTGGGATCGAGCCCCACATCAGGCTCCCTGCTGCTTCTCCCTCTCCCTCTGCCACTCCCCCTGCTTGTGCTCTCTCTCTGTGTCAAATAAATCTTATTTTTAAAAAATCAGCCTCAAGGTATTTTAACATGGGAAAAATAATCCTATTTTAATTTTAAAAGCAGGAAACAAAACTGTCCAGCATATACATGTGCTTGTTACTTAATGTAATGTCTGTAAGAGCAACAGACTGGAAAGAAACCAAATGTCCGTTGTTAGGGGACTGCTCGCTCCAAGGAAATTAGAATCTACACAGCCAAAAAAGAAAGGAAAGTGGTTATCTGATACACTGATACGAAACATCCTCTGGAATATAGAGTGTGATTAAACATGCTACCAACTGTGTAAAAAAGGAGAAAAGAGAACACAAAATATGGACAGATGTTTTTGCTTGTACATATACACTCTCTCTGGAGCAGGAAACTGGGTGGCTAGTTGACAGGGTTAAGGAGGAAGCTTTTCACTGTTTATCTTTTTGCTCCTTTTGAATTTTAAACCATTTTGAGACCTTCAGTTATTTCAAAATACTCAAAAAACAAGAACTGTATATACAGTGTATGTCAATTATTTTTAATAATTATAGCTAAATACTGAAAGTACAGCTACAATAAATGACCTTGGGCAAGTTGTTTACCCTCACTATGCCTCGGTTTCTCCAACTATAAAATGGGGATGATAGTCCTTACCTTCCAGGTTATATATGTAAAGCACTTTGGAAAGTGCCAGGCCTATGATAAGTGCTGAATAAATAAAGCCATAATTAGGGGGAAAAAATACATCTAAAAGATAACACCACCACTAGCTTGTGACATGATAGCAGATTATGGTTTTCTTCTTAATACATTTTGTAAGACCCAATAACTTATAATTAGAAAAGTTTCTTGTCTTTTGTTTTAATCAAGGCAAAGAAAAACCAAGAAGGTACTTGAAGAGTCAGGCAAAAAAGCTGGAAGAGATCCTTCCTTGAGCAGAGGAGTGACTCAATAAAAATGGTCTCTAAGAAAGGCTGCAGACTACTGTGGCGCCAGAGGAACTCGGTGAGGGGGAACCCGGTGGGGGGAACGCGGAAGGAACCCGTGCCTGGTGAGAGGCCACTGTGGCAGCAGTGAGCAAACAGAGAAGGGGCTAGATCCAAAACACCCATCAGAAGACATACAGAACTTGGTGAATTAGTCTCTTTGGAGGCCTGTAACACTGGAAAAATGGTGGAATCATGACCCAAAATGGAGCGTCTGGAAAAGGGAGCTAACCTGATGAGAAAATGAAGTGGAGGAGGCCTGGTTAGGGGCGTGGTCACGCTCAGAGCAGCATGAGCAAGACTGACAGGCCTTTTTTTTAAAAAAAAGATTTTATTTATTTGACAAAGAGACAGCGAGAGAGGGAACACAAGCAGGGGAGTGGGAGAAGCAGGCTTCCCTCAGAGCAGGGAGCCCGATATGGGGCTCGATCCCAGGACCCTGGGATCATGACCTGAGCTGAAGGCAGATGCTTAACAACTGAGCCACCCAGGCATCCCATGACAGGCCATTTTAGAGAAACTCAAGGGCTCCTACAAGCAGCTGAGGAATAAGGAAATCTAGCATTTGCCGGGGAGTGTCTGCACACCTGCACCTCTCCTATTCTGGGCAGCATAGGAACTATGGAGGCGAGGCTAGAGCAGAGGAGACAAGAAGAGAAGGGGGCGCTGAGAAAACTCAGTGAGGGACACTCTACAGGTTCAAAGAAGCATGGTGGGCCCTTGGAAACATGCGGAGGGCCTGAACATGGAATGGAACTGAGGGAACAGGGGACTGGTTGACAAAAAGCAACCAGCATCCCCTGTCTGATATAAGCAATCCCTCATCCAAATCATTCTCAGTGATCAGGGTTTTTTTCTTGACGACTATCTTTCCAAAATACTTCATGACTAGCTCTCAAAAACAGGGAGACTATGGAATGGAAAGGAACCCTGAAACAACCTATCAACCGTGACTCAAAGTTACCCTCCCCTTACCTCACAAGAGCCAGGCAAAGGCTTGTTTCACTGGCGGGGCGGGGCAGGGCCACAATGCTGACAAAACTCGGCCATTTCATAGGCAACCAGCACATTAATAGTGCAGGACCTCAGAGCTTTACTCTCTCAAGAGAAAAACCTATTCCTACCCTTCAAGGCTTGGGTTTCATAGAAGATTCTAGTCACCTTGATCCTCTGCTCATAAGAGGTAAGAATGGGAGGGACCACGCACCAGTGTTAAAGGGTACTGGGATGCTGCTTAGGCCTCAGAAAATCCAAGGGTCTAAGGAACCTCACTTTCGCCAGGACTCCCAATTCCCCGGCAGCAGGCCTTCTCCAAGGACATGGTGTCTGCAGCTCATTCTGTTTGGTCTCATGTTGAAAACAGAGACCTGGTTTTCTAAACATCGATGTGAAACATTATGCAACCATCTACATACTTGGGAGAGAAGTCGTACACAGCTCCCAGAGGAAAACCAACTATGAATGAATAAAAGTTTGCTTACAAGTCAGTTAAGTGTCCTGCACTTAGCACTTTCTGCTCTGGAAAAGCACTTTATCCAGGATAAGAAAAATGGCAGGCAGCTTACAAAGCTGAAATTCTTCATAGGGATTTTTAATGAGACAATTATCATTGTAATTAATTATATATAATTTACATTTGTTTAACTCTCTTCCAAACGCTTCTTTTAAAAAGATATTTCGTGAAAAAAAAAAAAAAAAAGATAGAACATGAATGCAGCACAAAGAGTGTCGGTTCTGTGGTCAGAAAGATCTGGGTTCAAAACCCGGCTCTGTAATGCATAAAGCTGTGCTCCACAGACAGTCTCCTCGTTTGTAAGAGAAGCATATGCACGCTCCCTTGAGAGAGCTACGCTCACATCCAGGGTCTGGCACAGAATCAGTATCTGAGAGCTATTTTTACAGGTGGGCCTGGTCCTACTACTCCAGTTTACAAATGAGGAACTAGAACATTAAGGGACTCGTCCAAAATTACGGCTCACAGCAGACTGAAGCCTCTTCAAGCCCAGTCTTGACTATCCACAACAGCTCCCTGTCTGATCTGGAGCCAGATCATACATGTACCACTCATCTACACATGAAAAGATATCTAGGGACACCCGGATGGCTCAGGCGGTTAGCATCCAACTCTTGATTTTGGCTCAGGTCATGATTTCAGTATTGTGAGATCCAGCCCAGCCAGGAGTCTGCTCGAGATTCTCTCTCTCCTTCTCCCTTTGCCCCTCCCCCACCCATGCCCGCACGCTCTCTCCCTTTCTCTTTCTAAAAATAAATAAATCTTTAAAAAAAGAGATCTAATTTTCTAATTAAGTGAAATATATTTCAGAGTATATTTAAGGAAAGAGGTAAATTTTAGGGAGAAATTGCTGGTGAAAAAGCTGGCTCCAATGAAAACTGGGATGACCTCATCCCCACATTAGTCACAAATCACAGGGCAAAAAAGTGTTTTAAGAGCCTCAAACAGGGACGCCTGGGTGGCTCAGTTGGTTAAGCCACTGCCTTCGGCTCAGGTCATGATCCTGGAGTCCCGGGATCGAGTCCCGCATTGGGCTCCCTGCTCGGCGGGGAGTCTGCTTCTCCCTCTGACCCTCCCCCCTCTCATGTGCTTTCTCTCTCTCTCAAATAAATAAATAAAATCTTTTAAAAAAAAAAAAAGAGCCTCAAACAAATGGGGATGTGGTGATGGGACTGAGGGAACAAACAAAAACTGGGGGGAAGGCAGCACAGATCTAAGGCTAACAACCTGTGCCTTCAACTAACCTGTGCCTGCTACAACTAAAGTAACTAGTGAGAAACTAGCATGACTCATGAGCACCATCTTTTCACTATACAACTTCATATGGAGCCTCCCCCTGACCATCTGCAAAATGGAGATTAAACCTCACAGAGGATGTAACAAGATGAGCAAATGAAACTAAGAGCAAGACTCGGATCCAGCTATAAAATAAGGAAGTATAGAAGCTGAATTCATTTTATTTTTAAAAATCACATAAATGAAAACAGTAATTTTACTTTTTAAAATTTATTGGGAGAGAGAGCATGCACAAGCAGGGGGAGGGGTAGAAGGAGAAAGAGAGACACTCTCAAGCAGACTCCCCACTGAGCAGAGCCCGACGCAGGGCTCATTCCCATGACCCTGAGATCCTGCCATGAGATGAAATCACGAGTCAGACATGCAACCAACTGAGCCACCCAGGCGCCCTGAAGGCAGTAATTTTAAACCAATCCAAATGGGGGCGCCTGGTTGGCTCAGTCGGTGGAGTATGTGCTCTTGATCTCGGGGTTGCAAGTTCAAGCCCCACGTTGGATGTAGACATTAATTAAAAATAAAATCATAAATAAATAAATAAATAAATCCAAATGGCACCGGTAAAGGAAAAGTCTGAAGAATGAGTAGGGCATGGGGATTGAAAAATATCGGCTCTTGATTTGAACAAAGATTCAAGTCTCAATTCTGTTCTTGGCTGTATAACCCGGGACTTGTTACTCAGTTTCTCTAAGCTGTTTCCTCATCTGTAAACTGGGGTTAATAAACGTCTCTACCTCATGGGAGCTATAGTGAGAAAAGAGATATCGGAAAAACATTTACATGACCCTGGCACATTAAGTGTTCAATTAAATGACTGCTGTTGTTACACCCAGGAATAATTCTACTTCTCTCCCACAAATAAGATAAGAATTGAAGTAGCAGCAAGGTGTACATCTCATCCTTCTGGCATATTCTTAACCCCACCTTATCTTTGGTAGACCCAGTTTTGGTAATCCCAACACAATTCATACCATGTGAGGACAGTCAAGGGCAGTCAGTAGAACCCCCAAAGGTGAGACAGGAAGTCTATAGAGGAAGTATAAACAAATAACATCTTCATGAAAAATAATTACCAAGAGCGCAGAGTTCATACTCTTTGATCTAGTAATTCCATTTCTAGGATTCACTATGGAAAAATTAGAAACCACCTAAATGTTCCCAAATCAGGAAGATATTAAACAACTCTAGCATATCCACAGAAATAGCACACAGCCATTAAAAATAAGTTATTTTTATGATAGTGAATGACACTAGAGAATGTCCTCAATATAGTTACGTGAAAAAAGCTGGGATATACACAAATATATATGTGCAGAGAAAAGTGAAAGAAAATATCCCAACAGCGGCTTTCTCTGAATAATGGAACTACCAACATTTTTTATTTTCTTCTTTCTAGTTCTTTAAATGTCAATTAGTATACACAGAGAAAAAAAAAAAAACACCACGTTTCTATTCTCATTTTAAATCATTACCTCTCCGTAAAATCCTTATTAAACAACAGTTCAATAAAATTGTGGCTCAAATGGCATTTGCCTGACTTTGGTCTTGTGCTGTCTGGGAATAAGACATGCCACTGATAAAACTAATATAAAGCTAGAACAGTTACAACTGTCATCTTCAAAGAGAACATTTCAAATCTGGATGCACAAGAGTGCAGACGGAGAAGCTGGGCTAAGTGAAGGCGTCGGAATGTAAAGATGGTGGCACAGAAGAACACTCTCTCACAGCACAGTTCCTTCCAGAAGTGGAACTGGGGTGGGCTGAAAGGAAGAAACAGGGCAGCCTGACACAGAACCTGAACCTGTGGCCTCTGCAGTCAGATACAGGCCTGTCCATTCCTGAAGGACCTGCAGGCTTCCCTGGAAAAATGGTCTAGTGGATTTCTCTTACCTGAGCACAACTGTTCGATCTTCGTCAGATTCAGCTGCAGAGACTCATTGATCCAGGCCAGCATGTCATGTCGACTTAGGTTATCACTGGTGACTGATGTTGAATATACGTTCACTGCCATCTTCTACAGCATGTGAGGAAAAGAGAAGAGCTTACATTATTAGGCATGCAAGAGAGATTAAGCATTTCCTGAAGAGTCAGTCACCCAGAGCAGACCTGTAGGAGACTCAATTTTTAAGCCTCGCCTTCTTCCCCAAGAGGCCAAATCAGACACTAGGATTCCAGAAATGAACTTGGATTGCTACACATAAGCATAACCCTAAATGAACTGCCCAACCCCTGCCAGCCTAAAAGTTAGGCCCCATTCTAATGTGATTAGTATTAAATTTTAAGGAACCAGACACTAAGTAAAGAGATGATTAAATGCTCTATGAAGGGGGCGCCTGGGTGGCTCAGTCAGTCAGGCATCTGCCTTCAGCTCAGGTCATGATCCCAGGGTCCTGGGATAGATGGAGCCCCATATAGGGCTCCTTGCTCAGCAGAGAGCTGGCTTCTCCCTCTGCCCCTTCCCCCACTCATGCTCTCTCTCGCTCTCTCTCTCACACTCCCTCATAAATAAAATCTTTAAAAAAAATAAAAATAAATGCTCTATGAAAGAGGCTGATGTACAAACAACGTTCTCTGTTCAGAAAACTTATCCATTAACATTAAAATGTTCACAGCAGTTTCCTTCAGATGGTGGGCCTTTGTTAATTCCTCTTTATACTTTTCATAATTTTCCAACTTTTCTTTAAAGACTATACCCAGGGGCGCCTGGGTGACTCAGCTGGTAAGCATCTGCCTTTGGCTCAGGTCATGATCCCAGGGTCCTGGGATGGAGCCCACATCGGGCTCCCTGCACCGTGGGAAGCCTTGCTTCTCCCACTCCCCCTGCTTGTGTTCCCTCTCTCGCTGTGTCTCTCTCTGTCAAATAAAGAAATAAAATCTTTTAAAAAAACAAATAGGGCGCCTGGGTGGCTCAGTTGGTTAAGCGACTGCCTTCGGCTCAGGTCATGATCCTGGAGTCCCTGGATCGAGTCCCGCATCGGGCTCCCTGCTCGGCAGGGAGTCTGCTTTGTCCTCTGACCCTATCCCCTCTCATGTGTTCTCTCTCTCTCATTCTCTCCTCTCAAATAAATAAATAAAATCTTTAAAAAAAATAAAATAAATAAAGACTATACCCATTTTTTATAATCAAAATAGTAAATAAACTTTTCAAAAACCTACATACTACAAATGTGGTGGGAAATGACCTTACAGTGAAGGGTCCTTGGTACTAATACTCTCCTGAACCACCTGAGTATAGGAAGACATCTGAGGAGTTTCACAGATACTTGTCATTTACCCTTACAACTGCCCAAAAGGGTCACCTCATTCTCCTCATTTTACAGATGAGGAAAGAGAGGCTCAACCTAGAAGCCCTGGGAACTAGTAGCCAAACCTGCCCAGCCCCACCAGCCACATTCTTTCCCTGCCACTAGAAAATGCTGCCCCTCACTGTTCTGCTAGGCTTTCAAATTCAAAACACAACACAGAAACACAGTAACTTAAAATGGTATTAAACGTGAACAAATGTTTACCAAGCACTGTTCTAAGGCCAAGGAAACAGTTAAGCAAGAGAGACAAGTTGCCTGTCCACAGGCAGTTCATGTTCTAGTAGTGGAAGTCTAACACAGACCAAAAACACAAACAAATGTCATTTCATATCGACCATTTAGGAAATAGGGGTGGTGGGGAATGTGGTCAGGGAAAGTCTCTCTGAGGTGACATTTGAGCTTAACAATCAGAAGGAAGCAGTCACATTTGGTTGTAACCCAATAAGCAAGAGGGAGAGCGGGAACAGAAGTGGGAAAAGAAGCGAAGAAGCCAGATCATGTTAGGACTCGGCAGGCCATGGTACGCAGTTTCGATTTTATTCTGGAATTGCTAAGGAATCCATTGTGGGGATTTAAACAGGGTAGAACCACACCCTCCTTTAAGTTTGTGAAGGGGTTCAGGACACCCCCCTCCCAGAATGTGCCACTTTGGCAAGTGGATTATTTTGAGTTAAGGCACTTGAGACCCTGTTGAGCTGAAAAACTTTTGTCCCTCCCGTTACCACACAGAAGAATCTAAACTGGGAGGGTCTTTCCAGACTAAGGGGTATTAGCAGAGATAAATTTTATCTGAGTGACCCATCTGTACAGTAGGGCAAACATCTAATTGCCAAACACCTGCTCTTATTGCCCTGTGAAATGCATTCCTTTCCTCTGAAATCCCAGACCTCTACCTGCTTCTACTGAGAGTAACATATAGACCTCATTTTGCCTGTCTTTGGCATTCCCATCTATGCGGATTTCCCGTATATACACCTATTAAATTTTATTTTCTCCTGTTAATCTGTCTCATGTCAATTTGATTCTCAGTCCAGCTAGAAGAACCTTGGAGCAGACAGGAATTCTTTCTCCCCAACATATGAAAAAGATCACCCGACTGCTGGTAGAGGACCGTGGGAAAGGAAAACTCAAGCAATGAGGGAAGGGCAGGTTGATCCAGACCTAATGAAATCCCTGGTCAATTACCATGAAGACACACAACTAACTATAAAGCACCAGATTTCATAGTGACCTTGACATAATTTCCCTCATTTCCTGAGATACCAATATTACCAATGAAGAGTAAAAACTCAGAGCAAATTTGGAACCATCATGAGAGCCCATGATCTCTTGTGGCACTTCCTTCCATCCACCTAGTGCCTAGTGAGTTGGTCTTCCTAAACCAGTCTCCTGCAAGCCTCATGAGTCATACAGCTACAGAATATGAGGGCTGGAAGAAACAGAGATCTACCCAACCAATCGCCTTTTTATAAGCGGGGTGACTGAGAGCTGGCAAGATAAATAACTTATCAGGTCTGTGCCCTCACATCCCACATTCACCCATCCTCCACAGCACTTGGCACAGTGCCTCGCACACAGCACTCAGTAAATGCTATTTGTTTTCAGGTTGGCAGGACAGTGTCAAACACAGAAAACTGTATCTATATAAACTTTTTTCAGAAAGGAAAGCATCAACACTCTTACATTTTTAAACTCAGATGATAAAACCATTTTATAAATATAAGAAGCCAACACAATTAAGTTCCTAACTCCACTGGGAAATTAATTCCTGTTCCCACAGCACTTCATTCAAACCTCTATGATAGGCATTATCACACTGGATTGTCATTATCTCTCATTTCTGAATCATTCCCAGACCAGATTTGCACCAGGAGGCTATTTGCTCTATGAAAAGACCCAAGGATTTCAAGCCAAGAAGACCTGGGTTTGAGAAGAGTGTGAGGCCATCACTCTTTTGCTGTATGACCCTGGGCAAGTTACTCAACTTCAGTACACCTTAGTTATCTTATGAGTTAATGCCACCTACCTAAAAATTACAAGGTGAGGTTTAAATGAGATAAGGTACATAAAATGCTTGGCATGGCATCTGACAACATAACAGGTATTAAACAAACAAGATCCAGGGTAGGGATGGACCTAGTCCCACTCATCCTCCTACCTCCAGTGCCAAAAACAGTGCCCAAGACCTGCTACCATCTCTCATCCGGATCCACTGCAACAGCCTTCAAATTAGTCCCCCTGCTTTAATCTGTCCTTATACAGCAACCACAACAAATTTCCTGAATCACAAATCAGATCAGGTGTCTTCCCTATTTAAAATCCCTGAATGAATGAATAAATGAAATGCATATTGTGTGCAAAATACTATTACCAGGTACCAAGGAGAGACACATCCAAACAAAAAAGTTCCAGGCTAAGCACTTGTAATCTATTTTGGCGACATTCATACATACAATGGGTAATGTACGGGTCATGCTACCATAAAATGTAAGCAGCTGGTTAAGCCACGTGTGTCTCCTGACCACACCCCAGCTCAGAAAACGTTAATGGCCTTTCATCATCATATAATTTAAAACGCTTTCATTAGCAGTACATTAATACCTGGTCCCATGTGCTCCGCAAACTCTGCAGCCACTAAATACATGGGGTTAGGCACCCTGTGGATATGCAATAAACATCCACTGACTCAACCAATTAATTGGCTCTTCCAGGCAGTCAAAAGAGAGTCTAGTTCTCAGAGGTATGGCTACAGCTAGCTACAGCTTACTCTTCCTCCATAAGGATTCCACTGCTTTGGCCTCAACGGAAAACCCCACAACCACTGTGCCAGCCTCACCTTTAAAAGGCTCCGTGATCCAGGTTTCAACTGCTTTGAAAAACCTCTCTTACCTCCCCAGGTATCTCTCCTCCCTCAGTTCTCCTAGCATGTTCTCAAACCCATTCTGATTGGGTGCTGGCTGAGGGGCACCCTATTACTTTCAAAGGCACCATACTGAGCCCTATGGAAAGAGAGGGAGGGAGGTACTGCCAGAAAACAGTCATGTGACCCTGAGTAAACACCTCGCCTTTCTGGATCACAAATGGCTCACCTGTAAAAGATGAACAACATATTCTGCACAAGGTGCTGGTGAGGAGTAAATGAGAATCTAGTGAAAACACTTCAGTGAAAAGAACATCATGTCTTAAGCTTCTCTTTGTGCCAGAAACTGTGTTAGGCACTTTGACACACCACCACCAAGGGCAAATTGGTATAACACACACTAGCTCTCAGGCGGGCAGCATAATATAGAGGTTAAAAGCCTGGACTCATGATCACAGATGCGGCTTCAGCCAACTGCTGGACAGCATAAAGTAAATCGCTTGACCTCTCGGAGTCTCAGTCCTTCATTTGTAAAATGAAGGCAGGATCTCTTAGAGAGAGTATGGTATTAAATGATACAATGCCACATCAAGCATTTAACACAATGCCTGGCACACAGCAAGTGCCCAATTAGCAAAGAGAGCTATTATTATCTTACAGCACCCCAAGAGGGAAGTGAATGCCAGGCCTGGTCTATGTTCCCTTCAATGGGCCTCAGGATCCTCATCCTCAAAATGGGGGAGAGGCCAAACTCTATCCTGAAGCACCTCAGGGCAGCTGTGAAGCAGGGGCTGGAAAAGCACTGTTCATATCACCCTGTTATACTGTCTTCGTAGTAATTATATGAAATTATCTTGTCCATGTATTCATTTTCTTAGTTCCTATCTGTCTCCCCACCACAGTGCAGACGCCTGGAGAGCAGGCCTTTGCTCAGCACAGCGCCCAGCACTTAGGCGCTCAACAAATACCCCGTGAAGAAAGGAGACCACTGAGCTGGCTTACTTTCTGCCACGTGCTGTGATAAGAGCTTTCCGCAGTCTTATCGTTGTCCCCGCTTTACAGATGAGGAAACTGAGGCCAAGAGGTTCAGGCACCTGCCCAAGGTCGCACAGCAGGAAATGGAACCCACGTCTGAATTCGAAACCGAACTCTTGACCATCAGGCGACACCGCCTCCTACTGTGGGGGTCCCCAGAACTCCCAGCAGGACTCACTTATAACCACACACACCCCCTACCCGGGCCCAACTAACCCGGAACCTCTCGCCACGGCTGTCCGAGTCCCCACACCTAGGCCGCGACCCAGAAGCCCCCATACCGCCGAGGGGCAGCCCCCACTTCCGGCCTGAGGCCCCACCCCTGGCAGAGCTGAGCGCGCGCCCCCAGCCCAGCCCGCGCGCGCCGGGTCACGGCCCCGCCCTTCCCCCACCCGGCCCGATCTGCACCACCGTGGGGAGCGGCCCAGGCACCGCCCGCAGGGCCCGCCGGCTCCTGCCCGGCCCGAGGCCCACCCGGCCGTTTCCCGGCCGCCGCCCCGTGCCCGCTAGCCGCCTCACCGGCTCTCGGCGGGACCGCGTCCACAGCCCGTGCCCGGCTTCGGTTCCGTCTTCGTCTTGTTCAAACCGCCCGACCCCGCCCGCCCGCCCGCGCGATGACCTCACACGCACCCCCCCCGTTACGCGCCGACGTACGGGCTCGTCATTGCGCGCCGGCTCCTTTTATAGAGAGGGACTCGGCCGCGCGCCGGGGGCGGGGCCCGGTCAGTGATCGACGGCTGAGGTGCCCAAGGGGCGGGGCGCCGGCTGCCGGATTGCCCAACCACGCGGTCTGACGAAGCCAATGAGAGCCCGCCACAGGCCGGGTGTGACTCCGCCTAGAAGGCGGGATTCAGTTACAAATTCTCCACCTCAGGAGCCAAAAGAATTGGTTTTCCAATGAATTTCTACAAAAATGGGTTATTTGATAAGAAAGATACTTGATAGGCGCTTTGAGGAAAGACTTAAAAGCCACCTCAGAGACACATTCTGTGACTACTCTGTAATGACCCTGTAATCTCATCATCCGTTTATTTTCCTCTTAGCACCTGTGAAATCATCTTTTTTCTTTTATGCCTTTATTGTCTGCCTTTCCTTAAGCTCCACAGAAGCAAGGATCTTCTCAGTCCTGTGTACCAGTGCCTGACTTGCTGAAAGAATGAATTAAACCCACTTGTAGAAAAGGAAGCTGAGGCTCAGAGAGGTCAATTGACTTGCCCAGCGTCACAGAAGCTGACCCAGGTTTTGAGCTGGGTTTTTGTCAAGATATCACTTATTCATGTGCTCCACAAATATTTATTTTTCCTGATCAATCAGGTCCTAAGGGATTTGATAGTGAGCAAAAACCAGACATAGGCTCTGAGCTTTTATATGTGTGTGTGTGTGTGTTTTAAGTAAGCTCTATGCCAAACGTCGGTCTCACCACCCTCTCACCACCCGAGATCAAAAGTCACATGCTTTAACAACTGAGCCAACCAAGCGCCCCTAGCCTCTGAGCTTTTAAAAGTTTACAGTCTAGGGGCGCCTGGGTGGCTCAGTCGTTAAGCGTTTGCCTTGGCTGGGGTCATGGTCCCGGGGTCCTAGGATTGAGCCCCACATCGGGCTCCCTGCTTAGCGAGAAGCCTGCTTCTCCCTCTCCCCCACTTGTGTTCCCTCTCCCGCTGTGTCTCTGTCAAATAAATAAATAAATAAAATCTTTAAAAAAAAAAGTTTCCAGTCTAGGGGGTGCCCGGCTGGCTCAATTGATACGGCCTGCAACTCTTGATCTCAGGGTTGTAAGTTCAAGCCCTATGTTGAGTGTAGAGATTACCTAAAAATAATAATCTTAAAAAATAGTAAATTAAAAATAAATAAATACAAGTTTCCTGTCTGGTAGGAGAGGCAGAGGACCAGACCAATGGCTCAAATCACTGTTTAATTACGAACCAGACGTAGTGTGTGGCAAGGGTGACAGCACCTACATTGAATGAAGTAGGGTCCTGGAAGCCTCCTTCTGGGTGAAGTCTTACCCAGTTAGTTGCCAAAGTCCGCGGGGAGCTGGGGCAGGAACCATTTATCAACGGGTCTGGAGGCATTTCAGTATTTTAACCACCAGAACCACTAGTTGTCTCTCCCGAATGCAGCACTCCAAGAGTACATCACAAGGAGGCCTGACCTCACCCGAGCAGTGTGGGAAGGCTTCCCAGAGATGATACTTGCCCTAAAAGATGAAATGTTAACCTAGCAAAAGGTTTGAAGTAGGTAAGGGTGAACAAGAAGATACAGCAAAGAGCCCTGTGGTCAAATGATTATAGCCCTGTGGTCAAATGATTATAATGGTAATATTAGCATCATAGGGAGTTGATAGGAAGCATGGATAATTGAGCAAAAACATTCACAAGTGCTGTGGGGCAACATGAATTACCCCCATTTTATACACGAGGACATGAAGTTTTCAATAGGATAAGTGAATTTCATAAGTAACAAAGTTCAAATCCTAACCCTGCTAAGAGTTAGAATCACATGTGTGTAAAGCTCTTAGACCACTCCTAGCACATAGTAGGTGCTCAGTAATGTTAGTGGTTTCTGAGTCCCTTTTGATTAATGTCAACATTTCATTAATGTCAATTAGTTGTCAGCATTACCTAAAGGCCACTTTGGTTGGGGGAGGGTATTAGAGTGGGGGATGAGACAAGTAGACAGCCAAGTCAAGAAGAGCCTAAGTGCGAGACTAGAGTTTGGACCTGATTCTGGGGACACAGGGCATCCCCTAAGTTTTCTGAGCAAAAGCCTCCAAAATAGGGGCGCCTGGGTGGCTCAGTCGTTAGGCGTCTGCCTTCAGCTCAGGTCATGATCCCAGGGTCCTGGGATCGAGCCCCGCATCGGGCTCCCTGCTCGGCGGGAGGCCTGCTTCTCCCTCTCCCACTCCCCCTGCTTGTGTTCCCTCTCTCGCTGTGTCTTTCTCTGTCAAATAAATAAATAAAATCTTTAAAAAAAAAAAAAAAAAAAAGAGCCTCCAAAATAAAACTCATTTCCCTCCCGGGATCTGCTCCCAAAGAGATGGGAAAGGGGCACGTGATCTGCTTAGAGTCTACTTTCCTCCCTCAGGACAGGGCTAGCCAAGGTTATCAGGGTCAGATTAAGCCTTGACTGCAAAAGGCCGGAGAGTAATAAGAAAAATGGTTTCTACCCATAAGGAGAAATAGAGGTGGAGACTTTAATATGTGTCTTTAAGCAACTGTTTTAACATGGAGGTGATCTCATTATCACAGGTAGAAATTGTGAATCCCCTCTCCAAAAACAAAACAGAACAAAAACTATGACGTCAAGGCCTAAGTTTTCCACATGTATGACAAGTTTACGGGACGAAAAAAACGGTGTTGGAAGGTCTCAGCTGCCTTAGGGACCTGACCAGCTCAAGGGGGAGACAACTACAAAAATAAATTCTAATATGGAGTGTTTTGTGCTGAGATAGATTCTATATCCACAGGGAAGGGGGATTCAGATTAGGGAATGGCTTCTAATCCTGCCTAGAGTAGAGGCAAAGAAGCCTTTCTGGAAGAGGTGAGAACTGGAGGACAGTCTGGAAAGAAGGAGGCTGTTCCAGGCAGAGAACAGCATGTGCAAAGACTCAGAGTAAGCAATCATCAGCTCCAGTAAGCCAGCCTCTGTACCCTTTCTGCAATGCTGAGACCTCAGGATGAACCAAAGCTCATAGAGCACAGGTAGGTTATAAGGCCTGAAATACCAGGATTTATGCACAGCCCTCTTGGTATATTTCACAGTTAAGTTTTAAAAATAAAAAATAACCAAGTGCAATGCGTGGTTCTGGAATGGATACCAGACCAGAAAATATGTTTATCTTCCTCGATAAAGACATTTTGCAGCAACTGGCAAAATCTAAATAAGGTCTATATATTAGATAAGGAAGTAAACGAATGTTCATTTCCTGATTATTATTATGATGTACTGTAGTTATGTTAAGAAAATGTTCTTAGGAAATACACACTGAAAGATTTAAGGGTAAAGAGACATCATCTCTGTAACTTACTCTCGAATGATTCAGAAAAAAACAATGTAGAGAGAGGATGACAAAACACATGGCAAAATGTTAGCATTTGAGGAATCTGAGTGGTAGGTATTTTGGAATTCTTTGTACTATTCTTGCAACTTTTCTGTATATCTGAAATTTTACATAAAAAATTTAAGAAATCAATAAAGCTAAACAGAAGGAAGAAAGGAGAGAAGGCAGAAAGGAGGGAAGAAAGGGATAGAGGGGGTAGGCTGGAAGAAGGTAATTAGGGAAAGAAACAAGGAAGGCAGGAAAATTGTACTCCAGGCTGCAAAGGGCAGCAGATAATTTCAAGCTCCAGCAGAACAACAAACAAACAAAACACACACAAACACACACACCAAAAATAAACAGGTGCAGGTGGGACCAAGAAGAGATAGCAGACTACTTTGGCTTCACAGAACAGATTCCAACTCAAAACTCCTTTGCCTCTGGCTATGTGGCCTTGGGTCAGTTATGGGACCTCTGAGTCTTAGTTCCCTTCCGGGTAATCATGGTAATCAGGGCCTCACTTTGGGGTTGCTAGGAAGCTTCTCCAACAGGAACAACAAAGCAGCTGCCATTTACCCAATGCTTGCTACCCACAAGCACTCTCCCACATGCTTCACATGCCTTGAATCATTTGATCCACAAACCAGCCTTAGAAGGTTGATTATTATCCTGTTACACGCTTGGGCAAACTGAGGCACCGAGAGGATATGGAGCACCCCCAAGGTCACAAGTTATGAGTGGGTGAAGACAGGGCAGACACCCAGTTGCACTGCAGTCATCAAGAACCAGGTGCAGGCCTTGAACACAGTATCATTCAAGAAGTTGGCTGGAAAACCAGAGGGACTGAGGGTGGGAAGAGACCCTGTCCAGCTGGCACTGTCCTCCTCCCCCCCCACCAAACAGCTATGGACCGGTCCCTGCAAGATCCCTTCCGCAGGCCTTTGGGGTGGCAGATGCCAAAGCCACCCCCATCCGCTCTCCCTAACAAGGACCAAGGGGACCCCAACATGATGTGGGGGCCGGTGATGAACACACCAGATACTATTGTTGCTACAGTTGGCATCATCAGCCCAGCTACTGGGAAACCCCTGGGAGATCACTGCCCTGCCCTTCCTTTTTTTTAATTAAACATGAATAAATATCGTATGTCAACATCACTACCAGCCCCCAGGCATTAACACTGTATTGACTAATGGCTTTTGTTATCACAATGCCATCCAGGACGTGTGAGGGCTTCTGCATGCACACATCATGCCCTTGAACCCTGATAGCAGCCCGAGGTAGTAGTCAGGATTTACGGTCCTTACCTGTTAGAGATGCAAATCTCCCCGGCTAAAGCCCCAGGCAACTGGAAGATTGCCTCAGAAAAGGCCTACAAGGTCTAACCTCATCCCCAAGATCAGAATGTTCACATACTCCCCTTGCCATTGTGCCTGGGATCGTGGAGATCCAAACATAACCCTCCATCTTTAGCTTATTAAACAAACAGCTGCCCCGACAGCCCCTCCAAAGCCAACCCCCAGCCTGCCCCACAGACTGGGCCAACCCAAGAGCCCCTCACCTGGTGGGATAGTCCACCTCCTCTCTTGGGGTTTCGAGACCGGGTCTGCTTATTTTGCTTCATCCTGTCCTGGTATTTGGTACAGCAATGTATACAAGATGGCTTAACAGGGAAGCCGAGGCCCCTGGGGCCCCAACACCTCAGAGGAGTGCCAGCCCACTTGTTAATTGCCAACGGTCTCACCATGGCAACACTTCTCATCCTCCACTCCAACATTTACCTTAATAAGGCATACAACTCTAGTCTTGGAGGTGGCCAGGATTAGAGCCTTTCTTAACATTTGAAGAAACTGAGAGGCTCACACAGTTGCCACATCCAATTGAACTCCAACTGATCCATTGCATGTGCGTCCTTTTTCCACACCATTTTCCCTCCACATGCACCAGCTGACCAAAATGAACCTCTGGAGAGGCATGGAGATCTTCATTGGCTCCTGGTCCCTGACCAATAGCTAGATCTAGTGATGGGACTATGGCAGGATGGGCTGGGGGATTGGGACACCGGGCTAGCTGGCCCAGGTAAACTGCAGAGCAATGGGTACAGGCTCCACCCCAAGAGCTGTGGCCACAGGCAGTTAGGTTGGAATCATGGGGCCATTCGCAACCGGTCCAGTTACTGGACTGAAACAGACAACTTGGGAGCAGTGCAACCAGGTGCAAGGGAATCCAACAAAGGCATGGACAACTGGGAGAAGCAGCCCTGGGATTCTTGAGTCAATCACCTTGATCAGCTCCCCAAGAGCATGTCAGATGGCTTTTCCAGACCTCAAGCCTTTAAATGAACTCAAAGGCTCCAGGCCCTTGTTTTGAGAACCAAGGTTTAGAAACTCATTCACCAGCCCAGTGTGGTCCCTGGACCAGCAGCATAGAATTCTCGGGCTCTACTTGAGACAGTGAATCAATCAGAAACTCAAGTTGGCGCCCAGAAATTTCCACTTTAATGAACCTCACAGGGGAGGCTGGTACCTTGGAGTTTGGGGACCAGTGTTCTAGACCACTCCATGGGGTCACACTGGTATTCCTGCACTGTGCTTGCTGCATAAACCAATGACCAACTGGAACTCCCACCACTCCGCTTTAACCAGGCCCTCCCAAAGTCCCACCCATCTGACCTGCAAAGAAGGAAAGGGACACCAGACTGTTAGAGAAATACTGATTTTAATTCAACATAAGGTAAACTCTAGGCATCTGTCATCTTTCAGCCTAAAAATTAGCAAAACTGTTGAAACAAGGCACAATTTTTCCCCATGCTTGTTACGTGGCTCCAGTTACAAAAAAAAAAAATTTATGAAAATGTTAAAACATAAAAATAGAAGTCTGTGATTAAAAAAAAAGTGTATAAAAAATTCCCACAAAACCTGTCAACGTTGTTCCTGATTCTACAAAATAGCACCAATAAGAAGAGTAAAAGTTGTTAAAAACCATTAGGACAGCATTTCTGAAATGCAGCTTTCCCGACCTCCCGTTCCCCGTAAAAACTTCTCGTGGGATACAAAAGGACTTTAAAATCTCTGGAGGGAGGGTCGAGCTTTTTATTGCAGTTTTCCCCCTGCAATCTCTTAGATGAGGGGAAAGGGCGGGGAATGTGCGTCTGCCCTGCTGTCACTGCTATTCAGTTTAGGAAAAGGCTGAGGATTCGGGGTGTCCTCTCATGTGGGGACCTGTGCCTGCAGAGTAGTCTGGAGGGTGCATTTTGGGGGTGGAGGGGGATGCCTTCCCTAAGCCTCCTCCTCTGCTCCCTTGACATGGGGAAGAGGGAGACTGAGAGAAGCCACACCTGTCTGCATAATATCCAGCAGCGGATAACCCAGCCCACCCCTTCCTGAGCTCCCCTGAGGGTTCTATTGCAGTCACTGGGAGGGCATTTAGCTAAGGGTAGCTGTCCCCTTGGGTTTGTTTGGGGAGGGGGGGAGGAATAGCCCTGAATGTGATGATGAGGTCATCCCTGCTGAAATCATCATCATTATGGAAAATACTCTACACGGACACCGACAGCAGGTCCCAGCCCTTTACACTGAGGCCAGGGGAACGTGCTGGGTAAAATTCAAGAAAGACAGGCATCCTTTCCTCTTCTGCTAGCCCCAGAGAAAAAAAACACCCAGGGCTCTTAAAATGTCCCTTAGCTACATGTCTACCACTGCATGCTCCTGGAAATGAGGGGCTGCAGATGTTTAAAAAAAAAAAAAAAAAAAAAAAATTAAAGTCTTGCAATAACTGTCTTGGGTGATTTTTCAGCTTTAACCTGAGTATTAGAGAGCTGTCGGCACTGTGGTTTTGGTATCTTAGCCATTGTTTCTCTGAGGAGTAAACCCAGGAGGGAAAAAAAAGCCATCTTACTACCTACTTCAAGTTTTAAGTTTTCAGAGAAGACAAAATGAGCACCGTCTTTGGCCGCTCCTAGCGGCCAGGTCTGAATTGTGCACAAGGAGGTGGCACCTTGGGCTCCCCCTGCCAGGAGTGGGTCACACTCAGCTCTACTCCTGCCAAGGTTATGTGGCATGACCCCACAATGCTGGGCAGAGGAAGGGCAGAGCTGGGGCTGTACCTACTGGGTCCTGGCTCTGCCCCACATGCCCCAGTGCTCCTGGGCTCAGGGTGCCTGGGAGGGCTATTCACAGGCAAAGTAGTCCTTCAGGGGGGCGAAGAGGTGTCGGATGACAGGCACACTCCAGGACCTCCCAAGCAGCTTCTGGCGGGCACCACGGCCCATGTTGGACACATCCGTGTAGTGTACAGGAAAGCCGAAGATCCTGGGGGGGGCAGGGGCACCAGAATAAAAAGACAGGGAGTCAGAAATGCCCCTTCCAGCATGCTTACTACCTCTGGGAGATCCTCACACGAAGAGCATGGTACTGCTCTTTCTGCCCTTTGTCCCATCCTTTCCATCAGGCCGACCGGGCCTTCACATGAGCCCTCGTTGAACCCCAGAGGCCAGATCAACCGGTTCTACAGAACACAAATAACGGTCCAGAGGGCACGGTTCCTCTAGAAGGAGGCCTGTTGCGTGCATCCCTAAGCACTAGCGCTGTGCTCCAGGCACATAGCTGGTGCTCAGTGGACCTTTCCCATGTTAATGAATGAATGAATGAATGAATGAATGAATGAATGCCAAGAGAGCCAGACAGCAAGCAAACAGACATGTATCTGCCTTCAAATCACAAGAGGAGGAAAGGGAAATTTCCTTAATAAGAATTAAGGACACTTGCAGAAATAGATCATCAGATGCTCAGACAATTAACCATAAGTACATGGAAGTATCCTGCATTTTCTCTCCCTCTTAAAAAAAACCAGTTGTTAGATCAAGGGCCAAGCTGGACTTAATGGCAGATGGCAACCAAATATACCAAGAGCTTCCTCTAGGAGATTCTACCAGGCCTGGGAAGAGGCTACAGATACACTAGACCTCAGTCTTTCCTGGGCTTACAATCTAATACTAAAAAGCACACCAATGGGTGTTAAGCAATGTGCCAAAGATGTAACACTATAGGCCTATATAGTGCCTTTATAAGTGCCTGTACCCACATATATAGGCACCTACCTAGTATCATCTGCATCCATCTAGTATCACAGGGCCAGCTCAGCATGTAAGGCTTAGCTCTCAAAATACAAAATAACCCACAGATGAATGGGCAAGGTTACCAGCCAGTTTCTTTCTCTATGAATCAGAACTTAATTTTAGGCTAAGAAAACGATTGGTAAAGAAATAAAACCAGTTGTAGGACTGAAATATCTGAAATGAAAATACTCTTATCAAATCCTCTGAGATGCAGCCAAAAATGTAAAGAGGAATATTCATAGCCCTTCCTTCATTTCTAACAATAAGAACAAAATAAACAGGGGAAAAAACAAAAAAAAAACAAAAAGAAACCAGAAAAGGAGAATTGAAATCCAAGAGCTGGTTCTTTGAATCCAAACAGTTAAATGATCAACTTAGCCAAGTAAATGGAAGGAGAAGACAGACTTTGGCTAAGTAGGAACCAGCTTTACTGGCAGAGGGAATCTGAGAAAGACCAATGGCCAAGTCAGTGGGGTTTTCTTTGGCTGGTTCCTCATATGCCCTGGAGGCCCAGCATGCTGGGGCAGTTAAATGCCAGGGCAGCACAGCAGAAACAGAGATGGCGTGGTCTAATGACCTCATGTTTCAGATTCCTTACCACCACCACCCTTCTGCCATTTCTACCAGGAAAATCAGCACTAACTCTGAAAAGGCATCACTCCCAGCCCCACTAACATAGGTCAGTGAGACCATGCAGAAGAATTAAGGCAAACACCTGCCCATTTATGCTGCCTGCCTTGACCACATGTTCTTCCCCTTTCTCTCTGCCTGCATGATTCCCCTCTTCACGTGCAGCCCTGCTCACCTTTCTAGCTCAGTGCACCACAAAACATCTTCTTTGCCATTCATGACAACAGGGAAAAGTTGGTTTTTCCCCTGTCTGATCGAGTTCGACTTGGTGGTTATTGTCTGTACTTTCTTTAACTGGAGAACAAAACGACATCATGGAGTGAGCACAGGATGAAGGGTCTGGGTCAAGTCAAAGCTCATAATCACCTCGGGAAGTTGGAGGAGGGAGGGCAGGCGTGGGAGAGAGGGAGGCAGGGTTGGGCTCACAGAGGGAATGAGAAAAGGAGAGTTGGAAGGTGAGAACATCTTGTGCTTCCCACGAACACCAAGAAGTTAATGAACAGGAAGGACCAGCCTCAGAGAACAACAGATAAAAAAGTGACCATGAATGAGATCACATGGGGGCCGAGAAAACACCAGAGTTACTGATCAAGCAGGATTAAGCAAAAGTAAAAACCCACCCAGATTTTGAGGATGGCCCGCTGGATTTTGAATGAATGGAACCTAGCCTGATGTAAACATTAAGTTTGTGGAGATCTCAATATAATTTTAACAGTAGACCATTTTTGTGACAAAACAAAAATTACTCATTTGCTACTGGGAAGATGAGCTGAAATTATCTGTGTCTCTATGGAGTTTGCATTCGCAAACTCGTCACCTTTTCTCATAGTGATTATTTGTGTATCAAGAGCCTCTCCTACTCTGTGCTTTTATTTTAAGATGGGACAGAACAATTAAGTGGGGAAAGAGGCCCAGCACCAGGGAATCATGTGGGGGGGAGGGGCAGGAATAAACTGAACACCAAGGTCAAGTCCTCGCTTGGAGGTCACCAAGTGCGTTTCCAGAGACCATTTGTTAGCACGTCTTACCTTTGCTGTCCTATTGAACTCCAAGCAGTCCTGCAGTTCGAGTTTATCATTCTTTGATGCTACCACGGGCCTGGGAACATCCAAAACCCATTACTTTCTACCAACTATAAAGGGGCCTCGGCTAGGTGCTTCCCAAGGTGGGAATGAGGGCCAAAGACTGCAAAATGTGCTCTGGCAGTGAACTTGTTACAATTAGCTGATAAAAAAAATGAGCCTGGCAAGAACACAAGACTACGTGCCAAAGCCAGAAACAGACTAGCCCCTTGAAGGGGCAGCCCAACGCCCAGGAGCAAATGCTCCCCCTTTCCAAATTTTAGTATTAATCAGAGCCTTCTTGCAGAGAGAGCAGGATGAAGGAAAGCAAACTGGAAGGAGTCAGGAGACCCCTCCAGTCCAGCCCCACTGCTCACTGAGTGACCCTGAGCAAGTCAGGCCACCTCTCTGGGCCTCAGGAGCTTAGATTAGGTCTTTGTGGATCTGCTGCAACTAGCACATGGCACATTAAACCCATGATTTGGTGGCTTACACCAAAGACGACTTGGGATGGTTTCAGGGCTAACAGGAGGTACAGGTAAGAAGGACAGGAGATGGTTGACAATACGAACAATTACCCTTGTAACTTTCACCATTGAAACCTGCAAATGCAGAGAGGCAGAGAGATGCCTGAGAAGGCGGAGGGCTAGACTTGAGGAGTGGTTAAGCGTTCCAGAGGAGAAAACCAGCAAAAGGTCTGAATGCACAGAGCTGATGAACACCACAGCAACCTCTGTGTAAGGAACTTCAAGGCCAAAAGGAAATCAGATGTAGGAATGAATGATGCCCACAAGAGAGGCCACAGAATAACACAAAACATTCCCCTAGATTCTGTCAGAGATTTCCTTGACCTCACCTTCCGGGCTAAATGCCTGCCTACCCCCAATCTTTACTCTTCCATGAATCCAAGGGAGTTGGGACACATTACGGCCACACCTGGTGCTGACTGTAGGACTGAGATCTATATAACCAAGGTGTTAGGTCGGACAGCTGGATTTGGGTCTGTGACTACCAGGTGATGGTTGGGTCACCACCCTTGCAGGGCCCAGCTGTAGACACTGTTATTCTCACAACTCAGACAGAAAGCTCTGGAGGCTCTGCAGACTCTCTCCTTTCATCTGATACCCTACATCTAAGGCATCAGCAAATCCTGTTAGCCCTTCCCTCACATTACCCATAATCTGATCCCTCCTGTTAAGTTCCACAGAACTCTTGAGCTGCCAAGCCCCCAGAGCCACACTTGCATTGTGTTGAGTATGTATGGATGGCGCCCTCCTCTGAATGCCCACCCTCACTGGTCTCCCCACTGCTGCCGACATCCTGCTATTGTCTATCCCTTTATGAGCAACTATCATGAACCTGAGATATACCTTTCACCTGCTTGAATGGCTCATGAGTTCCCATGCAATGACTCACAAATGCCACATAATTTGGCCCACATTTCTGAGTCCTTTGCCGTACTGTCCCAGCCATTCTGGCCCCTGGAACCTTGTCTCCGAGCTGCTCTTCCCATGCACTGTTCACCATCACCCCATTCCCTATTCCTTCTGCCTGGAATGTTCATTCTTCCCTCAATTAACTACATGGCCTCATTCCTTCATTTAAGGCCCTGGTGGAATGAGAAGCCTCCCCATCAATTCCTCCAATTCCCCCACCTCCAGCCAGGACGGTGAAATTATTTACTGTCTTCTCTACACATCCCCCATTACATGTCAACTCCACGAGAGCCAAGACTGACATCTAATGTGTTCACCACTGAGCCGGCAGCACGTACAGCAATGCCTGGCACAGTGTGAGAGCTCGAGTGTTGAGTGAAGAGCCCACTTCATCCAGACATGAACATTCTCCATTTCACTGGCTGATTAGCCAAATAAAAATGCAACATACCCAAAAGAAATCCTACAAGCTATTCTAGCAACTTCTCCCCTCTGTTCACACTTTGCTAAATGCCTGAAAGTTATGCTTCCAGCACTTCCTTCTAAAAGCGAATTTTTTTTAAGCTTAACTCATTTGCAAGTCTGGGATGTCACATTACCATCATATTTTGTATCTTAATTAGCAGGTTGTTTCCCTGGAAACCACATAGAGGAGATAATGAATCCTCAGCAAAGCCACTTACTTTGTGGCTTTCAACATGAAAAGATTGATAAAAAGTTGGGAAAAGGGGCGCCTGGGTGGCTCAGTTGGTTGGGCGACTGCCTTCAGCTCAGGTCATGATCCTGGAGTCCCTGGATCGAGTCCCGCATCGGGCTCCCTGTTCAGCAGGGAGTCTGCTTCTCCCTCTGACCATCTCCCCTCTCATGCTCTCTCTATCTCATTCTCTCTCTCAAATAAATAAATAAAATCTTTAAAAAAAAAAAAAGTTGGGAAAACCCCTTGGTTAAGAAAATCCAAGGGGACAGGTTATCTCAGCTATGCCACTGGGCTGGTCACCACAGGTCTCACGGCCAGGGATCACTTCATCTAACAATCTACTTGCATTTCCCAGTGGGACAGTAACCGGAAGAAGAGGTGGGGTATGCAAGCATCAGCACTGTCTGCTCTGTTCCAGCACGAGGCACTTTGAAGAACCTGGCCCGTGGGCAGAGTAGGAACAAGTCAGAGAAGACTAAGGAATCCTAGCCTCAGATTCCCAGGTCGGGGCTAGCTTCCCAAAAGGCTTCCAACATGACGACAAGGATTGGTCTGAATCCTAAGTGGGGCTGTTTCTCGGCAGAGCCAGTGCTTTCTAGGAGGCATGAATGGGTCTCTGAGTCACAAGAGTTCACAGTTGGGGCTCCCATCATTAGTTATACTTAACTTGGCTGTTACCTGTCCCACCTTGAGCCCCTTTGTTACCTGTTCATTCCAGGCAGGTTGCCCCAGAAGTAGCGGGCCCTGTGAGCAGCAGACACTTTGATGGCATCGATCATCACTGGATTACACTGCAGAGAGAGAGGGACAGAGAGAGAGGGACATGCGGAAGCCAGCCAGAGCGGGGTTTGACCTGGGTAGGTGACAAGGCGCGCCTCCCCCCGCCTCAGCCCGCTATAGAGGAGGCATGGTTCCTGCCAGCAAAAAGACAGACCAATCCCCATCAAGAATCTGGCTGGAAGACACAGCTAGTGCCCTGATATACTAAACGTGGCGAGAGAGACCAGATTGGACCAGCAGGTTCTGAAGGAAGATACACCCTCGGACCTGACAGATAATTACAGAATGTGCTTTGTACAGGTAGGAAACGCAGCTCAAAATTGAAATTGGCCAAGCTGGGAGTCCTGGTTGCAGGAATGCAGTGTTGACAAAACATGGCTTCTGTCACCCATCTGCCAGGTTCACACAGTATGAGGGAACTAGCCAGTTCTATAACATCTCCAGCAAAACTTAGGTGGTAAAGTTTTGAAGAAAATGATTGAAATGTATAAAAAGCATTTACTATAGTGCTCGATGATAATGCTTCATACTGAACCGACTGTAGTCCCTAAAGCTGCAGTTCTCAGAACAGGGAGGAGAAAAAACTCCCTAGAGTAAACCAAGTTTAGTCAAATCTTCTGAGGCCCCCAAAAGTAGATGAGGATTTCATCGTCTGACTTCAAGGGGTTCTGGCTGAGGTTAGAGATCAAATATTTTCCACACACTAAAAAAGAATCGACCCACATGACTCCGTTAGTTTTGGATTTAGCCGTGTCCACTAAGAACTCAGAAATCACTCCCAACCACCTCCCAAGGCCAACAGGGCCTTCCCTCCCATGTTGTCTTGACAATTAGGACCCTAGGTGCCCTCACCTCCAGGAACCGAGAGATGTCCCTCTTGTCGCCAACCTTCATGGCTACCACATTCTCAAACATCCAGAAGAAGGGCCGGTCATCCCCCTCCTTGGGGCGCGTGTAATTCAGCAGGTGGTAGAACTCAAAGAAGAGCCGGCCTGTACCCTCTGAGCCACATAAGAAGATGGCAGAGCCAGGTTCACACCCCTCAGCCCACCCTCCACACTGACACCAGTGGGTTCCCAGTGACTGCCTGCCTACAGCCACACCCTGCAGGCCTTCTACCTGCACTCCTCTGGAATGACTAAGGACACAGGCACAAGCAGGCCAGGATTCAGTACTATCTCTGGGGACAGGACGTACAACGGTAAAGCTGGCCAGAAACAAACAGTCCTCCTCAAGAGCACTCAGGTGACAGAGGGTCTCTTAGGGCCACCAGAAAGAAGGGATGCTCACCGTACAGGCCTTTCCTGGCAGGGTTCACATTTGAGAGATCATTGCATGGGCTTCCACCAATCACCAAGTCGAAGGGGCCCCATTCTTCAATCTGAGGGAAAAACAGTCACTCTTCGTGGGGGTGAGGATGGAGGAATACAGCCTAGGTGCCAGGTAACCCTATCAAGAAAACTGACTTCTAGGGGTGCTTGGCTGGCTCAGTTGGTGGAGCACACACTTCTTGATCTCAGGGTTATGGGTTTAAGCCCCATATCGGGTGTGAGGCCTACTTTAAAGAAAAAAAGAAAACTCACTTCTAGAATCTCACTTGGTCAGTAAAGTTTCCCAACTCCACTTCTGACGCAAGACAACCCAATGCCCCAGGTTCCCTAAGATCTAAATCTTTCTGAATAATCTGCCAACTTGTGGGTCTTCCTACAGCTTGATGCAACCCCAGGTTCGCTCTTTTATCACAGCCCTGGGCACAGGGAAGGGGACCACATGGGCATGAGGATGTGTGGGGCTCAGGGCGTGGAGGAGGAAGTGGGGGTGGGGCAGAGCCCAGAAGGGGTGCAGGCTGCCCTCACATTTCTCTTTGTGATGTTCCTGACGTCATTCACGTATTTGATGTTGCCCTCGTGCTTCACAGTTCCAACAGCGATGGATTCTTCACACACTTCAGAGGCGACGTACTTCTCCACTTTGATGCCCAATTCTTTGAGGACCAAGTACCCTGTAGGGGGCCAGGGGACAGAAAGTGCATCAGGGTTGTCCTCCCAGGGCACCCTCCCTCCAGTGATACTAAGCCACCTCCAGAGCTCCAACCAGACCCAGCAGGGACGTGGTCATCCTCGAGGGAACCCATGCAGATGGCACAGAAACCGAATGCTGGTGACCCCGGGCTCCCTGGATGGCGGAGTTTCATGAAGAAAATATATGGGTAACTGGTAGAGCCCCCCGGCACGATCTACCAGAACGGACAGGCACGTAGCCAAGGCCCCAGCACCTACCACCTAGCACAGTCAAACACAGACACACGGACACAAATCTTCACCAAAACCATGTTTAGAGAAACTCAAGGCTTGGTGGCATGGCCAGGGCTCAATTCTACTAGGTGTGATCTGCGCCAACACAAATAGGTCTTTAAGACCCAAACACAGAATGGGGAAAACAAAGCGCGAGTAGTGACCTGGGGGTGTCACTAAAAGCTGTCAGTGATTTCAGAATCTGGACACCGAAGTACACACATTAAGTACAAACGATGCAAAGTGCATAGCAGCTCCTTCCTCTGCTTCGTTCTCTGGGAATACAGAGATGTTCGTAATACATCACAGGCTAGTTTTTTGAATTGAATGAGTTAGATCAGACACGTCAGCCAGAGGCAGCATGCACGTTGGCTATGCTTCCTCTATACCTGAGCAACGGGAGGGATATGGGAGGGAACCAAGACTGGAGGTATTAGGGGCTACCTACTTCAGCTCCAACAGATCTAGCCTTATGGGAGAGGAAATTTTTCTAAGATATCTGCACATAATAAAAGAATCCAACACAGCTAAGATATACCTGCCTTCAAAGAGGCCCCAAAAGAAGGCCCGGCAGGGGAAATGGTAGAGAGGTTTGAGGAGAGAAACAGGAGCCAGTGGTTTTCTCAGAACAAGTGACCAACAGGTCATCCCAGGGGTCTTTCTTGGCACTGATGACAGGACACCTGGAGCAGGTGAGCGTCCCTAGGTGAACTCCAAACTCACCTGTTGCAATTCCATCAAACAGGGATAAGACTCGAATGGGCCGCCTTCGGGCTGCGGGAATCGCAGGGTATAACTTGGGGGCTTCCTGCCAGGTTAAAGAAGGAGGTCATGGAAGTCACGGTGCAGGGAGTAGGACTCAGCCTCTGGTGGAGGGGAGGGCTGACCTTCCTCTGAGTCACAAACCCTGTGCTCTACAACTTCCTAGCTGGGATCCCCTGGAGAGCTCTAGCACGAACGGCCATTCTACCCTAGACGTGAACACAGATGCGACTCTGATACAGATGCACACACACACAAGAACACATTCCCTACCCCGGAAAGACCTGGAGCCTCCCCTCCCTCCATCAACTGCAGGCAGGAGCCCAGGAAAATCCACTCCCCCCATGATTTAAGAGGAAGTCACAGGCCTCCCTTCCCTCTTCAGTTCCACTAAGGCTAAGGCTTGGTTAGTTCTGTAACCATTTCTTCAGCAGGCCCGTGAAAATCCATATAGTGAGAGGGCATGAAGGAGGGGAGGAGGAACGCTGGAGAAGGCTGACAACTGTACAGAGGACGAGGTCTGAGGCTCTCGGATGCTCATCTGTACAATGGATCTTTTCCATTAACTCTTGCCAACAGACTTCCAGAGCACTCCAGAGCCCTGAAGCCCTGGGGGTGGGTGGTGCGGGGAGCCGGGGGGAAGAAGCCTGTGGCTTACATATTCGAGCCCTGTGTCGCTGGTGAAGAAGGCCTGCAGGCGCACGTTCCAGTCCTTCCGGCGCCGTAGGACGCCATGACAGCGCTGCGGGAGGCACATGTAGCAGCTCCAGGGCTCCTGCAGCTTCGCGTCTGCTGCGGTGCCCGTGCCCACCAGCACCTCCAGGCACTCCACGCAGAAGCACCTGCGCCCACCAGCAACGGAGAAGGACGGCCTCGTCAGCAGGCAGCTCCCCTGCCTTCCCCCACCGGCCCCCTGGAGATGGCAACAGGCTGCCTGGAACCTTCTTGGGCCCCCACTGCTCTTCCCCATGGGCTGGAAGGCACGGTGCCAGGATTTGGGCTGCACTCTTTGGGACCTCTTCGGTGCAGGAGACCGATGCATGCACCGTCAGCCCCCACAGGCTGCTGCACAGCCAAGTTCCCCGGCCCATCTCCAGGGGGCCTTCCCTACCCTCAGGGACCTAGCTTTTTAAAGCCCATCCCTCCACCCCAGTTCTACTTCAAGCACACGGGGACCACGGCCCTGTGGACTCCTGGCCTGGGCTGGGCCCAGCCCGCTGCCGGGGCTCCCTCAGGGCTGCAGGCCTGGCCGCCACCCCCCCCCCCCGTTCACGGCCCCCAGCCCCCGCTCCCCCCCCCCCGCCCCGCCCCCCCCCCCCCCCCCCCCCCCGGCCCCCGCTCACCGGCAGCAGCTTGTATTGCTGCAGAGGAGCAGCTCGCGGCCCTCACAGCACACGGTGCAGTAGGACTGATAGCCATCGTCGTCGTACATGTAGAACAGCTCGAGGAAGCGGTCCTGGCAGCCAGACGGAAACGCCAGTGAAATCGGGGACCAGGGACCAGGGACCCCCAGGCCCCCGCCTGTTTGCTGGCTGAGGCCCTAGGAGGCAGCCACAGAAGAGGTCACCGGTGGCTTGGCGCCCTTTCCAGGGCCACCAGCTGGGGTCTGCGTGCCACCGCAGGACGACCCTGCTGCTGCAGCAGCCAACCCTCAGAGGGGACAGCTAGAGCCTTCCCTAGAGTGACACGCAGGTGCTTTTTTCTGGGGGAAGTACAGGGGAGTAGCGGGAAGGGGCAGGAACGCCCAGGGTGGGGATAGGACTTACCCGGCACGTCTGGCAGAGCCCACCCTCAAAGAGAGGGTGGAAGGACACGGGGTTTCTCCGACCACAGGACAAACAGCTATCTATAAGATAGGAATGCAGTTTGCACCAATTACGGCCACAACACCAGGGCTGAAGCCTTGAGTCTAACGGCTTTTGAATAGTTACTCCAGGCTAGCAAAATCACGACTCCTCATGCTTTGTTCCTTTCAGCAATGCTTCGAAGTTGCCAACCCCATTCCAAAGACGGGGAGAGGCCAGAACAGGAGCCCCAAGCAGGCGGTCCCAAAGACAAGCAAAGGCCTGGCCCAGGAGGAACACCTGAGGCAGGACAGGGAGCAAAGTCCACTCCAACACAGGGACTTGCTTGGGTGGGCCTGGTATGAAAATCTTTGAGACTCTTTAAAGACAAACTTGGGTAATCTATGGTGATTCCAATTTGCTTTTGTCTTCATTAAGAGTTGCCTACACCAACCCTAAACATAGCCATGGATACTATTCAGAACACGGGTACCTTCCTTTTGGATATCCTGCCTTGCCGTCACACCAGCAGTCGGGACTGATCCACAGCACTTATCATGTGGGCAGGGCCATTAAGATGCCTAAGACCTGGGAGGCAGGGTGGTGTAGTCGGGTTAAGCATCCGACTCTTCATTTCACATAGTCATCTCTGGGTTATGAGATTGAGCCATGCATTGGGCTCCACTTTTAGCAGGGTCTACTTGAGATTCCCTCTCCTTTTGCCCCTCCCACCCACTCGCTGGCACGCTCTTATCTCTCTAAAATAAATAAATAAATCTTTAAAAAAAAATGCCTGAGACCAAGCAACCCCAGCCAGGCAACATGGATGGGTGCGGAGTCTTGAGGAATGGGAGGATTATGGGTCAAGGTTTCCAGGATTGACAGGGATTGCTCCAAACCTGAGCTTTCCCCAGGGTGTTCTGGGTCAGGAGCTGTGCTGTTTCCCTACATAGCATTGAGATAACCACTCAATAAATATTTGTTAAATAAAGGACATCAGGCTAAGGAAACAAGAGAGAATCCATTTGTCCTCACACATTCTGAATTCTGTTAGATACATTCTGGGCAGAGTTTCAATTCCAGTGGCTGGCTAATTCCCAGCCAGGATAAACAGACCAGTTGACTTGAGAGTGACCTGGCACCTCGCACCTCAAAGCCTGTTCCAGTTCTTGTCTGGGGAAGGCTCAAGATGCCACAGATAGCGGTTTCAGGTTTGGGGTTCTCTGGGCCAAATTGCCCCAACCCCACCCTCCTTGCTCACTCACAGGGGCAGAATCAGCCTCCATGAAAATCAGGCAACACATTCTATTAAATGTAGCAACAAAGATGAGCCCACCGCAACCCGAGGCCAAGGCACAGGAGCTCTGGGTCAGATTCCAGCAGGGCAGGCAAGCAGGCTAAGGTCGGCCTTGAGCACTGCCCAGGGCGTGAAGGGGAGACAGGGAAAAGCACATTACCTTCCAGGTTACTCTTGTTGTTGCAAACATCCAAAGCCATTTGTTCTGTTGAGAAAAGAGGAAAGTGTGACACGGAGTCAGGGAGCCTCTTCCTCAATCAGCTCTGACACAGTCCCTTGCTGAATGGCCCTTCCTGCCACCCACCCCTGACAGTCCAAAGCTGACAGCGGGTGAGATTGCTCCCCCAGCCTCCTCACTGTCCCATGATCACCTCGACTCTGGTCCTCCTCTCCTCGGTCTTTGCCATTGTTATAGCAGTTGGTCTTTAGGCGCTTGGGTGGGGGGCAGTAGTCTGAGGTGGCCGAGTCGTCAGCTGTGCGTCTTCGAGTCTTGTTCTCTGTGAAAGGTAAGGAGATGGCAGCCGGGGCCAAGATACGGGGAGAAAGGGGCCTGGGACAGAACCATGCAATGCCCGGGTGCCCACCTGCATCTGGGCCATGACATGGGTCCATACTGGGTGTCCTACAGCCCATCTGTGGATAACTTGGACGAAGACAGAATTCAAAATCCCTCACTATGTATTTATCGGGGTTTAAACAGCAATGGGTGCAAGAGAACTCATCCTCATAGACCCAGCACAAGGAAAATTAGACAAAGCTTGGTCTCGGATGCCCACCTCGAGAGCTAATAGCCACATGCAGTGACTGTGCACTTGAGATGTTACTTGTGTAACTGAGTGACTGCTTTTTATACTTAATCTGGATGTACACTCAAAAGCCGCCAGTGGAGCCAATCAACTGTCTCATTTGGAACTTGGGACATCTATAAAAATATAAATCTAATGTTTCTAATGACAACGTAGCGTAAAAATTGAGAGATCATATGACACGTCAAAATAATAGATTTTGAAAACTGCTCTAAAAGAAAATGTAAAATTCTCATTAATTTTTATACAGATTGTTAGAAATGGTAAAATGCCAGAAATATTGGATTTACACTAATTTCACCCTTTTTTTGTACTTTTTCCAATGTTGCTACTAGACAAAAATTTGTATTATGTGGCCATTGTTTATATATTTCTATAAATTCCTGTTATATTTTCATTCAATCTGTAAATATCATCTATAAGAAACATGGTTAAAGGAAACTATAGCCATTAGAAATCATAAGGACCCTTTAGTGACAAAATTACATCTGACAGTGCACACACTATTATAATTGAGAAGTGAAGGGAAAGCAAGAATCCAACTAGTGTACAGAAATAATTGGAAGGATGTGCACACCCAACGTTAACCTGGAGGGCAGTTGTGAGGGTTGGGAGTGAAGGGGTGGGTGAGGGCTCAGGTTGACTTTTTAAAAGATTGGATTCTTTCCCAGTGACCACTGTATATGCAAGAAATGGAAAGAAAGTGCAGAGAAAATAGTGCATAGTCAAAATATGGGAAGGGAATACCGTATTTCCTTGATTCTAAGTTCCCACTGCCTGCACGACGCACCTTCGACTTATTAACCACTTATTTGTGGGGGGAGGAAAACAAAACAAAAACAGAAAATACTATGTTAAATATGGATTCTTAAGACAAACCCTGGATTTCAGGCATCTGGGATTTCCGGAGTGACAATGTGGAAACAACACTTATCTTAGAGGAATTATGGTATTGGTCAAACCCTTAGGATGGGAGATACCTCTTTCTGAATGGAGGTGGCTTATGGGGTTGGGGGGCGGTGCGGGGGGGGGGGTAACACTTTCCAGGTTTTCTCCAGTGAGCATGGCTTAATTATTTTTTCCTTTAAAAAAAGGGCACCAATGAAGATTCCATCTTGGCCTTCTATTTACTCAAGTTTTCACAACAGATTCAATTCCAATTACTTGTACTTGGCCTTCAGCAGGAAAAGTGACTAGGGAAGCTGGAAAAGGCTGGGCTGTTTGCTCTTCCAGCTTCCCTGGGGGTTCACAGGGTGACAGAGCTCCAGGCCTGACAGCTTGCTGGAAGCCAGGGTAGGGTAGGTGGCAGCAGGGGGTGACTACATCTCCCAAGAGGGTCCCCAGCAGCAGTGGACGGTGGGTGCTGCCCAGGGACCCAGTCCCACCTGGTTGCTTGTTGTTTGGTTTGAGGCCCTCAATCCCAGTGGGCTTAAAGCCCCCGTGGGCCCACTCTAACATGGGCTTCAGCTGGTCCTCCAACGAGTCTCCAGGACTGCTGGGGAAGGTTTTGCCAGCCCGCACCCTGGCTTTCTGTGGAGAAAAAGAGGCTATGATCAACAGGAGGGGTGGGTGCTAGCCAGGCCACACCCAGGGACTCCCCCCGCTGGGGCCTGCATTCCTTTTCACACTGGTCCCTTTCACAGCCCAGCAGCTGTCCTGAGCAGTGGTATGTGACAGGGAGGAAGGGCCTATGTAGGGAGACAGGCAGGAGGCCATGGAGAGGGAAATTAAGTCTCTCCCTGCAGATACCAAATATGATCTCTCCCCTGTAGGGACCTGAGTGCTCAGCTCCCTCTCAAAGGGCAGAGGATCAGCTCTGTCACTTTTAGATATAGAAGAAGCATCAGCCAGCATGTCTCACTGTGTCTGAGAAGCTTCAGATTTCTTGTTTTATTTCCCTAATGAAGTGAGGAAGTATTAAGTCCTATTACAAAGGCACCAGGAAGTTTTACATGTCTAATTAAGCACAAAGCCTGGCTCATAAATGCTGGAACAAGGCCACAGAACATTTCATTTCTAAATCAAAGTAGAAGGAGTGACAGAGCCTGATGGATCCCCCACAGACAAGGAGAGGAGGCAGCTGGCCTCAGGTGTTCTCCAGTCTGGACCTCAAACCACACCACTCAAAGGAAAGAGGCTTTGAGGCTCTACAAAAACTTATTCACAGTTATGAAGACTGTCTCCTGCTCCTGAGGGCTCCTCTTCCCTCTGTCAGTAGGCATGGAAGCTGGGGGTAGTCCTGGGAACTCATGGGAAATCTCAAATCCCTCCTTTTCTTTCCCAGTCAATGGGCTACTGTCATGTTTGCATCCACTTCCTTCCTGGTGGCTCTGCCCCCTCCATGCTATTGGGCACACTGTGGCCTGACCTGGCCTTCTAGAAGTCTCTTGCTTTACCTCTGTTTTCGAGGCCAGGCCCTCACCACCCACTACCATGTTACCTCCAACGCATGGTACATGGCCTTCCTGTAAGAGACCAGCTTATTGAAGGTCGCCAGGTTAAAGTGCTGGCTGAACAGCCCCAGGGCCACTAGCTTATCTGCAGATACCTGGAAGAGAAAGCCATCATCAACATCCATTTACAGCTGGTGTCTGGCGTGTCCTGTCTCTCTCCCAGGCTTATTCCTGGGGATCAAGCTATAGACTAAAAAGAAGGGAAGAGAAAAGCAGAAAACAAACGGCAGTACAGCCTCTGACACACCCTACCGCCAGAAGCATGGCGAACACAACACCCCAAATGGGAGAAAGCAGGATACTCCCAAATGGATACAGCCAGATGCAGTCCTGGAGACTCGCTGGAGGACCAGCTGAAGCCCATGTTAGAGAGGGCCCATGGGGGCTTTAAGCCCACTGGGATGGAGGGCCTCAAACCAAGGTTACAGGGTGCATCTGGCTGTATCCAAACTATTCTAAGTACAACGGACCCACACTGTCCTTGGTGGGGGGCCCCGTCTCCGTCTTGACATTCACACTGGATGCTCCAACATTGCTGCTTTCGCACATGTTCTTCCCTCATTCACGACCATGACAAACAGCTATGATACAGCCTTTTATTAACAGAATTAATTTAATGTGCAGGTTTAGAGAATAGTGCTTGGCACAGAGTGTGATTTGTTGCTATGTGCCTTACATCGGGGCTAAATACCTGTAGTCCACAAGTCTCACACCCAAGTCCCCTGGCCGTGCACGAACAAATCAGGCTGCCGGTGGGATGAGATGAAACTGGTGTTCAGGGATTCTGATTAGCCCGGAGAACCATGGGACGTCTCCTTCCCCACACAGTGCATGCTCATTCTCATGCCAACCTCCGTTTTACACCTCTCATCTTGACCTCCCACGAAGGGCTGTTGCCACCATTTATAAGAAACTGGGGATCAGTGTGATTGTAGAGAGAAATGCAGGTGCTCATCCCAGCACCAACTATTCTCGTGCTGTGTGTAGCCCAAGCACAAGGACCTGTGTTGCAATCCCTTACTATGCTAACAGCCCCACACTTCATCTTATTAGCATCAGACCCAGTCTTGCAAAGCTCATTATAGGTCTCATTGGGCCAAAGTAATTACAAACAATCCATGTTTCTTCATTTCACAGAACTCATGGCCCATATCCCTGCAGTTAGATGCTTCAGGGAGAGCAAAGGCCCACATTTGTAATCCTGCTCCCTCTGCTGGCCAAAGAGAGAGTTTCTACATGCATTCTACCTACCAGGGAAGACTCTAGGTCCTATTTATCTTGCCCTCTGGGAATTTCAGTGTGTTTACAGCAAATCCCAAATCATGGGGAGAAAAAAGAACCTCAATTTGAGACCAAATCCCACAGGTGTACTGAATGGTCTTCCATTCCCACATCTGCCTCCATCCCAACCCAGCTTGCTGTTGTTCCTCATCGAACCTCTGGATGTGAAGGTTGGACTAACATTTCGAAAAGAGACCATCACAGGCCAAGATCTCAGAATGTGCCTTTGACAGGATTTAAGAATCAGAACTGCAGGATTCATGCCCAACAAACAGAGCTCTTACCCCATAGACTCTCATCAAGGAGGAACTAAAAATGGTTAACATTAAAAAAAAAAACAAAAAACACCCCACAAAGATTGGGACACCTGGGTGGCGTAGTCTGTTAAGCATCTAACTTCTTGATTTCAGCTCAGGTCATGATCGCAGGGTCATGAGATTAAGCCCTGTGTCCCGCTCTGCACTCAGCTTCTGTTTCCCCCCTACCCTCCGTCTCAAATAAATAAATCTTTAAAAAAAAAAGGTTAACACCAATAACCAATAAAGCCTGAAATCAGTACTCTGCAGTGGCCCTAGGCCCACCTCTCCTCCCATGCCCCTCCCCACACCTCTCAAAAGCAGAGACCACCCTTCCTATCTCTTCCTGGCTTCTCCAAGGAAAATCTTTGAGGGTGTCTGCCCAGGAATCCATCCTGGTGACTCTGCCTGGAGAAATAAAAACCAACAGAGCACAAGTGCCCACAAATGGCTTCAGAGGACTTTCCAGCTCTTTGTCTCCTATAAGACTAGATAGATTGAGCTCTGGGCCTGTGAGACCCTATATATCTGTTTAAGCCAGTTAACAAGAAATTTTTGTCCTTCCTAGGCACAAGGAGTCAAAGAGCCTCACCCATCTGGAGAAAGCAGTCACAGGCCACTCATATTAAAAAGTCAAGTATGAAAGGAAGTGAAGAAAACACAGGAAATGGGTCTGTGGCGCATGAGAGCCTGCCTAGCCCTGGACTCACCTCAGAGAACTTGCCGTCACCAAACCACTGGACCCACCGCATGCCGGACATGGCCTGGCGCTTGGAGGTGGCCTTCCATGACACCACCATGGCAGGCCACCAGGAGAAGCCCTTGATCTTTCCCCACACAAGGTCCCCTATCCCAAACTCCTTCCCATCCTGGAAAAAAAAAAACACATGGAAAGAATCCCAATGAGACAGATCACCTAGGCCAAGGAAAAATCCTGCCCACCCCATTAACCCCAAGGGCCATTGCCCCAGGGTACAACTTAGGGCATTACTTTAAAAAAAATAAGAAATGTGAGTGAGAACCCCTTGAATATAAGGGGTCAGTTTCGTTTTTTGTTTTTTTTTTAAAGATTTTTTTTTTTTTAATTTATTTGAGACAGAGAGAATGAGAGACAGAGAGCATGAGAGGGAGGAGGGTCAGAGGGAGAAGCAGACAGATTCCCTGCCGAGCAGGGAGCCCGATGCGGGACTCGATCCCGGGACTCCAGGATCATGACCTGAGCCGAAGGCAGTCGCTTAACCAACTGAGCCACCCAGGCGCCCCGTCAGTTTCGTTTTTTGATAGGAACATGGGATTTATTAGATTTGTAAAATTTCACCTGTAACCTTTAACCTCTATCTGGGAATGAAAGATGTCAACTGAAAACTCACAGGAAATAAGATCAGAGTTACCTCATGACAATCACCTGGGTTTTCCCACCACGGGCCTCAAAAACTTAACCATAAAATGTAAAATGCCCATGAAAAAACAAGTTATTCAAATAGATGTACAGGGGCACCTGGGTGGCTCAGTCATTATGCATCTGCCTTCGGCTCAGGTCATGATCCCAGGGTCCTGGGATCGAGCCCCGCATCGGGCTTCCTGCTCTGCAGGAAGCCTGCTTCTCCCTCTTCTACTCCCCCTGCTTGTGTTCCCTCTTTCTTTTTGTCTCTCTCAGTCATATAAATAAATAAAATCTTTAAAAAAAAATAGATGTACAGTCTGATATACATAGAAAGAAAGATTTCTATGCAACAGAATTATACATACATACGTATGTATGCGGCAGTGCTGGAATGAAGCAAGCCCTACCGGCTAATCATGAACAATACAGAAGATGGATCATATAATACAGTGGATAAAAGATGTGAGCGTGAGGCAACTCCAGCTCCCAACAAATAAAGTTAACTAGTCTACAACTGTACATAAAATATGACGAACAGAACCACACCTCGTATTACATATACAAGGTATATATACGAGGTACGTATATTTGGAGGTACAAATACTTGACATCTGGAAATTCATTAATCAGGTGTTTGAATTATGTCTGGCAGAGAAGCAGGATAAAGGAGGGACACATTGCATATGGAAAATCCATATGCTAAAGAAATTCAAATATTACAATAGAAGTGGCCCCCACAAAAAGGTGGGAATGGCCCCCGCTGGGTAAGCGTCTGTTCTTCCCTATTATCTAGGCCATTCTTGTGGTACCTGATACTCGGCACTGTCGGCATCTCTACCCTCTGCATCCACCTGTGGGGACTCGAGGCCATCCTGCTGGCTGTCCTGGGCCAAGCGGGTGTAGGGGGTACTGCTGCTCTGGGGCACCACATCGTCATCCGTGAGGTCAATGGTGAGGTAGGGGCTGGCTGGGGACGGCCACGGCGTGCCTGCCAAGGATACTGTCCGCCGCCTCAGGGACTGTGGACAGAAGGACATGGAACTTGGGCCATGGCAAACCAGGTAGGTGACCAGAGACCAGTGGAACCCCCAGTTGCTTCCCAAGCAAGCAGAAACAGTGAAGACATTAAGTTGAAGAGAACAGAGACCACCAAGGACGGTTTTCCGGGAACCAGTATCCCTCAAGTGGTGGGATAAAAAGCAACTTCCATCAGAACAGAGACAGAATCAAGGACAAAGGCAGAATAATGAGGGAGGCCGAGAGGCTCTGAGAGCCAACCTCAGAGAGGGCTGCTGGTTTCCTTAAATGCTTACTGTGTGCCCAGCCTTGCAACAGGAGTGGAGAAAAGCACTGGGGTTGCCTCAAGACAGTCAAAGAAGATACCAGGGAGACAAAACAGTTCTGGAGTCAGTAGTACTCGAACTCATTCCGAGGAGGAGCAAGAACCCAGTCAGCAGGGAATTCACACATTCCCACCCGAGTTCCATCCAGGATCAGGCCAGGAGAGAAGTCATCGGGCTTAAGAGCTTACCCGGCAACCAGGAGAGAGAGGTAAGGGAAGCCCCTGAAAAGGTGATAAGAGTGAAGATTGGATGTAGGTCGCACACCAGCCACTTTGGGTGGCACAGTGAGAGAGACCGATCTTCCACTTAAAGAGACTGGGGGTATCCGGGGAACCAACCCTGGTAGCTGAGAACTCCACGGGGGACTCATCCACGGGATTGCGGCCCTGCCGGCCTCGGGTGGACCGCGGGGAGGACCTGGGTCTCTCCCGGCTGGAGGCACTGGTGTTATTTCGGGTTCGGACCTGGAAGCAAGAGAGGATAAGCACGAGGCCTTTGGTAACTACAGGCATGGCGTTCCGGACAGGGGGCCAAGAGGACTGGTCTTGAGAGGTCGCCTCACATCAATGAAAGTGAACGAGGTGGTTAAGTTAGGGAAGAACTCTGGATGGGTCACGTGGGCCCCCCACCCCCACCCTGAAACTCCCCAGTTAGTGGGAGAATGGGGTAGGGTGTCAGCAGGCCTGCCAACAGTCCACAGCAGATCCCACGCTGCCTGGCCGAGGCGGCTGGCACCTGCAGATTGAATGGAAAACTAAAATCCAAACCAAACATTTACCGCCCCCCACAGCGATGGAATAATTGTTGCCTTCTTTAGGAAGGCACTCGATCATCAAGACAGATTAGAAGCCCTTAGGCTCCTTTCTCAAAATGGCTTGAATTTAGGTGTTGTACATCTGTATTCAAATCCTGCACGCAAGAATGACTGTTTATGGGGCACCTGGATGGCCTAGTCAGTTGAGCAGCCAACTGGATTTTTTGGCTCAGGTCATGATCTCAGGGTCCTGGGATCAAGCCCCACATCAGGCTTTCCACTCAACAGGGAGTCTGCTTCAGGATTCTCTCTCCCTCTGCCCCTCCCCGTTTGCTTGTTCTCTAAAATAAATCAATCAATCTTAAAAAAAATTAAAAAGATTTTAAAAAGAACTACTATTTAACCTTGGGTAAGTTATTGGAAATCTTCTCTCATCTGTAAGAAGGGCATGATATACATCATACACTGGGTGAGATTATAAACTAGCCCTGCAATGGCCATCAAGGGTTCGCCTGCTCTCTAAAGGGCTGGGTGACCATTAGCGAAGACTGCCTTCGTATTTCTAGACCCCACCCTGTAAGTCATAGAAGTGACTCCCAAAGGTAACTGACAGTTGAGCCATCCACCTACAAACTATCTACTCTTAGGCACTTAAAGCCAGGAATGTCCAAGGAGCTAAAAACCTGCCACATGAAAGCAAGCTTTCACAATGATAGTTCACGAACCTTGCTGTCATTTTCCGATTTCAAAACATTTGTTCACCTCGCTCTCCAAAGCTCCAAGGAGAAAGGAAGATCCAAGACAGGTTTTTTTTCATTCAGGCCTACGAGTGGTTGGAAGGGCCCTGGCTGAGGGGAGGGGGACTTACAGCTGGGCTTTCAGACCGAGTCCTGGTTTCACGGAAGAGTTTGGGCATCACTGGGGTGTCAGAGCCATCTCCGTCTTCCCCCTCGCCATCTCCATCACCCGTCAGATCCTTTATAAATGAAGCATTAGGAACAGTAAAGGTCATTAAAAGGTCACATAATCAAAACGGTTTAAGAATCAAGATTCAGGGCACCTGGGTGGCTCAGTTGGTTAAGCGACTGCCTTCAGCTCAGGTCATGATCCCAGGGTCCTGGGATCGAGTCCCGCATCGGGCTCCCTGCTCTGTGGGGAAGCCTGCTTCTCCCTCTCCCATTCCCCCTGCTTCTGTTCCCTCTCTCGCTGTGTCTCTCTCTGTCAAATAAATAAATAAAACCTTTAAAAAAAAAAAAAAAAGAATCAAGATTCAATCATTTTGGCCCAAGTGAC
>NW_023270374.1:22679101-22794531 GCF_011800145.1 Mirounga leonina
ATTGAAAAATAAAATCCCAGGGGCGCCTGGGTGGCTCAGTCATTAAGCGTCTGCCTCCGGCTCAGGTCATGATCCCAGCATCCTGGGATCAAGCCCCGAATCAGGCTCTCTGCTCCGCAGGAAGCCTGCTTCTCCCTCTCCCACTCCCCCTGCTTGTGTTCCCTCTCTTGCTGTCTCTCTCTCTGTAAATAAATAAAATCTTAAAAAAAAAAAGAAAGAAAGAAAGAAAGAAAAATAAAATCCCAGTGAAATCAGGAAGCCCAAGATAGGGTATGAATTCAATATATATCATCAAGACTCCCGTATGTACACCACAGGGAGACTCATTTGGCTATGCCCAGCAGGGAGAGCTGGTCATGTTGCAAAACTGAGTGTCTGGGAGAAATCAAAGGTTCAAGAAAGATGCTTCTTGATACCATTACCAGGAAGAAACAGCACCAATTCTGTGTCAAGTCATGTAGAACCCCCAGTACGTGTCCCATGCCCCAGAGCAAAACGCAAAGAACTGGGCACATAAAGTGGAGCGCTAGTGAGCAGCCCCAAGCCCAGCTGTCATGTTAAGAACTGGATTTTTCACTTGCCAATCTTGTGGCCTTGAGTGAGTCCATTCCTCTCTTTAGAACTCTAACAGTAATTCCCTTGTAGCACAACAGGGTGATAATGAGAATGAACGATGCATGCCTCGCCCAAGGCCAGGCTCAGAGGAAATGCTCAGTCAGGAGGTTCCATTCCCATTGCTGGTAATGGTCCATCAGAACTCCAACAGCTGTCCGGAGCACATGGTCCCAAATGTCCACACAGCTCTTACTCTAGCCATCTGGGTGCCCACGGGTTGCTCTCCAGCAGAACAGAAGCTGTGCAAATGTGAACTTTCATTTGTCCAGAACTTTGTGCCCCGTGCCTGACACTGGTTCTCCAAAAGAATAACCCAAGTGAAAAAACTCTACTATGATTAATAAGAACACAGAAGGCAGAAATGAGGTCAGGAATAAAAAAAAAAATTATGAAAAACCGTAACTTGGAAAAAAACTTATCAAGTAGAAACCTTACGGCAAGTATTCAAAGATCTTGCAATGATTGTTTAAAATCCCCTGAAACAAGCCAGGCAAGTTCTTTCCAGCTTGGAAAAAAAAAAATTTTCCTTGAGGCCACATAACCATGATATCAAAACCGGACAAAGATATATTCCGATAAAATCATGCATCCATTTTATTCATGAACAGATGCTAAAGTAGATCAAATTCAAAACATACCACAACCAAGTTGGGCTCACTCCAGGAATAAAAAAGACAGTTTACTACATTAGAAATTTATCTATGTAACTGATCATCCACTGAGAAAAAGACAATTTCAAAAAATATGCTAAATAAGCATTTAGTGGGGAGTCTGGGTGGCTCAGTCGTTAAGCGTCTGCCTTCGGCTCAGGTCATGGTCCCAGGGTCCTGGGATCGAGCCCTGCATCGGGCTCCCTGCTCCGCGGGAAGCCTGCTTCTCCCTCTCCCACTCCCCCTGCTTGTGTTCCCTCTCTCGTTATGTCTCTCTCTGTCAAATAAATAAAATCTTTAAAATAAATAAATAAATAAATAAGCATTCAGTAAAAAACTTTGTAATTTAGTAAAATAAATGTTTATGATTTTAAGACTTGGCACATAGGGCGCCTGGGTGGCTCAGATGGTTAAGCGTCTGCCTTTGCCTTGGGTCATGATCGCAGGGTCCTGGGATCGAGCCCCACATCGGGCTCCCTGCTCCGCGGGAAGCCTGCTTCTCCCTCTCCCACTCCCCCTGCTTATATTCCCCCTCTCGTTATGTCTCTCTCTGTCAAATAAATAAAATCTTTAAAATAAATAAATAAATAAGCATTCAGTAAAAAACTTTGTAATTTAGTAAAATAAATGTTTATGATTTTAAGACTTGGCACGTAACAACAAAAAATGCCATCATTCATGAGTTTGTTTGAAGCTCTCTCCGTGCTTAGCAGTGTTGAAATTCAGCATTCAACGAGTACTTATTGGGTACCAGTTTAGAGGAGGCCTCGAGTTCCCCATTTAATGAAAGCTCAAGGGAATTCCCCTGGAACCCTGAAAAAAGGACAGTAGAGCACATACCTGAGTATAGCTTAGCAGACTGGAGACCTCCCTCTTGGACAGCCGTGAGCTTGATCTACGGCCTGGAATAAAGAACCAGAGTCTGTTTGGAGGAAGGGGCAGCCCTCTGGGCTGGGAAGCAGCCGTGTCGTCCTTTGCTGACCTGCTGTCCCTGACGTCTCCTCTCTCTAAACCCATGGGCACCCTCAGGGTTTAACTCCTAGCCCCTCAGGATCTGCGGTCCTGTCAATGTATTCATAAGGCAACAGGGCAGAGCTGGGCATGTAACAGGATCAAAAACAATACTGAAGGTACTCATGAGGGAAGGCATCAAATTCCTTCCAGAATTGGGGCCACCAAACTACAACTAATGAACAATCCAGTGCCTGCCGGATCAGCCACATTTCAAGTGCGCACATGTGGTTAATGGCTATTATAGTGAACAATGCAGAAAACAGAACACTTTCACCCTCACAGAAAGTTCTATTAGACAGCACAGCTCGAGAGGATTTCAACAGCAGGGTGGGATAATACAGGGTTTTCCAAACCAGCTGGGTCAGAAAATCTCAGTGGGGAGGACCCCAGGTGATATGATCCAGAACTGCACAGGAGAGGGGTGGGGAAGGGAAGGATGGGAAAGGAAGCAGGCCTCAGACCCTCCCCGCTTGAGTGTCTTCTTCCCACATAATCACAATGCCAGCTGCAAGGGGAGAGGGGTCCCACTGCAAAAGGGCCAAAGACCCCAGCCTATTCTGCAACCACACCCCATCATGGCTGGAAAAGGACAGGGGTCATAACCTTGGGGTTAACTCCTCAGAATCCCAACTGAGGTGGGGGCAGTAGGGGGAGCCAGGGCCCGTGGGCAGGGATGAGAAATGAGCTGGGCTCTGCCTACATCCACTTCCCTTCCCCGAGAGGTATGGCAGAGCCTGTCAGAGACCAGACCCTCTCCCCACAACCTGCCTTGAGCCCGCTCCAAGGCTCATGTCCCAGCTGCTGCTGTCTGCAGTGCCTGTCCCACCCCTCCTCCCCACTGGCCCGGCCACCTCTGATCTCCGGGGTGCTGATAGCCTCCAGGATAGGGGGTGAGGGCGCATCCTTGGAGTCAGAAGACTGGTCGCTGCAGCCCCCATTAGTGATGATGGAGTCTTCCCTCCCGCTGGCGTCCTCCTCTCTGTTGAGTTGTCTGGTGTCTCCCTTCATTGTTTCCTGCAGGAGGGCCAGAATGGGTAGGGTAGCAGGGAAGCAAGGGCACAAGGGGGCAACACACCCCGAACCTCCCGCCAATGGCTCTATGTCCTCAGGCCAACAGAGGCCCCTTGACATTCTCCGGATGATACTCCTGCCCAAGGACCCCACCCAGGCTGCCCCCCATAGCCTGCCCCCCTCACCAAACTCGGAGGCTCAGGACTTGGTTCCATGTGGCCAGGCGGCCCGAAGGCTCAGATACCAGCACCCAGGACAGAGGAGGGGGCTGGGCTGTGGTCTGAGGCTTAGGCTGTTCTGTGCAATTAGCCGGCCACTTCAAACAATGCCATTTAGGACCCGCCTGCCCCGGCCTGCCTGCCGCCAGCCTTGGTCCCCTCTGCCCCTGGCCCCCTCTCCCTGCCCAGCCTCCGCAGGGCCTCAGGAAGCCAGTGCATTATTTTCCCTCCTGACCCCTTTGTTTGCTCTCTCCCTTCCCCTCAATCTCCAGGTCCTCTTCCCACCCGCCCCCTCCTCCCCCACAGAACAGCTTCTCTCCTCTCCATGGCAGCACAAGCCCCGCCCCACCCCAACCTCAGGGGCCCATTGGTCTGCTGGCCTGTCACTCACTCCCCTCCTCCCTCACCAGCTGGGGCTCAGAGTCCCAAGTTCCCAAGAAGGGAAAGGATGGAGGAGCACAGGCAAAGGACTGGGGCAGTTAACAAGGGGTATACTCTCCATCGGCTCCAGCCTCGCCCCACCTCTGGGCCTTTGTCTCCCCACTGCTGCCCCTCCTGGTAACTGCATCATCACCAGGCTATTCAGTTGAGACCACCAGCGCAGGCCAGGTCTTCACTGATGGGTTCAAGGGCTCTGTGACCTCGACCTGGCCTGCAACATATGTTAGCTGCTAGAACCTGCACCTTTCTCTCATTTATTCCTCCTAATAATGTGATGGGCCCATTTTATAGAACAGGAAAACTGACACACAGACTGGGTTAGGCTCCAAGGTCAAAAATGACATCTAAGAGGTGAGGCCAAGGTAAAAATGGAGCCTAGGTACAGGGTGAGACCCCCAGACTCCCATCCCTTGGTTTTCCCCAAACTGCTCCAGAGCTTTTTGGCACCACACCCTATTGTTCTGGATCCTCTCTTGGAAAAAGCTTTCTCAGCCAAGGGCCGCTTATCAGCACTGAGCACCCCCAGCCCTACGCCCCATCTTGGGGACTCACCACACAGTACCAGATGACCCACGCTAGCCTCCCAGGGTACCTTCTAGAAGCATCAGTCCCAGGATACCTTCTAGAAGGGTTGCAGACTGCAGGGGATGTGGCACCACGTCCACCAGGAGGCGATGCGGGCTGTCTGAATTGTACTGCAGCGCCCCCAGGTGGATATGGGACATCACCTGGGGTCCCAATTTTATCCTCTGCACCTGTCCCTCCCCCAGGCCTGGGTGCCGGGCTGCTAGACCTCTGCTACATTTCCCCTAAGACCCAGGGACCAGCGACTCTAGAATCACCTGGGAGATGGCTAAGAGCTACAAAATCTCAGGCATGGCCCTAGACCTACTAAGTCAAGACCAACATTTTCAAAAGATCCCTGGGTGATTATATGCAAGTTAAAACAGCACTGCTTTGGTTCTAAATGTATACTTATCCACAGCACAGTGTGGCATTTACCCCACATAGCCCAGGATGTGCAGGCTCACACTTCCTGGTCTGTTTTCTCTCAATTCATGTTAAGGAAGCTCACCAGCCCCGGGGGAAAAGAGGAATACTGAACCTAGCCCCATCAGCTGCTTCTCAGCCTCCTTCACTGCCAAGCCCTGACCCGGAAGAAAAAGCTGGCTGACCTATGGCCAGATCCCGTGAGGCCAAGCAGCCAAAATCCCAGGGAAACTGCTGGAGTGTGGTTCAAAATAATAATTAATTCCCAGTGTCTTGCCCCAGGGCCAAATCAGTGAACTAAGTAACCTGGGTGGCCTAACCCAGGGTGGGAGGCTGGGTCGCGGGTGCAAGAGACCAAGGGCCCACAGAAGCTTAGGGGAGGAACGGGCAGCCAGGGCTTCTACTCAGGAGCTGGTAGCAAGCAGGTCAGAGGCTGAAACTGAGGGCCATTACTTCCCACTCGTCCAGGGCCCAGGATTCCCTCAGACAGCCCTTAACTGTGTCAGTCAGGAGCCTCCCTCTCCTAAACAGGCCCAGGTGGAGTCGCAGCCCAGAGTGGACAATGATTAACTACCTCAGGCCTTCCCCTAGGGCCTCAGCAGTGCCAACCTGACCGCCAGGCCATCAGACAGACACGGGGGCAGTGCACCTTCCCAAAGTCAGATGTGGACATTCAGGAAAAAAATCTACCGCTAGGAACTAGACCCATGGGCACTGGGGGAAGGTTCAGGCAAGGAAACCAACCAACTCTAAGTGTCCTTGGCGACGTGGGCAGCAAAAATATCCCCTTTCGATTGCATAATTCGATCATGTGATTTCATACAAAATTCCTTCTCTGTAGTCTTCATCGTCCTGGGTTTGCATGGACAGTAACTTCCCTTGCCAGCTTACTGCCACAACACACCCCCGCATCTAGAACCCGTGCCCACTGAAAGATACCCCGTGCAGTTCCTCTTCCCCCTCTGACCACTCTACCCTGACTACATGCTAAGGCCCGCCTCCAGGCATGTGCTCCTGCCGCCCCCCTTCGCCTGGAAGCCCTCCCCATCCCCATCCCTACCACATATCTGCTGGTTACTCAGACTTCAAAACCACATGGGTCAAGTCAGGAAGCCTTCTCTCAATACACTTCTGCTCCAAAAAGCATCATCTGGCCCTCCTCACATAGGTAAACAAATCCTCTTGCCTAATAATACAGTAATTTTTTCAGTATTTACTACTATATATGCAACACTTCTGTGCTTTTCCTGTATTAACTCATTTAATCTTTAAATGTGGTACAAGGGCGCCTGGGTGGCTCAGTCATTAAGCCTCTGCCTTCCGATCAGGTCATGATCCCAGGGTCCTGGGATCGAGCCCCGCATCGGGCTCCCTTGCTCAGTGGGAGGCCTGCTTCTCCCTCTCCCGCTCCGGCTCCCGCTCCCGCTCCCGCTCCCGCTCCCGCTCCCGCTCCCGCTCCCCCTGCTTGTGTTCCTTCTCTCGCTTTGTCTGTCAAATAAATAAAATCTTAAAAAAAAAAAAATAAGTGTGGTACATATGATCCCTGTTTTACAGATGCACAAATTGAGGCAGACAGATTAAGCAACATAATACACACTGGACCAATGTGGCTTGTTCAAATGTTCAAATCAAGTCCCGAAAACGTTAAGAACACACAAACTTAACTACATGCTCTTGGCAACAGGAAGAAACTAGCACCAGAAACTGGTGTGTGATGGTAGATAGAAATCACCCTCACCTCTTCCCACCACTTCCTGAATACTATGGCCCCCAAGACAAGCCAACTGTTTTACCTAGTGTGATCATTCCAGTGCTAGAGAATCAACGGGCTGGGTTACCTCCCTGAAAGAGGTGGAACCTCCCTGAGGGATTTTTTCCGTGCTGGCTTAAGAACTGTGCCTTGCCACCCCACTGTTCTAACAGTTCCTGGGTCCCTACCCTAAGCTAAAGGCAGTACACAAACCACCCTTAACCCCCACCCAATCCTGAGGCAGGTCCTGTTATCAACCTGCTTTCCACAGGCTCAGATGAATTAATTAAGTCACCCAACGAGGTGGAGGAGCCAAGACTCATGCCTAGGCAGTCCAGGGCACGTGCCTTAACTGCTGTGCCTGGGACAAGGCAGTCGTGAATTCTAGTTTTAAGAACAATGCATCACCCATCCCAGGGGCTACAGGAACTTTGTGGCAGAGGGACATGATCCTCCAGCTGAGTGTTTACCTTCACAAGAGGTGATGGTTTAACCTCTTGATGCGGGGTGAACTCTGACCCTTTCCCAGAGGCTGGGGTCCGGCATGTGATTTAGGGCAGGGCAGCAATGTGGGGTGGGCTCACCCGCAAGGTTCTCCCTGCAAGGCACTGCCTCATTAGCGCAGGGTGCCTGTGTCCCAACTGAACCAGGTCAGACGTGTCCAAATGCAATGTGGCAGACAGAAGGATGGGTGGCACCCCCAATTAGACTCAGGGAGGAGGCCCAGGGACCTGCCCCCACCCCAACCCAGCTATAAAGCTGAGAAGTGATGTCATTCATTTCCTCCAGGCTGGTACCAGCAGCAGACCTATTTCACAGCACCCTGTAAATGGTAATTGCGTTAATTAAATGCACAATACAGGAAGGGGGGTTGGTGGGCATGACGGGGAAGTGGGTGGAAGGGGGGGGCCACGTGGGCATCCCTGCCCCACCCTGAGTCCCCCAGGGCTTAGAGATTTGGTGCAGTAAAAAAGGAGCTTGAAAGATATTCCCACCTACCCTATTTAAAAAAGTCCTTCTCCACAGCCTGTGGGAGGGAAATCTAGACTACTGAATCCTCCCCACCTTGACTGCTCAAGTCTTTCCCAGCTGTTCCCATTGTCCAAGATTCCAAAATAGTTGAGATGGAGCAATTACTGTGTACCTCATCCAAAGAGAGAGCTTACTCTTAGGATTCCCCCTTTCCCAGAGGAGTAAAGCTCAAGGAAACAGATGGGCAGATTGCTTGCCCAGGCTTGCACAGCAACTAAGGGATGGAGATTTAGGCCTAACCCAGGAGCCAGACCTTAAAAGACATTTTAAAACTAATATGCTAAGTACAGTTATAAAAGTGAAGCCTGGGGACACCTCACCCAGGTGAGCAGAGCGAAAGGAGGGTACCCAGGCAGTGGAAACAGTTAAGTACAAAGGTAAGGGGGCTGGAAAGAGGCTGCCCCCCTGGCTGGTGGCAGGGAACAGGGTCCCAGAATTCAGGGCCTTTGCTTGATCTTTAGGAATCTTTGCTGATTTCCAAAAATAGCCAGATTCACAGGCAAGCTGGAATGAAAAAGCCCTCAAGTCTTTCTAGAACCCCAGTCTTAGCATTTGTGAAATCAAATGACCCCACCATAATTCCCTGGGTGGTTCACGCTAGGGATCCCAAAGCGGAGGACACAACCCTGAGAAGCTGGAGCGTCCACATTTTCATGTGCCATCCTGCCAGACTTCCCAGCTCTGCCTCACAAAGGGACGCATCCCTTCATCATGGTGATTCAGAAGGAGTGTGGAGGATTGCTCAGTGCCTCTAGGCCATGGCTACATGCACCACTGTCGTTGTACAGTAAAAACTGGGTTTTGGTATATTGATCAGAATTATCTAAACAACTGATCCACGCAGGGGTCAAATTGGACAAGTATAAAAACCTAGCTGTTCCTGGGGCGCCTGGGTGGCTCAATCGGTAGAGCATGCAACTCCTGATCTCAGGGTTGTGAGTTCAAGCCCCACACTGGGTGTAGAAATTACTTTAAAAAATTAAAATCTCGGGCGCCTGGGTGGCTCAGTTGGTTAAGCGACTGCCTTCGGCTCAGGTCATGATCCTGGAGTCCCGGGATCGAGTCCTGCAGCGGGCTCCCTGCTCGGCGGGGAGTCTGCTTCTCCCTCTGACCCTCCTCCCTCTCATGCTCTCTGTCTCTCATTCTCTCTGTCTCAAATAAATAAATAAAATCTTTGAAAAAAAAACAAAAAACCTAGCTGTTCCTTGCAGCATTGCTCCTATTAGCAATATACTAACAAAACACCTAGATGTTCCTCAGTGGACTGGAATTACCCTTTAGCTAATTCCCAGAAAAAGAAAAAACTGAGGTGCCTGGCTGGCTCAGCTCGTGGACTCGATCTCGGGGTTGTGAGTTTGAGCCCCACTTTGGGTGTAGATTCCTGAAAAATAAAATCTTAGAAGAAAAAAAAGAAAAGGAAAAACTAGGAATATACAGAAAGATCTGAAAAGACAGGGCAACTTAAACCAGAGCTTGGAGTCAAGCTTTTTGCCCTACAAACAAATGCACTCGGCCCCCTTCCCCTACAGTTCTTTGGGTAACTCTTGGAAGGGTGTGCAAATGTGCAGAGGAAACCATCGGTAACTCAGACAATGATGGGTGGGGCAGCGATGGGTGGGGCAGCATAAGGAGCTGAGGATTCTGAGAGCTGCCATATCCACCCCTGTGGCCATGTGTCCCTTAGAGCAAAGCTGGAGCCAAAGAGCCCTCTGCCCTCTCCCCTGGGCGGCGGGGGGGCGTTAAGGGAAGAAAAGACCAATGTTCTGTAAAGCCACTGCCTGGGTGCTACCCCCCACAGTAGGCTACTCCTGTCATTATATCCAATGCCTTAAATCTCAACTGTCTGCATACAGAGGCAGTGGGGACAGAGATTGAGCCTTTAAGAGGGCATACCAACAAATGCCAAGTGTCCATATGCTGTCACATAGGATTCTACTGCTAACAATCAGCTCAGCCCAAAACTCTTACCAAGACCTATATGCAAGGATGGTCACTGCTCTCCTGTTTATCATGGCAAAAGCTGCAAACACATGACTGCAAAGGCATCTGGCTAAATCCCATTCAGCCGTATGTGATGGTAGTTGAGACGGTGAATGAGGTACCAACTAGCAGATAGAGCTGTGTCAAGTGAAAGTCTGTATAATAACACAATCTCAGTTGTTAATGTTAACATATGCATTAAGCCATGTTCCTCCAGCATTTTTTTTTCCGAACTGTAAAAAGTCACGTCTCTTGGGAGGGTAGCTTATGAGTTAACTACCATATGCCCTTGTTACGTTTACAGTCAGATGCTGCCCAAGAAACATTTCTTCCAGTGAAAATGGCCATTAGTCAATCTAAAGTTACTTGTAGGGGCGCCCGGGTGGCTGGCCCAGTCGGTTAGGTGTCTGCCTTTGGCTCAGGTCAGGATCCTGGGATCAAGCCCTGAATCCAGCACCCTGCTCAAGGGGAGTCTGCTTCTACCTCTGCCCCTCACACTGCTCATACTCGAACTCTCACTCTATCTCAAATAAATAAATAAAATCCTTAAAAAAATTTTTTTTTAATAAAGTTACTTGTATATGGTAGGAGGTAGGCATCTCATTTTTCCCTTTAAGGAAAGCCAAACACTTGTAATGACGTGAATGTCCCAACTCCATTTATTTAAAGATTTTATTTATTTATTTGACAGAGACACAGCGAGAGAGGGAACACAAGCAGGGGGAGTGGGAGAGGGAGAGAAGCAGGCTTCCCGCCGAGCAGGAAGCCTGACGTGGGGCTCGATCCCAGGACCCTGGGATCATGACCTGAGCTGAAGGCAGACGCTTAACGACTGAGCCACCCAGGCGCCCCCCAACTCCATTTCTTTTAAAAAGTTCCTCTATATACGTAGAATGTTTCTGGGCTCACTTTTCCTTTTGGTATTTAACCCTTGCCACCCCTTTTAATCATCACAGCTTTAGAATAAGCATCATATATATGCTAGGGCAAGCCTGCCAACCTTACTGAAAAGTTTCGTCAACTTTCTCCTTATACGTCTCAAACATCCCTTAGTTTATACATTTTCTCATTTCTGTTTCCCTTTTCTAGCCCCAGATTTTTCTAGGGAGTCTAACTCTGCATGCAAATAAATTTAGACAACATTCCTAGTTGATTCAACATGGAGAGGACTTACAGATTACCTCTACCATAATCAGAAAGTAAGTCCTGGTACATTATTTTTTAAAAGACAAAGGGTGGGGGGGGTGCACCTGGCTGGCTCGGGCAAAAGAACATGTGGCTCTTGATCTCAGGGTCGTTGAGTTTGAGCCCCACATTGGGTGTAGAGATTACTTAAATTAAAAAGAAAGACAAAATTTTCACAATACAAAGAAAAACTAGGGGATAGCAAGTAGGAGAAATGGGTGAAGATGGTCAAAAGGTACAAACACCCAGTTATAAGTCAAGTCCTGGGGAGATAATGTAGTACAGCATGGTGACTAAAGTATTGTTCATTTGGAAGTTGTAGACAGATCTTAAAAGTTCTCATCACAAGAAATAAATTTTAACTATGTGAGATTTATAAAATAAAGGAATTGTGTACTGAAATTAGCTTTTCAAAAAAGCCCATTATCTCATATAAGCCGCTTTAAAAAAAAAAAAAAAAAACTAGCTGTAAGTACCTGGTATGGGTTTTGGGTCTGCCCATCTCAACACGATGATGAATGAAGCAGGCCTGTAGATAAAGTAGTAGACACAAGCAGGTCCTCTAGAGGGTCTTAACCCAACACATCTGTGCATCCTGCCACTTCTGTGGGTCCAAGTCAGGTGGGGACAAATTTCTCAAATTTAACAGCACTTCAATCCACATTCTACTCCTTGCTTAGCTGTGTGGCCATAGATAATGGGTGACAATCATATTTAATACTGAGCAATCACTCTGTACTCTGCTTACAGCTTAACACGTAACATCCTAGGACAGATCCGGACACTGGGAAAGGCCAGTCTTTTTTTTTTTTTTTTTTAAAGATTTTATTTATTTATTCATTAGAGACAGAGAGAGAGGCAGAGGGAGAAGCAGGCTCCCAAGGAGCAGGGAGCCCGATGCGGGACTCGATCCCAGGACCCTGAGATCATGACCTGAGCCGAAGGCAGACGCTTAACCATCTGAGCCACCCAGGCACCCAAGGCCAGTCAACCTATGCATCAGGTAAGAGTTCCTGCTATGCTTCAGGAGCCATGCTCAGCACTGAGAATCACAGGCAAAGGCCAGACAGCCCGTGCTCATGGAGCTTCCAGCTGGCTTAGGAGGAGGATAGGGAAAAGGCTAGGTGATAGATGAAACAAGGTTGGTTCACCCCAAAACCTACACTGCTCTTTCTTCCACTATAGAGACCCTTTTGCCAAAAGCTCAACAGGACAAGATTTTGCCCATACCTCTGTGCACACTTGCTCAGAATTTTCCAAGTCCTATCCTCCAGCTGTTGCGCACACAACCCAGAAAATCTCTGCCACGGCACCTGCCCGTTCAGGCATTTTAGCCTAGTTAACACTCCAGTTCTCACCACAGCCCGGGTAAGCGGCTTCCTTCTGCTGCTCACCCTTCAATGTCTCCTCCGGCTTCCAGACCACAGGACTCAGGCAGACCAATGCCTTAGTCAAGCCAGAGAGGCCATCACTCCTCCAGCCAGACTGAAACATAGGATACCTGCTTGAGCCTGAGATCTCTCCAGTACCCCTTCCCTGCAGCCAGGCCTCCACCTCTCAGGCAAGGCACTGGAAGATCCCTCTGCTCTGGGGAAGGCGACAGACCCAACAACAGAGAACATCCTTCACATTTTGGGAGACCCAAAGCTAAGTGCAAATCACTGCCCCACAAAGCAATGCTCCAGTTTAACTCTCAATTTTGGTCCTTCTTAATTATGAAGATCAAGCTCAAAATTTAAATATTAAAAATGAAAACAGTAAAAAAATACTCAGAAACACTGGACGGAAAACTAAACACCAGAATTAGTATCTTCAGGAAGATAAAAGATGTATCCAAAAAACAAGATGAGGACACCACTGCAAATGGAATTTCTGGGGCAAGGGCTCTCAAAACCTAGAAGACCAAAAACACGGCACCTGTAGTCAGCTGAGCATCCAACTCTTGATTTTGGCTCAGGTCATGATCTCGGGGTCCTGGGATTGGGACCTGCATCAGGTTTCATGCTCCAGGGGGAGTCTGCTTGAGGATTTGCTCTCTCCCTCTGCCCCTCCCCTTGTTCATGTGTGCTCTGTCTAAAATAATGTTTTAAAGATTTTATTTATTTATTTGGGAGAGTGTATGTGGGGGGATGAGTGGGGGGTAGGGTCAGAGGGAGAGAGCAGGCTCCCCGCTGAGCAGAGAATGGTCAGAAGAAAGAAGAATGGCCAGAGAAAATTCCACCGGCCAGGAGCTCAACATCTGACTAGTAAGAGCTATAGAATGAGAGGACGGGGTGCCTGGGTGGTGCAGTCAGATGCTGACTGTTTCAGCTCAGGTCCTGATCTCAAGGTGCTGCAATTGAGCCCCACCTAGGGCACCACACTCGGCAGGGAGTCTGCTTGAAGATTCTCTCCCTCTGTCCCTCTCCCCCACTGGTGCACACACACACTCTCCCTCTCAAAAATAAATAAAATCTTTAAAAAAAAAAAAAGAAAAGAGGGGCGCCTGGGTGGCTCAGTCATTGGGCATCTGCCTTCGGCTCGGGTCGTGATCCCAGAGTCCTGGGATCGAGCCCCGCATTGGGCTCCCTGCTCGGCAGGGAGCCTGCTTCTCCCTCTCCCACTCCCCCTACTTGTGTTCCCTCTCTCGCTGTGTCTCTCTGTCAAATAAATACATAAATAATCTTAAAAAAAAAAAAAGAAAAAGAAATGATTCTCTCAACCTCAGCAGGTTGTATTCTCTCAACCTCACCAGGCCCAACCATGTCAGGGCTCCTCCCGCTGGACCTCCTCCCACACCCGCTCAGCATCAACCTGTCCTCAAATGGAAATGTATTGGTTAAGAACCTTGAGCCGCAGACAACTCTCTCTCACCCATCTATTCTGTCAGTTTTGGGAATCCATTATTTCCTGCTAGTCTTTCAATGGCTACCACTCTCCCACAAATTTCAAAGACTATAATAGACAATTTTCGGGGTGCCTGGGTGGCTCAGTTGAGTAAGGGTCTGACTTCGATCTCAGGGTCCTGGATCAAGCCCCAGAGTCAGGATCTGCAGTCAGAGAGGAGTCTGCTTGACCCTCTCCGTATGCCCTTCCCCCCCCCACTTGTGCTCCCTCTGTCCCTAATAAAACCTTTTTAAGTCAAAAATAGGGGTGCCTGGGTGGCTCAGTCGGTTAAGTCTGCCTTCGGCTCGGGTTGTGATCTCAGGGTCTTGGGACTGAGCCCCATGTTGGGCTCCCTGCTTGACGGAGAGCCTGCTTCTCCCTCTCCCTCTGCCTCTGCCTCTGCTTACCTGTGCTCTCTGTCAAAATAAAATCTTTTAATAAATAAATACATTTTAAAAAACGACAACTTCCTGGAAAATTAGAGTTTGATCCTGAGACACAAAACTAAAGCAGAGAGAGAGAGAAGGCAGAGGACAGGCAGGGGTTTGCAGTAAGGCAGAGCCCATAGATCGCAAGGTTTTAATGAATGAAAATCTCTGCGGGGGAAGTGAGAGGCAACTTTGGTAAAAAAAAAAAAAAAAACAATAGCAGAAGCCAATGGTGGCAGATTCCAGAGAATCTTTCCCCACTGCCCTCCAAAACTGTCCTCCAGCTGCGTGGGAAGGCAGCCCCAATGGTGACCATAGTGCTAAGGACCTCACCAATTGAGCCACCTTTCCTTGCCACTGTCCTCTCCTTGCGTTCCAGTCCCTTCTTTTAGAAAGGCCTCCTGGTCCTGTCTACATGGAAATGGAGAGGCCCCAAAATGAAAACAAAACATTGATTACTTTCGGACTGTGAAATTACAGGTGATGACTAGTTTCTTCTTGGCATCGGAGGATGGTAAATTTGATTTTCATTTGCCTCAAATATTTCTTGAATGTCATTTTTTTAAATATTTCAATTCCCTACACAAAGCAGGCCCTCCTCATTCTTTGCTTATTCCCTGGAAAAAACTCAGGAATGCTAACTGGGATATTTCCCTCAGGAAGTAAATAATAACCACTTGCCAATATTTGAGTGTTTACTACATAACATGCAGTATTTTTTATTTTTTAGTAATCTCTACACCCAATATAGGCCTTGAACTCACAACGGGAGATCAAGAGTTACATGTTCTTCCGACTAAGCCAGCCAGGGGCCCCCGTAACATGCAACATTTACTGAATTTTTTAATCTAGAGCAACTCAACTGACTTAAACATCCCCTGCAACTGGCCAACCACTGTTGGCCAATTTACAAATGGAGCAACTGAGGATCAAGCCAGCGACTTATAAATGGAGTATATACATGAATCCAGACTTGATTCTAATGCCCAAACCCCCTTGTTGACTCAGACAGATAATATAACCCAGGGGATAACAGGTTTTTATAATACAGCTGACAATACGGGTTTGAACTACATGTGTCTTATATATTAATTTTTTCAGCAAATAGTTGAAAACTTTGGAGACTTCCAATAATTTGAAAAAACTCAGATGAACTGCATAGACTAAAAATACTAAAAAAATTAAGTTAGGTATTATTCTTAGAATTATAGAATACATGTAACATGAAAAATATGTGTTAACAGACTTATCAGTAGTGTTTCTGGTCAACAGTAGGCTATTCAACTTGGGGGGAGTCAAGTTAAACTGGATTTTCAAGTGGAGGGGGCAGGAAGGCAGTGTCCCTAACCCCTGCGTTGTTAAAAGGGTCAACTGTACTTAGGTTAGGGACCCCCCTTTATTTTGTGAATGAACAACTAAAATAAAAAGATCTGGATTCCATTTAGTCCTGATGATATAACTACACCGGGTAGATGTGGACTTTTACCCACTTCACAGATTGGAACGAGGATCTCCAGAAATGTGATCCATGTGCAGGCTTGCTCTGCATTCACCAGGCCACTTCCTCCAGCCACGGCCAGATATAGGAGCACCTGTAGTGGACTGTTCTCTTCTGGAGGGAGGCACTGCCCCGGGATGGCGGCAAATGTGCAGTGTTCTGAAAAGCACTAACCACCAAGGTGCGGAAGCAAGTGGGCTGCATAGCACCTTGGTCCCATCAGCTACAAGAGGAAGAGATCAGCCCCCACCAAGAAGGGAGACAAATCTGCCCATCACTTTACAAATAAAAGGATGGTCTGCTAATGAAACGAGGAATTCTGCACTTCTCTGGTCCACCAAGAAACTAAAAAATCAACCCGAGTTCACAATTAAAAAAAAAAAAAAAAAAACACATGGGGCACCTGGGTGGCTCAGTCGTTAAGCGTCTGCCTTCAGCTCAGGTCATGGTCCCAGGGTCCTGGGATTGATCCCTGCGTTGGGCTCCCTGTTCGGCAGGAAGCCTCCTTCTCCCTCCCACTCCCCCTGCTTGTGTTTCTGCTCTGGCTGTCTCTCTGCAAATAAATAAAATCTCAAAAAACAAAAACAAAAACAAACACAAACATCTCACTAACACAAGAATGATTCTGGCCAGAGGCCCTGTACCTACCAAGGGCTGGATGATGGGGGGGGGGGGGGCCCGCGGGTATTTGTCATGGTATAGGACCCAGGACCCAGGAGGAGTTAATTTCTGATTAAATTGGAAAAGGTGTCTGAGCCTGAAGCCTGGACAGCTGGCATGAGAGCTGGTCTGAGAAAAAAGGAATCCTCTTTTTTTTTTTTTAAGATTTTATTTATTCATTTGTCAGAGAAAGAGCACAAGCAGGAGGAGAAATAGGCAGAGGGAGAAGCAGGCTCCCCGCTGAGCGGGGAGCCTGATGCGGGACTTGATCCCAGGACCCTGGGATCATGACCTGAGCAGAAAGCAGACGCTTAACCAACTGAGCCGCCCAGGCGTCCCAGACAAGAGGAATCCTAAGGTAAGTTTTCCTGAAAGGAGAACTTGCCCACACTCCAAATTGGAAGCAGGTCCCCAGGGCTGCAATAATGAGGGGTGACAGGCACCATTTGGTTGCAGGCCCCACGTGGCTGGAGGAAGGAAAGGAAGGGAAGCAGCCTCCCCCACTCCCCACCTCCCACCTCCCACCTCCCTTGCTCCTCCCTTTCACCCCCTGCAGCTCCCAGATACTCTCCCTCCCCTTCTAGCCTTTGAAGGGGGGTGGCTAGGACTATGGCTTTAAGGGGCAGGATGGAGCCAGCCCCAACCCCTTTGTCTGGGCCCTCTCCACCCCAACAGGGTAAGGTAAAGGACCTCACTTAGCTCTGCAATTACGCCTCCAAGGTAGGCCTCAAGCTTTTGGGGGGGGGGGGGTAAAATGGCCCCAACCCATAAAAGAAAACCCCGGCTCCTTTCAAAAGGGAACAAAGGCGTTCCTTCCTGCCAACTCCCAAATTGAGGACAATGATTTGGAAAAGCTTTCATAGCTGAGAGGAATAGAGTACCTAGGAGGAAGGCAGGATAGGCGGGGCCAGCAGAGGTCCCTCCCTTCAACTCCTGTTCTCATTAATCGTTACCCTAAAAATAGGGGCGATCGGTTAACTAATACAGATGTCATCATTCATCACATACTATATACCAAGCACTACCCCATCAAGCCCTTACCAAACCCAGTGTGGTAGGGGCTATTTACACCTATCAGACACCTAAGGAATATGGAGGGTTAGAGGTTAAATCGTGAATAAAACTGATTTCATTCTTATCCAACCTGGAGTTATTAGTAAGATTGTTCCTATTTCGCAGACGTAGTAACTGTAACCACAGAGGGAAATGGACTTGGTGGGACAAATTCAAATACATGCAAAGATCTATGCATGTCCTTAAAAAGGGCAGCCAGCTCACCTCACAAGGATGCTAACAGTGGCGGACTTTCTTTGAATGGTTACTGTATACCAGCCCCATCATCATTTCCACCCTGGAAATCATGGCAACCTTGAAACCCATTGGGGGGCGGGGGGAATGGCCTCAAGAAGCCACAGCAGGTGTTGGAGAGGAGGGCAGGGGTAGCTCTGAGGGCACCAGAAGGGATATCCCTCCCCAGCAAAATTACCACCAGTCCAAACCCACAGCACCCACAAATCAGGAGGCGGTTCAAAACTCATAGCGTCCTTAACGGTCTTTACTTCATGAACCCTCTCAGCTTGGGGGGGGGGGGGGGCGGAGGGAGATGAGGAAGCACAAGGGCTCAGCCTCTCAGGCCAGGGGATAAGGGAGAAAGGCAATCTGGAGGTCGAAGCACAGTCCTGGGGCTGAGTCCAGAGGGCTGCCCTTCTTTGCCACAGGTGAGTGAATCCAGCAGGAAAGCCTGGGCCCAAGAACGGCTCCCTGCTGCTAACTTCCTAAGTTCACCCCACAGTCTCTCTTGGCTTCCACTTTTTCTCCTGCGAAGTGGGACTCATCACCTACCCTCCGACAATCAGAAGAGGGATGCTGTTCTTCTGGGAGGTGGCGCTACAGCTTTTGAGACCTCAGTTTGCGGAGTGTGGGAAGTGGGACCAGCTTCATCCCGGAAGGGGAAAAATGGAAAGTGAGCCCCCAGGGCAGGCAGTGTGACCGGGGCAGGGCGGCGCCACCCCGACCCGGCTCCTCCCCCGCCAGGTGTGTACAGGGAGAGGGCAGCCCTTCCTCGCCGGGGTGGCTCATCTAGGGAGGACCCCGAAAGACCACCCCTCTGGCGCACACCCTGGCCCACCTGCTCGCCCGCACATCCACTAGTTACCTTCTATCCCTGGGAGGGGAGAAAACGGCCCCTTAGCCTGAAACCCACAGGTCTAAGTCATGAAGGACGGACGCCCACCTTCCTGGCTGAATTCCTTCCCCCGCCTATAAGGAGGCTCGCTCTGAAGCCGAGGGCAGGTAAGGACACCCCCTCCCGATGACCGAAGCTTCTTCCTCCCCTCCTCTCCGGAGGGACACGTCCTCCCCTCGACTCTAGACCGCAAGAAGGCCACCCGTCTCCCTCCCTCGGGACGAACTTCTCTCCCTCGGGGTCTTGGGAATACAGCATGAGGATCCCACTCGTATCCCTTCAAGTCACATGTCCTTTCCCCCCTTTTTCCTTCTTGCCACAGGTGGTCCACCCCTCCTCCCCTACCATGCCGGGTCTCCAGCCGGATGGGAGCCGCCTCCCCCGGACGTCCCAGGAAGAGGGTCCCTCCTGGCAGTCCCGGGACCCCTCCGCTGTCCCCTCCCCCACCAGGCCCGGAGCCCCGGACTGACGAGCCTCCCCGGGGCCACGGGGCGCTCACCTGCCGAGAACCTGGCTCGGGCGCCGCTCTGCGGGCGAGCCGCGGGTCGGGACAGGCTGGCGGGAGGCCGGCGGGCGGCCGCGCAGGGCGCTCGGCTCGCGAATCTCCGGCGCCGATCGCCGAACTACGTTTACTTGGGCCACTTAACCCCCGCGCTGCCGGCCTGGCGCGGCGGCCGCCCGCTCGCCGGCCTGCCAGTGGGCCGGTCGCGTCCGTCGGGGGGCGCTCGGAGCGGCCACGCGGGCTGCGGCCGCGGGGCTGGGGGGCGGCTGCTGCGCCGAGGCAGCTCAGGCCTGACCGGGCTGCGAGAGTGGGTGGGGAGGGGGCGGTGCCGAGGCCCCTTGTAACCCCGGCCTGGCGCTCGCCCCGCCCCCGCCCGGGGGCGCCCCCGCCGCAGCCACTCAGAGCCGGCCCCGGGCGCGGGGGGTGGGGGGGGAAACGGGGGGTGGGGACGAGGGAAATTTGAAATCACTTCGGAGCCTCCCCTCCGCCCCTCCTCCACAGGCGCCGCCTCCTGTCCCCCCCCGCCTGTTAAATCACCCATCGGGCTAACAGACCCTAATGGGGCCCTAGCCGACATCACCCCCCAAACACACACACACACACACACACACACACACACTGGGACTCAGCGGGGGCCCCCTGTCCCCGCCCCCCACCCTGAGCAGGATGCGCGGCCCAGAGAGGGACGTGCCCCACTGGAGTCACACAGCGGCGGAGTCTCCCCTCTACCCCCACCTCCAGCCGCAATGCCACCTGGGCGCTGCCGTGCCTCAGCCAGCCAGTCACCCCCTCTGGACCCTCGGACAGGTCCTTCCTTCCTCCCACCCTGCTGGGCCTTTGTCAGCCATCTTGAGGGGAAGGGAGAGGAGAGCAGACAGGGAAGGCGGCCGGGTCCTTTGCCGCCTGGGTTCTCAGGTCCAGCCGGCCTCACAAGCAGAAGAAGCCCCACTCTTAGGTCTCAAGTGCCTCTGCCCTTAAAGGGTGTTGAACTATTGGAAAACAGTACTTCCTAATATTTATTGTACCTGGTATTTATATCCATATATTTGTTTATCTGTTCATTGTGTGTTTCTCCACACATTAGACTGCGAGGTCAGGGTCTCCGTGTATCTTAGCACACAGGAGATGCCTAATAAATATGTGTTGAATGAAAGAATGAAAGAAAAATGAATGACGACAGGATGGCCTACAGGCCCTATAGGAGCTGGCTCCCGCCTGCCTTTCCAGGCATCTCCTATCCTCCTCCTGCCCCACTTCACTCAACCTTCTCACCTCTTCGCTGTTCCTCAAACACATCAAGCATGTTCCTGGACATTCCTTGTCCAGAGGACTCTGCATGGCCAGTCTCTCACCTTTCTGTTCTCTCCCCAAAAGGTCATCTTCTAGAGATGCTTTTCCTGACCGCCCCACCTAATAGCCTCCCCACTCCATCCCTCCTATCTGATGTCATTCCCTTTGTAGCTCACAGAGCTATTTCAAATTTTTTTAGGATTTTATTTATTTGAGAGAGAGCGAGCATGGGAGGGGGCAGAGGGAGAGGCAGGGGGAGGGGCAGAGGAAGAGCGAGAAGGAGACTCCCTGCTGAGCAGGGAGCCAGATTTGGGGCTCCATCCCAGGACCCCTAGAGATCATGACCTGAGCCACCCAAGCACCCCATGCAGAGCTATTTCAAATTGTTTTGGATATTTCCTTGTTTACATCTTTTTTTTTAAAGATTTTATTTATTTATTTATTTATTTATTTATTTATTTATTAGAGAGTGAGCGGGAGAGAAACAGCATGAGAGGGGAGAGGGTCAGAGGGAGAAGCAGGCTCCCCGCTGAGCCGGGAGCCCGATGTGGGACTCGATCCCAGAACCCTGGGATCATGACCTGAGCTGAAGGCAGTTGCTTAACCAATTGAGCCACCAGGCGCCCCCTTGTTTACATCTTTCTTTTTCTTGTTTTTTTCTTGTTACAGACACACACTATAAACCATACTCCATGAGGGCAGAAACCACATCTGTCTGTCTAGGTCTAAGCTGTATTTCCAGTCCCACAGGAGGAGTTCAACACAAGTTTGTTGAATGAATGAATGAAAGAACACAGGTTTCCTGCCTCCGGGGCTCCAGCTCTCTGAGTAAAAGCACAGCTTTCTCCCTTCATCTCCTACCAGGTATTTGCAAATAACTAAATGGCAAATTCTCTGGCAGCTGCAAACATTTCCAAACCTATTGGATCTTGTCCTACCTAGGAACCTGGATGGAGGTTAAGGAAATGTGAAAGTGAGATGGGGGAGCCTCCTGTGAATGAGCAGGAGGAACTTCTTGGCCACTGGCACAAACATCCAAAATTGGGTTCCAGTCCGTGTAGGAAGAAGGGGATCCCCCCAGAGGGCCTGTGGCTTGTCCCCACCATCTGAGGTATGCCTTTAGGGGAAAGAAATATATAAGCTGGTGGGCTTGTGGGGAGGGCTGCTGGGCCTGATCCCTAAGCCAAGACCTGCCACGTGGCAAAAGATGTACCACCGAGAACACCTAGGAGGCCTAGTTTAGATGCCAAAGGATTGGGTTTCTGGGGACAAGGCAGACATTTCTGGGAAGAGCAGACCACCTAATTTCAGGAAGAAAAAAGGAGAGGGTCTCAACGAGCAAGTGTTCTGAGTCCTATCATTTGGAAAGGAGGGTGAATGCCAGGAGAACGGGTGGAAGAAAAATGGCACGATGTCTCCCTAAGACACAGAACTTTATAGTTTGCAAAGTTCATTCGTTATATTCACCACCTCATTTGAGCCTCAGAGCCGCTCCACGAGGAGTCAGGGCAAGGAGAATCAGGGCACCTTTTCAGATGAGGGGACTGAGGCCCAGAGAAGAGAGGGACTTGTGCAAAGTGAGTCAGCCAGACAGCCTGACCTTGACTGAGCACCTGCTATGTAGCAGGCAGCTGGCTAGGAATTCAGACAGGAAAGCCCATAGCTTACCTGTTGGGTAGGGAGTGTCAGAAAATGACCATAAATAAGCAAATAAGAGACTATCCGGTGTGGATCAATCTGGGAAGAAGATAAAATGGAGACAGGATTGATGCAGCCAGGGCAAGACCTAGGTCAGGATTCAGCTTGTGGATGGCATGTGGTAGGGAAAGCCAGGACACCAGTGTAGCCAGAGCAGAGGGAGTGAGGAGGGGAGAAATAATGGGGGGCCAGGTCTTGTGGGACCAATAAGCCATGGCAGGGATTTTGAATGTCACCATTTAAGCCGTGATCTGACTTAGATGTTTAAATCAGATCCAAGTGGGGAGGTGGATGGGGAGGAGACCTGATCTGGAAAACTGAGGTTCGTAGCCTGGATCATGGTGGGAGCAGAGGAGGTGGAGAAAAGTGACTAAATTTGGGATAGATTGTGGAGATCGGGCCAAATAGTGCTGATGGCCCCAGGGGCAAAGGGAGGGATGGCATCAAGGATGGCCCCTAGAATTTTAGCCTAAGCATCTGGGTGAAGGGTAGTGCATTTACCTAAATGAGGAAGGTTTACATAATGTGGATTTGGAGGGGAGCTCAGCAGGTCTGCCATGGCCACGTGAATATGGATTCACACTGTGACTTGGGCTGGTACCCACATCCCCTGACTCTGTCCAATGCTCCTTTCACTGTCTAGGTGGAAGGGCATGCCATATATATCTCCCACACCAAACCCCCTCCTCCAGTACTCATTCTCAGAGGGGCAGACCCCATGTCCTACAAGGGGGATTTTCATCAGACATGGTGGTTTGAATTCTGCCTCTAAGGTTGCATGAATCTGATAAATCACCTGGTCTCTTTGAGCCTCAGTTTCCTCAGCCAAAGAGAGAGAATACTTCATTGCCACTGGGACCAATGAATGAACCATTAAATGAAAACATTGGTGCTGGATTACCCAGTTGGGCAGACAACGCTCCAGCCCCCAAAGAAAAATTTTTATGAAAGATTTTGCCTTTTTTCCCCCCATACTCCCCAAGATTTTGCTTTTTGATGTTTAAAAAAACCATATAGGGGTGCCTGGATGGCTCAGTCCTTAAGCTTCTGCCTTCGGCTCAGGTCACGATCCCAGGACCCTGGGATCGAGCCCCGCATCGGGCTCCCTGCTCAGTGGGAAGCCTGCTTTTCCCTCCCCTGCTCCCCCTGCTTGTGTTCCTGCTCTCGCTGTCTCTCTCTGTCAAATAAGTAAATAAATCTGAAAAATAAATAAATAATAAAAAATTTAAAAAACCATATAGTTAGGGAGTCTATCTGGCTCAGTCGGTGGAGAGTGCAACTCTTGTTCTTGGGGTCTTGAGTTCAAGCCCCACGTTGATGGGCCTAGAGATTACTTAATAAAAATAAAAAATAAATAAAATTCATATAGCTTACTACACACATAGACATACACACAGGCAGTGGAGAACACGGAAGGGTAGAAAGAGAATCTATGTTTCCAGATCGATTTCAGGTCTTCCCATGTTGGACACCAGTGCAACGGTGTTTCTTTCTTTCTTTTTTTTTTTTTAAAGATTTTATTTATTTATTTGAGAGAGAGAGAATGAGAGACAGAGAGCAGGAGAGGGAGGAGGGTCAGAGGGAGAAGCAGACTCCCTGCTGAGCAGGGAGCCCGATGCGGGACTCGATCCCGGGACTCCGGGATCATGACCTGAGCCCAAGGCAGTCGCTCAACCAACTGAGCCACCCAGGCGCCCCTGCAACGGTGTTTCTTTAAAAATTTATTTTAGGGGCACCTGGGTGGCTCAGTCAGTTAAGCGTCTGCCTTCGGCCCAGGTCATGATCCCAGGGTCCTGGGATCCAGTCCGCGTTGGGCTCCCTGCTTCTTCCTCTCCCGCTCCCCCTGCTTGTAGTCTCTCTCTCACTATCTCTCTGTCAAATAAATAAAAAAATCTTTTAAAAAAAATTTATTTTAACAGGGGCGCCTGTCTGGCTCAGTCAGTGGAGCGGTGGACTCCTGATCTCCAGGTTGTGAGTTCGAGCCCCACATTGGGTATAGAGATTATTTAAAAATAAAAGCCATAGTAATAATAATAAAATAAAAACAAAATATTTAAAATAAACAGTAAGTAAAAAAAATTTATCATAACAGATCACAATCATTATACTCATGATGGTATGGTAATCAATGTTTATTAAGAAGACAACAAAAATTCTGTGATTAAAGGTCATTTGTTTCGTCATCTGAAAAAAAAAAAAACATAGATAAGGGAATGTCCTTGCTCTTAGGAAATAAACACTATAAAGTATTTAGAGGTAAAGGGGCACACTGGCACCAATTTGCCCTTAAATGGTTCAGAAACAAACAATATGCATATGTATGGGAGAGGGAGAATGTAAAGCAAATGGAGAAAAATGTAAACAAAAGGAAAATCTGGTTAAAAAGACATTCATTCATGAGTTCCTACTACTACTCCTACAACTCTTCTATAAATTAAATGAGGGATTATATCAAATAAAAAGATGCCCCCTGAAAATTAATGTTAAAAAAATAAACCACACAGGGGTACCTGGGGGGCTTAGTCGGTAGAGCACGCACCTCTTAATTTCAGGGTTGTGAGTTCGAGCCCCACATTGGGCATGGACATGGAGCCTACTTAAAATAAAATTTTAGGTGCACCTGGGTGGCTCAGTTGGTTAAGTGTCCGACTTTTGATTTTAGCTCAGGTCTTCATCTCAGGGTCCTGAGTTCAAGCCCCGCGTTGCGCTCCATTAATTAGTTAATTAATTAAAATACTAAAAAAACAAGGGCCGCCTGGCTCAGTAGAGCATGTGACTCTTGATGTCAGAGTTGTAAGTTCGAGTCCGGTATTGGATGTAGAGATTACTTAAAAATAAAACCTTGAAAAAAAAATTTTTAAACAAAAAACAAAAACCCCACACATATGGGGTGCCATGCTGGCTAAATCAGAAGAGCGTGCGACTCTTGATTTCGGGGTCATGAGTTCAAGCTCCATGTAGGGTGTAGAGATTACTTAATTTTTAAAAAAAGCACACATAAATATATATATATCCTTCATGCCTTTGTGCTAATCAACACATTGATGGACTTACACCCATGTCATGGTTAAATATTATATTTGTGTTGAATTCTACCACCATTTTTTCAGCTCTCACAGCAGCTACAGGTTTTAATAACATGCAAAATGCTAAGCACTGTGCTTGTTGCATAATAGGTACCTCAGATGCGGTAGGTATTTTTATGAACAGGTGACTTCATCTCTCTGTCTCAATTTCATCATCCATAAAATGGAGGTAATAAGAATCCTTACTTCGTAGAATTGTTGTGAGAATCATATGAGTTAATACATATCGGGCTTTTTGAACCATAACAACCATAAAGGTGCTTGTTAAATTTAAAAAAAAATACATTGTTATTGGGGCGCCTGGCTGGCTCAGTTGGAAGAACCTGTGACCCTTGATCTCAGGGTCGTGACTCTTGATCTTGGGGTCCTGAGTTCGAGCCCCACGTTGGGCATAGTGATTACTTAAATAAAAACTTTTTAAAAAATACATTGTTATTAATAGTGAATTCATGCTCCCCTGCTCCCCTGGCTGTCTCAGCCCTTAGCAGGTGCAGAGAGGAACACTCCCGCTGCCCCCTCAGCATCACAGAACCCTGTCCCTTGGGCTCCCTGCTGCTTAAGGCAAGCCCAGTTCACCTCTGGATCTGCAACCAACATCTAGTGTGATGAGCCCCATTTTACAGTCAAGGAAACTGAGGCTGTGCAAGGCAAGGCAGTTTGCCTGAAAGCCATAACTGGTTGGTGGCAGAGCTGCAACTAGACTCCCAGTTCGACCCCCACTCTGCACGGACCCCCACCCCACCCCCATTCTGTGTGTGCTATGCTAAGGAGTTTGAGCCTCAGTCAACTCCCAGTCTGATTGGAATAATAATAATAGTAATGCCTACTTCCGGGAGTGACTGCAGGGATCCGCAGAGCCCGTGTATGTGAAAGAGCCCTATTGTAAAGTACTTGGTCTTAACTGCAGTGTCATCTGAGGCCACGTTCATGTGCAAAGTGGGTTCCTCACCTTTCGTTTTCAACAGAAACACCCAGACCTCTCTACCCCAGTCCACCCACAGAATTCTTTTATGTCTTTTTTTTTCTTTTATGCCTTTTTTTAAACCTAAAAATGGGCCATTGAAAGATCTGCTTTAAATATACCTACCTAGACAAGTACACAGTCTGGCCAGGTATTATTTGTTATTATTAAATAAGTATGTTAGTAGCAGCCATCAAGAGATGTGCCAGACACGTGGCTCCGTGTTTTGCACATATTACACACTGATTCTTGGGGCAGCTTCATGAAGTAGAAAGGAGTGTTATCTCCATTTTACACAGGAGGAAACTGAGGCCCACAGAGGCAGAGTAATTATTCGAAGTCATACTGCCAGGAAGTGTGCTGAGAGCTGGGATTAAATTCTAAGCTGTGGTCTTAACCACCTTGCTACCCTATGAAAGGTTTAGCATGGTTCCTAGGAGGTGGCACTGATGAACAGGGGGATGCATCCTACTTCTCCCTAAGAGCCCTTTGCTGGCTGCATAGCCCCACTGACTTTCCTTTGCCTGGGGATGTGAGTCTGCCCCCTACCCTCTGAGCCAGGGAAACTCTATCCTGAGGCTTTGCTCCTGGCACCTTCTAGCTACTCCTTTCTCTCCTTCAAAATAGGGAAATGCCCTGGGGTGGGCATGGAAGTTAGGATAGGAAGTGGGCTGCCCTTCTCCTTGTCCTGCACCTCTCTCTCCATCCCCTACAGAAGCAGTTCTTTCCTTGCTGCCGTCACTGAAGACGATGCCTTGGTGGAGGAGGGTGTGGATATTTATTTAATTTATGGAACTACCTGCCAGGTGCTATGGTAAGGACTGGGGATAAAGCAGACAACGAAAAGGGACTCAGTCCTGGGGCTGCCCCCTGGAGCTTACAACTGAGTAGGGAAACAGACACGAATTAACTGAATTGATCTCATGAACAATTATGAGATTACAATTGTGTTAAATGCTAAGAAGACAAGCACAGGGTAAGTAAGAGGAAGTGGGGCTGAGAAATATTCTCTGAGAAAGAGCTCTGAGGGAATGCAGGCTACAGGGTGGAGGGAAATGTGTTCTAGGCAGTGGGAATAGCACTTGCTAAGGTCCTGGAACACAGGGAACTGAGGGGAGGCCCGTGTGGCTGGAGCATGCAGGGGGAGAGAAAGAATCTGGTGAAGAAGGCAGGGGCCAGATCATGAAACCTTAAGAAGTGAAGTCATTGGAGGCTTTTCAGAAGACAGGTTATTAATGTGATCAGATGTAAATAAAGCATTTTGCATAGCGTCCCGCACAATGGTAGCTGGTAGAAGGCAAAAAAGCCCTCCCTTCATTTGGGATAGTCTCTGTATCTATAGATATACAGTCTCTGTATCTATAGATAACATTTTATCCCAATTTCTCCAGACATCAAGTGAATGAATGCTCAAGTTATTTATTATCATTATTCATAGTGATAATAGTACTACTAATTTGCTTCCCCTGAATTGCCTAAGGAGATAATTTTTTTAAAAGATTGATTGATTGATTGACTGATTGATTGATTTGAGAGAGTACATGCATGGGCACGGGGAGGGGCAGGGGAGAGGGAGAAGCAGACTCCCTGCTGAGCAGGGAGCTGGACACAGGGCTAGATCTCAGGATCCTGAGATCATGACCTAGCTGAAATTAAGAGTCAGAGGCTTAACCAACTGAGCCACCCAGGTGCCCTGGAGATCATTTTTAAAAGGTGAAAGACATGGTTAAGAAAAAGCCCTGGGCGCCTGGGTGGCTCAGTCATTAAGCGTCTGCCTTCAGCTCAGTTCGTAATCCCAGGGTCCTGATACCGAGCCCTACATCGGGCTCCCTGCTCCACGGGAAGCCTGCTTCTCCCTCTCCCACTCCCCCTGCTTGTGTTCCCTCTCTGGCTGTGTCTCTCTGGGTCAAATAAATAAATAAAATCTTAAAAAAAAAAAAAAAAAAGAAAACACAGCCCTGGGGTGCCTGGGTAGCTCAGTCAGAAGAACACAGGACTCTTGATCTCCACTTTTTTTTTTTTTAAGATTTTATTTATGTATTTGACACAGAGAGAGCACAAGCAAGGAGAGTGGCAGGCAGAGGGAGAGGGAGAAGCAGACTCCTTGCTGAGCAGGGAGCCCGATGCGGGGCTTGATCCCAGGACCCTGGGATCATGACCTGAGCCGAAGGCAGCGGCTTAACCAACTGAGCCACCCAGACGCCCCTTGATCTCCAGTTTTGACTTTGAGTTCCACATTGAGTGTAGAGATTACATAAACAAACTTTAAAAAAAAAGAAGGAAAGAACACAGCATTACTGTCCCCGCCCTCACAGTGGCCCTTGTGAGAAGAGCCTCCACTGCAAAATAGTCTGTGATCTGTCTTTGGCTTTTGACTTGGGTCCCAGGCCTAAACTATTGATTGCTTTCCTCATCCTGAGCCTTAAACAGACAGCATGCCTTACTCTTGACTGTCCCTCCATATATATTTAAGTTTTTTATTTATTTAAGTAGTCTCTAAACCTGAGGTCAAGAGTCACACACTCTTCTGACAGTGAACCAGCCAGGTGCCCCTCCTCCATATTTTGTGGTGATCATGCAATGAGGTATTCACCCATACTTGATAGGTTTCTACTTTTTGGAAGTTCTTTGAATAAGTCTTGCTTCAGCCACTTGCTATCTGGTAGAACAGCCTCGCCTGTCCAGATGTGGTCTGGTGAGTGTCCAAAGGGATGACGCATGCCCTCATGTTTGTCCTCATGCACACGGCACGAACTTGAGTCTAGAGATCTCCCTGAAGAAACATCACCTGGGATGGTGGGTGATGGCAACAGCAACAAGCAACTAGGCCGTGTTTACCTTTTATTTTTTTTTTTAAAGATTTTATTTATTTATTTGAGACAGAGAGAATGAGAGAGAGAGAGCACATGAGAGAGGGGAGGGTCAGAGGGAGAAGCAGGCTCCTCACTGAGTGGGGAGCCCGATGCGGGACTCAATCCAGGGACTCCAGGATCATGACCTGAGCCAAAGGCAGTCGCTTAACCAGCTAAGCCACCCAGGCGCCCCCGTGTTTACCTTTTAAATGTCTAGGCCCCAGTGCCCATTCTGGTCCCATCCTCGGGGCCTCCAGGAAACCTCTTGCCCACCTCCCAAGTTCTAGGGTGCCCACCCGAAGTTCTTGTCTGCTACACCCAGGCAGATGCCTAAAGAATCTTAGATGATAGAGGCATAGTCCCCCTACTCCAGTACCACCCTCTGCTTGAAACCTCCATACAGGTCACTCTCAGTGCCAAACCCAAAGCCCTGGAGGTACGTGGGGAGCACGTTAAGGCCACGTTATGTTCATATGTGTAACATTTAGTCCTTTGCTTGGTCGACCCACGTGAACAAAATGTCCATGTCAACCTGTATGACTCTGCCATTCTTTGTAACTGCTTCACAGAATCCCACGGTATGAACGGGCTGCAATTTATTGCACAGTTGATCCTGTTAGTGGACAATTCATTGGCTTACAGGTTTTTCCCATTACAGTCCTGGTTACCAAGAACATTCCTCTACATTCCTCCTCATATGTATGTACATTTCCAGTTTTTACAGTTACCATTCAATTGTCCAAGATGACTATATAACAATTTATTAATGACTTGTATAATTTTCCAACATTTTATTATGGAAAATATTCTAAGATTCAGCCAAGTTGAAAGAATTTATGGGGAATGCCCTTAGACCTCCTACCCAGATTTTGCCGTTGACATTTTATACATCTCTCCATCCATCCATTCATCCATCCATCCATCTATCCATCTTATCTTTTGAAGCATTTCAAAGGAAATTGCAGACATCAGTACACTTCCTTCTGAACATTTCAACATGCATTTCATTAACTAGAGTTTAATATTTGTTTATACTTTTTTGTCTTCGATGTAAAATTTACATAAAAGACACAAACAAATCTTAAGTGTACATTTACTGAACATTCATACATGCATACACACACTGTGTGTGCTCCCCGTGTACCCAAACCCCTATCAAGATACAGAACATCATCATCACCCTGGAAAGTTCTATTGTTCCTTCCAGGCAATCTCTGCCCCAACTACTACAAAGGTAATTAGTGTTCTAATTTTTTCCACCACTGACTGCCTGTTCTAGATCTTTATATTTTTTAGTGGGGGGGGGGATGGGGGACACTCCCCACGTACACATTTTTTCTGCCTTCTTTTATTTTAATGGGAGGAAAACAAAAATCTCATCTCCTCTCCAGTGCCTAAAGGAATGTATTTCTTTCTGACCAGATAAGTTCTATTCCTCCTTTGAGTTCCAATAAGCAATTAACTTCTCATTCCCTGGGACACATGTATTTAGGCTCTGAGCTACCTGAGTGCAGGGACTACATTTATCCCCACAGTAAGTGCTCAATAAACGTTTCTTCCCTTGAAACCCTTGCTTATTATCTATCTTTCTCTCACTTTCAGACAAACCATAAAGTACCGGTGGACCTTCCTTTATTTTTGGAAGCTTAGGTTTGACTGCTCAGGGAGGTAGGATGGTAAAGGGAAGATCAGCAGCCTGATCTCATTCTTCCATCAACCCACTGAGTGACCCTGTGCAAATATTTTCCCCAGTCTGGGCACTGGCTTCCCACACTGTCAGATGAGGAAGATGGTACAGTGTGGAATGGGGCCAAAAACCTTGGTGTCATTTTTCACTCCCTTCTCTCACGCAGGATCTGTCAGCACATCTGAAAGTTTTTCCTTCAACTCTGATTCCAAATCTGACCCTCACCACCCTTCTGTTGCCAGTGCCTTGTACAAGCTACCATCCTTACTCCACTAGAATCTTGCATCAACCCCTCTTACTGGGCTCTCTGCTTCCAACCTTGCCCACTCCTGTCTCCTCTTCCTGAGCAGACTGGTCTTTGTTCAAAGATCTCCCACGACTCCCCATCTCACTCAGGGCAAAAGCCTAAGTCTTTCCAATGGCCCACAAGGGCCCCTATGACCTCAACCCAATCCCACCTTCTACTGTCTTCAGTTCTCACCAGTGACCTCTGCTTTTCCTTGAACACAACCACGCACACTCTGACCTCAGGGCCTCTGCAGTTACCCCTCTACTTGGAATTCTTCCCCCCAGACATTTTCATGGCTCATTTCTTCACTTCCTTCAGGTCTTTCCTCAGATAACACTTTATTAAAGATGCCTTCCCTAGCCTGCCTATTAAAGAGCAAGCCCCCACCCTCCTCCCCCAGCACTCCCCATCCTCACGATCATCCAATGTGCTATGTATTTACTTACTTATTGCCGCCTGTCTACCTGACTAGAATGTAAGTTCCACGAGGGACAGCTCATCTATCTGTTTTGACTGCAGCTATATTTTGTTCACTGTGCACCTACATTAGGGCCTAGCTCATAATAGGTGCTCAGTAAATATTCGTTGGTGAGTCAGGGAACATGGGCTTGGGACTTAGCTCTAGCGATGATCTTTTCTATCTAAGGCTTGGATTCCTCCCTTAAAAAAAGCTCCCAATCTTTTCCTCATTGTATTGTTGTGAAAAGTTAAATGGTACAGGAAACACATGTTACAGAGTTGCCTGGCTGACAGTACAGAAGCCCTGTGGCTTAGGGCACGGCTTCTGACACCTGAGTGACCTGCCGCGAGGTTCCCTGGCCCTTCTAGTACCTGCCTCAGAAGTTTCCTTAAGGTTATACAAAAGCCCCATGGAAGGTGCTTCACACAGTGTCTTATACAGTAATAGTAACCATTGTTGAGGGACTGGAAAAGAAGGATTCTACTTCTTGGATTCGCTCTGGATCTGGACTCTGCCTCCTCTTTTGTTTTGGGATAAACAGACCTGTCCAGACCTGTCCTTATCTCCTCTGGGCAGGCCCTCTCCCACCAAGCTTCAGGAAGTCCTTATACACAGCTTGTAGATAACCCTGCCGGCAGGCTGGCCTTCGGAAGGTGATTACTGAGTCATGCTGACCTGGGGGGTAGTGAGAGAAGGTAGGGTGACAAGCCCAAGACCCCCAGGCTTCCCCTTGATTGTTATGTTGATGCTCATGTCCAGGGCCAGTCAGAGGTGGACGACTTAGTCTGCTTAACTTCCATTCACCTTTCAGGTCTACCCACAGCTGATTTACCCCTACCAGACGCTTGCCCCCCCACCCCCCCCGCACTGAACCTGCTCACCAACCGCCCCTCCTTCCTAGCTTCATACTGCCCTTCAGCGACTCTTCAAATCCAGTGTGTCTCTCCCGTTAGATTGTGAGCTGCATGGGGGCAGAGCAGTAATCTGTCTAGATCACCGCGTGGCCCCAGCACCTAGCACAGGGCCTGGCATACAGAAGGTGGTCAATAAATATCTGCTGCCCGGAGGACCAAAGGGACTTTCCCATCTTTCAGATAATAAAAGTGGTCTAGAAGAGAAAGTTCCCCTGGCAGCCCCTCCCAGGTTACACCCAGGTCTCTTCTCAGCACCCTGCAGCGATTTGCATTGCAGTCCTAAAGCAGGGCTAGGCGAGGCATTCATTTTATAATTGTCCTGAGGAGAAAAACAAAACAGACAATAGAGATCCGAGGCCTCATCTTCTCAGGCAAAGAGATTCCTACCTTGAATTTGAAATAAGGGGCGAGAGATTCCCCAAAGGTGGAGGCATTATCACCCCCACCCTCAAAACTAGGAACTGCCCAAAGGGCCCTTTAAAAAACAAATTTCTAGGGGAGGCAGTTTAAAAGTCCATTGGAGCTTAGGCCAAGGATCTTAAAAAGGTGTAACCTTTACCCCAGGAATTCCACTTGTAGAATTTATGTCAAAGAAAAATCTTGAGATTAAGGGAGACTTTTGAACGGGTAAGCAAGTTCTTCACCACCTCCCATGCAAAAGTCAAGAGAACTGAAATTGTCCTAGGAGTCCAACAATAGAGGGCTGTTTACATTAATGTGCAGATACAAGGATAGAAAACTGAAAGAGGAATCGACTCCTCTCCCCATGGCTTCCAGCAAGCTCAGAGCCAATTTGAAAACCAATCAATAATCTCTCCACTGCTCCATATGTTGGTGAGTTTGCGCCCTACCTGGTCCTGATTTACCTTTTTTTTTTTTTTTTTAATCCTCCTACTTTAAGTGGCTCATTTCTTCAGCCAGTAACAGTCTTCCAACAGGGGAGTTTTTGTCTGGTTCACTGCTCTGTCCCAGCACCCAGCATGATGCTCACTAAAGACATGTTGCATGAATGGACAAATATATCCACAGGGTTGACTTAAAATCTTGGCCAATTTGGCAACTCCTATCCAAATGAAAGGTGGCAACCCAGCAATTCCATTCTAAGATCCAGTAACGCCGTTCTTAAGATACCTGTATACATGGATACCTGTGTATGTGAAAAGGCAAGATGCTAAATAGTGTACGAGTGTATATATATATATAAGTCCATGGTTCGAAGCAAAAATAACAGAGAAAATAAGTGTAGGCCATTCCAGAATGATCTCATGTGAGAGCACATATGGGAAGTTCCAATCTCACTCAGTCGTGGGACCTTGAATAGCACCTTTCCTCTATCAGCCCCATCCCCCCTCCCACAAAAAAACAAGGATAAGAGTTAAGACCTCCTGGGGGGCTCACTGAGAGGATTAAGGAAGAAAATGCATGTAAATGCCCAGCACTTCTACAGTTAGTACTGAAAGATATATTAAAATAGAAATTTATTTCCCTTGTGACAGGATGGGAACAAAGATCATTTAACTTCTTTTGACCCCTTTAAAATTTATTCTGTAAGTAAACTCAAATTTACGAAAGAGTTGCAAGAATACCCGTTATACTCTACCCAGAGTCAATAATTGTTAACCTTTGCCGTGTTTGTGCTATTTATCTCCTCTTCAATTTTTATTTCTTCAACCATTCTATCCCCCTTTACCTTAAATACTTTCAGCATGTAATTCTGAAGAACAAAGACATTCTCCTACATAAGCAAAGTACAATGATCAAATTCAGGAAAGTGAACATTGATACAATATCATTATCTAGTTTACAGTCATGTTCAGATTTCATCAGTTGTCCCAGTAATGGGGTGCCTGGGTGGTTCAGGCGGTTGAGCGTCTGCCTTTGGCTCAGGCCGTGATCCCGGATTCCTGGGATCAAGCCCTGCGTGGGGACTCCCTGCTTGTCAGGGGAATCTTCTCTCTCTAAAGTCTTTTTTCTTTTTCTTTTTTTTTTAAGATTTTATTTATTTATTTGACAGAGAGAGAGAGAGGGAACACAAGCAGGGGGAGTGGGAGAGGGAGAAGCAGGCTTCCTGCCGCGCAGGGAGCCCGATGTACCTGGGATCATGACCTGAGCCGAAGGCAGATGCTTAACGACTGAGCCACCCAGGCGCCCCAGTTCAGTAGTGTTAAGCATATTCACGTTGTTGTGCCAATAATATATTTTATGGTAATTGTTTACCTCCATCCAAGACCACACATTACATTTAGTTATCTTGTCTATTTTAGTTTCTTTTAATCTGGAGCAATTCCCCAGCCTTCCTTTGTTGATGACTTCTATAACATAGGTGTTTTTGAAAAGTGTAGGCCAACTGTAATTTTGCATTTGTCTATGTGCTTTTATAATAAAGGAGCTAGTATTGAAGGTATGATGAGGATAATAATAAATGGAAACACGACAATGTCCATAGTATATCCCCCCCGCAGTGTTTGGTAGGAGGAGGATCTGGAATCTATCCCTTCTGTTATAATGCCCTTGGGCAACACACCAGATCCTCAGGGGTGATAGAAACGTTCTGCATCTCACATCAATCTCAGTATCTCATCAATGTCAGTATCTCACTTTGCAAGATAAGATCTGTATATTGAGGGATCTCTCTGTATTATTTCTTACTACTGTACATGAATCTACAATTATCTCAAAAATTTAATTTTTTTAAATGCTTTTTGGCATTTCAGAGCATGAAGAGCCAACCTTTCTCTGGGGAAGAACTTGGCCCCTTGGTGAAATTCCCAGCGGGAATCCTTGTGCCTGAGAAAAGACTTCTTAATGAGCTCCTTTCACTTGCAGGGGAGGGGGAGGGGGCCCTCTTTTGCCCTCCACAGGGACATTTTAAAGTGAATGAAGGGAGCAAGGTCCCTCATTAAGGCTGAAATGGGAGCTGCTGGGGGCGGGGGTTCTCTAGAAAGGAGGCCTGGCCCCAGGTCTGCATTTCCTGCGACAAAGTTATCGCATTAACAATAATCACCACTCCTTCCTTCATCCTAGAAATGGACTGTGAAGGAAAACATTGGAAAGACCTTTTTACCTATTGTTTTCGTTAACTGACAAGTTCTTAATAAAACTGAAAAACTGTAAAGACCTAAATAGGCAACCATGGGGATTAGTTATGGGCATTATATTCTGGCTCAGTAGAATAGTATACAGGCTCTTATGATCATGTTTGCATAGTGTTTATAGTTGAAGCCAAGACTGGAGTTGTCTGAGATTTTGAGGTTTCTTTTAGAGGACTTGGGATTACCCTCAAGGTTGAGGAGTGCTGGGTTGGAAGGAGAGTGAGTTGCTCTTAAGTGCCTCATCCAGGGAAATGAACCTGCCACCAGACCCCTATTCAGGGTGAAATGCTAATTTCTGGTTGTTCTCTGAGAGATCAGTCATGGTCCCTACCTAGGAAAGTTGGCCATTCTCTTGCTATTTAGAACCCAAATAGTCTGAACATAACATTCCTTGACACTTCCAGGAATTTCTCAAAAAGAAATAATCAGATGTGGGGAAAAATGTGTACAGGGATGCTTATTGCTATATTCTTTCTATAAGATTGAAAAACTGGAATAATAATAGCAAGCATTTATTGAGCACTTAACATGCACCAGTTGCTGGACTAAGTGTTTTACGAGCATTGTCTCATATCGTCCTTTCAAGTAGGTTCTATTATTGTCTCAATTTTTACAAATGAAAAAAGAAATGGAGGCACAAAAAGCTTAGTAATTTGCCCAAGACAACATTATTAGTAAGTGAGGGAGACAAATGATGGGCAAATGACAGCAATAACACAATGTGATAAACATTAAAATAGAAATAATATGAGCAACAATAGGTAATGGTTCAAAGTATTATCATTATACATGCTGTCTATTTGGGTCTTCAAATAAAGCCTGGCACACGGTGAGCATCTAAAAATTGTTGTTATTATTTATACTTCAAACTTGAATGTGCCCAGGAATCACCTGGAGATCTTGTTAAAATGCAGATCCTGAATCAACAGGTCTGGGTGGGTGGGTGCTACAAGTCTGCATTTCTAACAAATTCCCAGATGGTGTCCGTGTCCTTCAAGGACCCCACTCTGTCTATCAGAGATTAAATAGGTTGGGGAAGGAGGAAAGCCCTGAATATGTAAAAACAAAACAAATCACAGAAACCCCAAGGACCTGTGACATGGAAGAAACTAGAAGGCAAGATAGTCACTGTGTTACTACAGTGTTGGACAGCAGTTTCCAGTGAATTTCTTTCTCTTTCTCTCTTTTCTGTCACATGGACTAATTAAATTCCACAAATATTTATTATGTGCTTCAGCACCAGTCACTGTGGGAGCAGAAATGAAGCAAATCCACTGGTTTCCTCAAGGAATTTTTTTTTTAAATAAAATCTTTAAAAAAAATAATTTAAAGAGACGCATCAAAACCTCAATGAGATACCACCTCACACCAGTCAGAATGGCTAAAAATAACAAGTCAGGAAACGACAGATGTTGGCGAGGATGCGGAGAAAGGGGAACCCTCCTACACTGTTGGTGGGAATGCAAGCTGGTGCAGCCACTCTGGAAGACAGTATGGAGGTTCCTCAAAAAGTTGAAAATAGAGCTACCATATGATCCAGCAATTGCACTACTGGGTATTTACCCCAAAGATACAAATGTAGTGATCCGAAGGGGCACATGCACCCCAATGCTTATAGCAGCAATGTCCACAATAGCCAAACTATGGAAAGAGCCTAGATGTCCATCAACAGATGAATGGATAAAGAAAAAGTGGTGTATATATATACAATGGAATATTACGCAGCCACCAAAAAATGAAATCTTGCCATTTGCAACGATGTGGATGGAACTATAGGGTATTATGCTAAGCGAAATAACTGAATCAGAGAAAGACAAGTATCATATGATTTCACTGATATGAGGAATTTGAGAAACAAGGCAGAGGATCATAGGGGAAGGGAGGGAAAAATGAAACAAGACTAAACCAGGGAGGGTGACAAACCATAAGAGACTCTTAATCTCAGGAAACAAACAGGGTTGCTGGAGTGGAGGGGGGTGGGAGGGATGGGGTGGCTGGGTGATGGACACTGGGGAGGGTATGTGCTCTCTTGAGTGCTGTGAATTGTGTAAGACTGATGAACCACAGACCTGTGCCCCTGAAATAAATAATAAATTATATGTTAATAAAAAAATGAATTAAAGAAACACACTTAAAAGGAGTGCATCTCATTGTATATAAGTTATACCTCAACAAAGTTGATTTAACACTTAAAGATATAAATAAATATAATGCCCCAGCAGGGATCTTTTTTAAAAGGTTGAAAATATTTTAAAATAAAAATTCCTGGATGGTGAGTCAGGGGGCCTGAGTTCAGTCACTGTCAGTAACTTGAAGGTTTACTCTCTTCCAGGTACCTTGGACTTGGAGAAGTGCCCTGCATACACTTTCAAAGCACTTTGTACTTCTCGACATCAGTTAATAATTTCACACACACACACGTGTGTGAATTTCACACACGTGTGTGTGTCTGCTATCCTGACTAAACCCCGACTTCTCCAGGGCCAGGCACTGCATCCGGCTGTCACTGTGGTGTCCTAGCACCGGTCATGGTATCCACTCTCCAGTAGACACTTGATTTATTACCTGTTGAATGAGTGCATGAATGAAATAATCACTAAAGGGAAGGCACTTGGCCTCTAGGTCAAAGACATTTTGTTCATATCCTTCCAGAGGGATTTTTAGCGAAGGGTAGAGAAGAAAGCCTGGTAGGGAAAGCCAGCCAATCCTTTCCATAGTCCCCCACCCCATGTTTCTATGCATCCCCTCCCTACCCTCAAGGCTGAGTGCGGGGCGGGGGCGGGGGGGGGGGTAGGTGAAGAAGCTCTTGGGCTTGGGGGCCACGTCCTAGATTCCAGGGAGCACTTCTCAGTTTTCTCATCTGTTCAGTGGGGATCAGGGTAATAGTTACTACGGGCTGTGAGAGGTACTTGGGAAAACACAGCATAGGGGTTAAAGTGTTTCAGGTTAAAGTGATCATCACCTTCCTAATAAACTCCCTTCATGGACCTGAGCACCACCCTCCCTCCCACTATCACAGTCCTTACACTTCTGGGGGTCAGTTTACTCCACTCCAGAGGTTCTCAAAGTGTGGTCCCTAAGAGCTTGTTGGAAATGCAAATTCTCAGGCTGTACCCTAGAGCCTTCTGGATCAGATACTCTGGGGGTGGGGCCCAGCCATCTGCCTTACACCAAGCCCTCCAGAAGATGCTGATGCAAGCCCAAATTTGAGTCCTTACTGCTCTGCTCTGATATAAGCTCTCCTAAGGAGGGACACTGGGCCTGCGTTGTTCACTTCTCTATCCCCCTGGCCTGGCACAGTAGGCGTGCAACAAGAACTCTGCTGAATGCATCATACCTATGTCAATAGCAGCTAGCCACTGAATAAGGACCTTCTATGTGTCAGGCTAATCGTCTAAACGTTCTGGGAGAATTACCTCAGTTAAGCCGCCATCCCTGGGTTCATTTTACAGAGAGTGCAACCGGGGCGCAGGGAGGCCAAGCTCTGTGTTGTGGGGTCGCCCAGAGGGAGATCCGCTAAGAAATCCCACGTTTGGCAGCTTGGCTCCTTGGGGCTCTCCAGGGGTCGCAGCGGCGCGCGCCTCTGCCGCGCGGCTCGTGCGCCCCGCCCCGCCCCGGGGTCCGCGCGTGTCCGCGAGGCCGCCCCGCCCCGGGGCCCGCGCGTGTCCGCAGCTCCGCGAGGGCGCCCCGCCCCGCCCCGGGGCCGGCTGGGGGAGGAGCGCGGCGGCGGCGGCGGCGGCGGCGGCGGCGGCGGCTGTGGCGAAAGTGCGGCTGCGGAAGCGCGGCGAGGCGGGCGGCGGCGAGGGAGGAAGCTGGGGGGCGGCGGGCCTTGCGGAGCCGGGCGGACGCCATGGGCCGGCTGCACTGCACGCAGGACCCCGTGCCCGAGGCCGTGGGCGGCGACATGCAGCAGCTGAACCAGCTGGGCGCGCAGGTGGGCCGGGCGGCCGGGGCGCGGGCCAGCGTGGGTCCCGAGGCTGAGGGAGGGGAGGGGTGTGGGCCGAGGGCCGCCTGGGGGTGAGGAGAGTGGGAGGGACCAGGCAGAGGGGCTTCTGGTGTGCGGTGTGGCGCTGGGGAGATTCAGGGACGGGCTAAGGGGAATCGGGGATCTGAGGCGAGTTTGGGGGGCCGAGGGATCGCAAGAGGCCTACGGCGCAAGCTGAGGGGTCCCGGGGAGGGGGGTGTGGGGACACAGAGGTGGGCGGGACTCCTGGGAACGAGGAGAATTTGTGGGGGTCTTAGAGGAACTGGGGCAAGTCTCCGTAAGGCTGAAGGGGGTTTGGGGAACTGAGGTAATAGTGGGAGTTTGGCGAGCTGTGGAATTTGGTGGGCCAGGGAGGAACTGAGATGTTCGGTAGGGAGACCAGTGGGGGAAACTGCGGGGGGTCTTGGCATCCAGCGGGGGCCGGGGGAAGGGGGAGCCTGGAGTGGGGGGCAGGTAATCCGCGGTCACATACGGGTTTGGGTAATGGCCAGGCCAGGGTGGGGACTGGAGGGGCCTGAGACCAGGGCCACACCCCTGACCCCCAATTAAGGGGAATATCTGGTAGTCCTCAAAGAAAAAAACCATATACTCTTCACTGTGGCGGACCCCCCCCCCCCCCTTGGTAGTAGAGGAGCTGGCAAAGCTGTTTTTTGCTTGTTCAGGCAGCAAATGCCAGCCAGCCAACTTCCTGCCCCTGTGCTGGTTGGGCTGCCCTTTTCAAAGCACCAAGGCAGCCAAAATAAATAGGCTAAAATGACACCTCTCATCACCATTGTAAAGGTGCAGCTATTTCCCCCACTGGGTTGTAACTTCTCAGGAGGTGGGGTCCCTCTCCTTCATCTCAGCATCCCCCACAACTTACTGTTGTCTCATAAAGTAACACGAATTATAATGCCAGACATACTCTGAAACCCCTTTGTCCAACAGAAATAAATAAATTGCAAGCCACAAGTCTAACTTTACATTTTCTAGCAGTCACATATAAAAATTAAAAAGAGAGGCGCTTGGCTGCAACTCTTGATTTCAGGGTTGTGAGTTCAAGCCCCACATTGGGTGTAGAGATTACTTGAAAATAACATCATTAAAAAGTAAATAAATAGGGCGCCTGGGTGGCTCATTCAGTTAAGCATCTGCCTGTGGCTCAGGTCATGATCTTGGGGTCCTGGGATTGAGTCCTGCGTTGGGCTCCCTGGCAGGGGAGTCTGCTTCTCCCTTTTCCTCTCCCCCTGCTTGTGTTCCCCCTCTTGTCTGTCTCTCTGTCAAATAAATAAATAAATAAATCTTTAAATAAATAAAAAGTAAATAAATAAAGGGGTGCCTGGTTGGCTCAGTTGGTTGAGCGTCTACCTTTGACTCAGGTCATGATCTCAGGGTCCTGGGATTGAGCCCTCTTTTGTCAGGCTCCTTGCTCAAGAGGGAGTCTGCTTCTCCCTTTGCCTCTCCCTCCCTCCTCCACACCACTCGTGCTCTAATAAATAAAAATCTTCTCTCTAATAAAAAGTAAATAAAAATGAAACAAAATATGTTTTCTTTAATCCACTATACTATCATTTCAACGTGTAATCCATATGAAAATATCAGTGAGATATTTTACTTTTTGATATTAATTTTTCAGGTTCTGCTGTGCACTTTACATTTATAATACATCTCAATTAGACTAGCCTTTTTCAAGTGTTTAATAGCCACATGTGGCTAGTGGCCACTGTTTATCATACAGCAATTCTAAGTGCTCTTAGGTATATTATTAAGCCTTTAAGTCCTTAGAACCACCCTAAGAGGTAGGTACTATTATTATCCCCATTTTACAGATTAAGGAAACTGAATCACAGAGCAGTTAAACAAAAATAGCTGTCATTTATTGAGCATGTACCATGTGGCAGGCATTGTTCTCCAGTGCTTTATGTGTAGCACCCCTAAAAAGGTAGGTGCTGTTGTTATTCCCATTTTATAGATAAGAAAAATGGTTCCGGGAAAGAAATTGACCTGTTTAAGGTCAGGCAGCCAGGAAGTGGAGCCGGGAATTCAGGACCAGATGCTTGACTTTAGATTTTGGGGAATGAAACAACAGAGCTTTGTAGGTGATCTCCCCAACTAGGTAGCTTAGTTTTCACTTGTTTATATGGCAGGATTTTCTGGAAGATTTCCATTTGGAGAATAAAAAACATTCTGCTGCTAAAAAACTTTTTTCAGGCTACAGGATGATAGGATCCCTAAGGTTACCTCCAACTTGGTATTTATGGAAAAAACATAAACCACATTCTTTAAAATCAGAGCTTGCCCTCATATTCTAACTTTAAAACATACTCTGGGGGCGCCTGGGTGGCTCAGTAGGTTGGGCGTCTGACTCTTGATCTCAGCTCAGGTCTTCCTCTCAGGATCATGAGTTAGGACTGTATTGGGCTCCACGTTGCGTGTGGAGCCTATTTAAAAACAAAACAAACAAAAAACCTACTCTGGATCTTTACCTGTTTGTTTTTTGTTTGTTTGTTTGTTTGTTTGTTTTTAGTAGTCTCTACACCCAGTATGTGGGGGCTCAGACTCACAATCCTTATATCGGGAGTTGCATCCTCTTTAGACTGAGCCAGTCAGGTGCCCCTTTACCTTTGTTTTTTAACACAGAAAGCTTTTTCCTGATGAGCAGTTTACCAGAATCCTTGCCCTGCCTTTTGTTGAATGATCAGATTTTTCCAAGTACCCACTCTGTTAGCTGAATTTATTTTGAAGTCTGAGGCCTAGGCATCAGTGAGAAAAAGAATCAGTGTATCAGTGTGGGCATCAACATTTATTGCTCAGTGCTTGCTTCGGCAGCACATATACTAAAATCAACATTTATTGCTCACTCAGTGGGTATTTTTCTGAATGCCTACTGTACACCAAATAGCCACTAAACCCAGTGGGGTTTGCAAAGGCATGATGGACACAGCCTCTTATGCCGGGGAAGTTGTGATCTGCTAGGGCAGGTCAGAAAACAGAGATGCAGCACAGTACTAAGTGCACCTAGATGTGTTCTCTGATGCCTGTGGTCAGTCCTAGGTAACGTGCATCTTTGAGAATAGGATTAAAAAAATAATTTTTAGAAAGTTTATGAGAGAGGAAATTCAGAAAAATAGAAAGAAGAAAACAAATGGTCTACAATCTCACCTAGCTGTGAATGAAAGCAACACATACAGTTAGAAAATTCAAATAGTATTCAAAGGTCTAAATTTTTTTTTAAGATTTTATTTATTTAGGGGCGACTGGGTGGCTCAGTCGTTGGGTGTCTGCCTTTGGCTCGGGTCATGATCCCAGGGTCCTGGGATTGGGCCCCGCATCGGGCTCCCTGCTCCGCCAGGGGCCTACTTCTCCCTCTCCCACTCTCGCTGCCTGTGTTCCCTCTCGCTGTGTCTCTCTCTGTCAAATAAATAAAAATCTTAAAAAAAAAAAAAAAAGATTTTATTTATTTATTTGAGATAGAGCACAAGCCTGGGGATGGAGGAAGAGGGACAAGCAGGTTCCCCACTGAGCAAGGAGCATGAAGTGGGGCTGGATCCCAGAACCCTGGGATCATGACCCGAGCCAAAGGCAGATGTTTAACCAACTGAGCCACCCAGGCGCCCCCAAAGGTATAAAGTTAAAATATCTATTTCTCTTGTCTGCAGAAACTGTCATTTTAATAGTGTCTTGTGTGTCTTTGTAGAAAAAAAGTCTGCATCTGCCTGTATATATATGGGTATCCGTTAAAATCTTTTTTTACACAAAAGGGATTGGATGATATTCCTTGAAATGGCTCTACCATAATTTATTTAACCTGCTGTATATTAATAGACACTTAAGTTGCTTTCAGTTTTTTGTTTTTATGAACAATGCTGTCAATGGATTGCTTTGTGTAAATGTGTCTGGGTTTACTTTTTGAAACATATCTGAAGGATATACTTCCTGCAGTGGAATTACTAGGTCAAGAGATACAAGCATTTAAAAATTAGATACAACTATCAAATTGCCGCCTGGAAAGGTTGTCCCAGTTTTATCCTCTCATCAACAGTGCAAGCATATCTGTTTCCTGGTACTTTCACCAGCACTGGTGTTATCAAACTTTTATTTTTGAAGATCTGATAAGTTAAAAAGTGGTACTTCCTTATTTTACTGATTTGCATTTCTCATCTGGAATGATCTTGACCGTCTTTCCATACATTTACTGGTGAGAATAGTTAAGATTTGATTTCATGGATGGTGACGAGCAGATGAACATTCCAGAAGGAGACAGCTATGCAGATATAAAGGCAAAGAATGGGGAAGGTGTTTAGAGAAGATTTATTCAACAAATACTTAACTGTGCACTTGTAATAACTACGACTCTGACCATCCGAAGGCATACAAGGAACCTTCTCTGCTAAGACAAGTCTGTGTTTCTTATCAAGATTTAAAATTCTAAGTGCCCTCAGGCAAGGTTCCAGGAGGGAGCCTCAGAAGTTAAGAATCTGGGTAGGTCACTTTCTTGTTGGGAGGGTCATGGTGTCTTGGCAGCAGGACATTGAAGGATAAAGGAGGCTTTGGAAAAGAGGAGATAGGGATGGGGCTCAGTGTGTCCTACAGACCAGATTAGGTTGAGGCCTCACAGGGAGGTTGAGCCTGAATGCTAGGCTCAGGGCTGGAAATGGAAAAGCTACTGGCAGGCTTCTCAGCTGCTCCATTTCTTAAAAGGCCCGGGGTGACATAGGAAATACAGTTAGCCAAAGATCTGACAGTCCACAGATTGCAGGGGGAAATAAGGAAAACTCATAGTCTGAGGACACAGTCTGAAACTAGTCACTGACTTTTCCTGTTTTTACTATATAGAATCAGTAGTTATGCAAGGCTAATACCACTATCATTATGACTGCAGAAAGACAACCCCTGGATCAGGCTTGGTTAAAATGTTTCCAGGGAATATCCATGAAGTTTTTAGAAAGTAGAAACCTCTGTGCAGGTGGGAGTATAAATCCATGCAACTTCTTTGCAAGACAGTTCGGCAACATTTTCTCAGAATTTAAAATGCATATATCATTTGACCTAAGATACATTTTAAAAATGTATTTTATAGACACATATGTCACAAAGAAATATGTGGGAGGATATTCATTGCAGTATTATTTAGAATAACAACAAAGCAGGCACACACCCCCTAAGTATATACAGTTGAATGCTGTGCAGTTGTTAAAAGAATTGGGTAGAGGGGTGTCTGGCTGTCTTGGTTGGAGGAGTGTGCTACTCTTGATCTCGGGTTGTCAGTTCAAACCCCAAGTTGAGTGTAGAGATTACTTAAAGAAAATAAAATCTTTTTTAAAAACGGTAGAGGGATTCCTGAGGGGCTCAGTCAGTTAAGCGCCTGCTTTGGGCTCGGGTCATGATCCCGGGGTCCTGGGACTGAGCCCGGAGTCAAGCTCACTGCTCAGCAGGGAGCCTGCTTCTCCCTCTGCCTGCCTCTCCCCCTGCTTGTGCTCTCTCTCTCTGACAAATAAATAAAATCTTAAAAAAAAAAAAAAAAGACTGGTAGAATTATATCTACTGACAAGATGAATCTCTAAGATATAATTGGATGAAAAAAAGCAAGGTGCAGGGTGTAGGTTCACTATCATCTCCTTTGTATTTTTTTTTTTAAGATTTTATTTATTCATTTGACAGAGAGACACAGCTAGAGAGGGAACACAAGCAGGGGGAGTGGGAGAGGGAGAAGCAGGCTTCCCGCAGAGCAGGGAGCCCAGATGCAGGGCTCGATTCCAGGACCCCGGGATCAGGACCTGAGCAGAAGGCAGATGCTTAAGAACTGAACCACCCAGGTGCCCCATCATCTCCTCTGTATTTATTTATTTATTTTAAAAGATTTTTATTTATTTTTAAAGATTTTTATTTATTTATTCATTTGAGACACAGAGATAGAGAGAGAGAAAGCATGAGCAGGGAGAGAGGCAGAGGGAGAGGGAGAAGCAGGCTCCTCGCTGAGCCAGGAGCCTGATGTGGGGCTCGATCCCAGGACCCTGGGATCATGAACTGAGCCGAAGGCAGACGCTTAACCATCTGAGCCACCTAGGCGCCCCATCTCCTTTGTATTTAAAAGAAATTAAATTCAAATGCAATTCTGGGAAGGCCACAAAGGTGTTAGCAGTAACCACCTGTGGGCAGTGGGACTGAATTGGGGGGGAGGGGCAGGGAGAGTCATTTAATTTTATTACTAAAAAAAAAGTGAAAACAAACTTTTAAAAATAATAAAATAAAATCTTAAAAAAATAAAGAATAAGAGGAGCACCTGGGTGGCTCAGTTATTAAGCATCTGCCTTCTGCTGGATTCCTGACCCCAGGTCGGGCGCCCTGCTGGGTGGGGAACCTGCTTCTCCCTCTCCCACTCCCCTGCTTCTCCCTCTCCCACTCTCCTGCTTGTATTCCCTCTCTCGCTGTCTCTCTGTCAAATAAATAAATAAAATCTTTAAAAAAAAAAAAAAAGAATAAGAGACTGTTCTAGGACAGTAGATAATAAAGTGTAAACTCTACTGTTTTGTCATATACATAATGTTTATTGTGGGGAAGAAACCCAGAAAATATGGATAGACAGAAGAAAATAAAAATCACCCAAAATACCACTACACAGAAATAACTGCTTTGAAAGACAAGGTAGAGAAAAAAAAAATGTATATATGTTAACATTTGTGGGGTGTGGAAGAAGAAGAAATCATTATTTGGATTGGCTTATGTTTGAATAATAAATATGTGGAAATATAAACAAGAAAAAAGCAACTACTATTTATTTTTTATTTTTTATTTTTTTAAGATTTTATTTATTTATTTGACAGAGAAACACACAGTGAGAGAGGGAACACAAACGGGGAGTGGGAGAGGGAGAAGCAGACTCCCCGCTGAGCAGGGAGCCCGATGTGGGACTCAATCCCGGGACTCCAGGATCATGACCTTAGCCGAAGGTAGTCGCTTAACCAACTGAGCCACCCAGGTGCCCAAAAAGCAACTACTATTAATCTTCCAGTGATCTCCCTCTCAGGTCGTGTGTGTGTGTGTGTGTGTGTGTGTACATACTTGGACCCTTGAGATATGTATGTGCATGTGTGTGCATACACTCACAATCGCAATATGTATCTCCCAAGTGTTCCAATAAAATATACGAGTTTTTCAGACAATATAGTAGTACTGATATATTGACACTGGGTAGTGGGTGTTGTGCATATTTGAACTTTAAGATGATCAAACAGGTATCAACACCTGTGTGTTCTCTCAAGAGTCTATAGTTGGATGGGACGGGGGAATGCTGACCCAGGAGTAGAATGTTACTGAATTTCTGTGTTATTCTCTTCACAGCAGTTCTCGGCCTTGACAGAAGTGCTCTTCCACTTCCTAACTGAGCCAAAAGAGGTAAAGTACCTCGTGATAAGGAGAGTTCCTGAGTGTGGGTCTACAGCCCTGAGATGCTAAGCAAGTGAAGGCCTGCTTTGTTCCCTTTCTGCAGGTGGAAAGGTTTCTGGCTCAGCTCTCTGAGTTTGCCACCACCAATCAGATCAGTCTTGGCCCTCTCAGAAGCATCGTGAAAAGCCTCCTTCTGGTTCCAAACGGTGAGTAGCCTCTCTTAGCAGCTGAGGCCGGAGATGTTACTTGAATTCTTTCAGTCCACAGAGTCGGCAAGCTGCTCTGGGCACTGAGCCAGTGCATTCGGTAGAGAACCAGGCGTGGGCAGGACTCGAAGTCTAGGGAGGGAAGCCAGGTACACAGACAACTGCAGGAAAATGTAACAGAGTACAGCTCAAAGTGCAATCTGCATCCCAGCTTCTATCCCCAAACTGCTGTCTGGTCCTCTGCACAGTAAGTACAGAAATTGAGAATAAGCATTTAGAAGCTTTTATAGCAATTCGGTAAAAATTTTTGAAACCACTGGTTTTGGGCGCCTGGGTGGCTCAGTTGGGTAAGCGTCTGCCTTCGGCTCAGGTCATGATCCTGGAGTCCCGGGATCGAGTCCCGCATCGGGCTCCCTGCTCGGCAGGGAGTCTGCTTCTCCCTCAGACCCTCCCCCCTCTCATGTGCTCTCTCTCATTCTCTCTCAAATAAATAAATAAAATCTTTAAAAAAAAAAAGAAACCACTTTTTTTTTTTTTAATGGGGCTTGTATTTTTTTTTTTAAGATTTTATTTTTAAGTAATCTCTACACCCAGTATGGGGCTCAAACTCAACCCCCAAATCAGGAGTTGCAAGTTCTACCGACTGAGCCAGCCAGGCACCCCAGGGGCTTGTATTTTTTTTTATTTAATGTGGTAAAATATACATAATGTAAAATTTACCATTATAACTATTTGGGGCTTATATTTTGTAACATTTTTTTAAATTTTTCATTGTACTTTACAAAAATATTAGTCCATGATGGATTGAAAATAAAAAAGTTCTTTCACTGCAGATGGTTTCAGAAGTAATATGCCTAAGCAATCAGGAAAAGTTTCTAGCCAGGAGGGAGGTGATCACAAAGGTTTAGCTGTAGGGATATCCATCATACCACTGTTTTGATGATACAGAAAAATTAGAAACAAATTGCCCAGCAGTTAGAGATTAGTATAATGCGCTGTGGTCTGTTTTTACAGGGGAATATTGTGGTGGTCAAAAATTCATGGTCTTGAGTTAGGTAGATGTGGGTCTGTCAGTTGCTGAGTAGTGTCACTTTGTCCAGGTACCCAGTCTCTCCCAAGCCTTAGCAACAACCCCTCTCCTAACATTGTTCCGCCAATCTGAGCTTTTTCTTGGTATGTGAAGGGGGCTTGTTTTGAAGATTGAGATAATGTAAATGATATGCATAATGTAGTACCTCAGTAAGAGGTTGCTCTTATTTTTCAAATTCTGTAATAATTTAAAAAGATGCTGATGAGGAAAATGTAATGATATGGAAAATCGTTCACAATATTACTATTTAATAAAAATGATAGTTTATTATACCACAGTCCTATTTTTGTAAAGAAAAAAAATGTTAACTGTGGCTATATCTGGGTGGAAGGACTACAGGCTGTCTTAATTGTTTATTTTTGACTGTATATTGTCTAAAGAGATGCTAGATTTGGCAATTTAATCACAAGTTAATTTTATGTAAAGAGAGAGGCGACGTTTGAGGCTAGTCTCAAAGAATGAATCAATGTTGACCAGGCTGAGAGGAGGTAAAACAGCATCCCTGGTTTGCACATTTTACAAATTGGCAGTAGACTGATCTTCCCAAGCTCTCAGCCCAGTGGTGCACTGAAAGTTGGGAGCCTCATTTGTTTGTTCCTGTTGGGTGCCTTCGCATATCTTAGTGCAGGTCCTTTCCTTTGCCTGTCCTTTGCTCCTGAGGTTCTGGGGGCTTGAATCAGAACATCCTGAGGTTTCCAGCTGTGAAATTTTCTCATCCTCTGTATGATTCTTGCATTTGTTGCCCTTGTGGTGGGTTAAAGGCATGTGAACCAAAGGCTGGATGACAATGTGCAGTCTTTTGTAACACGGGAATAAATTTTCATTGCAAACCTACAACAGTGCAGAGTCAGAAGTGAAAAATCCCTATCTGCTCTCCTGACACCATCGCATTTGGTGTATATCCTTTTATATTTTCACGTCCACTGGCAGACACGCACATAGACATTCATGTAGTTTTGTTTTTCATGACTGGTAGTAAACCATAAAAGTGCTCTTGCATGGGGCTCCTGGGTGGCTCGGTCGTTAAGCGTCTGTCTGCCTTCGACTCAGGTCATGATCCCAGGGTCCTGGGATCGAGCCCCGCATTGAGCCCTGCATTGGGCTCCCTGCTCAGCAGGAAGCCTGCTTCTCCCTCTCCCACTCCCCCTGCTTGTGTTCCCTCTCTCGCTGTGTCTCTCTTTGTCAAATAAATAAAGTCTTAAAAAAAAAAAAAGTGCTCTTGCAGCTTGTATTTTTTCCTGTGTGGTACGTCATGCATGGAGATTTCTCCATGTCGACTTCATTCTTCTGAGGACTGTAATGTACCATGTGCTGGGTGTCTCTTCAGCTGGTCGGGGGTTTCCTGTTGCTGCACATCTTTGTAACCTTCCACTCTTAGAAACAGTGCCACAGGTGGCTCAGTTGGTTGAGCGACTGCCTTCAGCTCAGGTCATGATCCTGGAGTCCTGGGATCGAGTCCCGCATCGGGCTCCCTGCTCGGCGGGGAGTCTGCTTCTCCCTCTGACCCTCCCCCTTCTCATGTACTCTCTCTCATTCTCTCTCTCTCAAATAAATAAATAAAATTAAAAAAACAAACAGTGCCACAGCGAATGGCCTCAGGACATTGTACACTCTCCCGTGTGAGTGTTTCTGTAGGGTAGGGACCCGGGGTGCAGTGCCAGAGTTGTCGTTCTCATTCTGGCCTATACCTGTGGGGATGGGTTTGTCTCTGGGTAGAGACCTGTCTACCTGACAGCTGTTGTAGACACTGATTTTTCAGGAGACTTCGGTCTTCTGGTGTCCCTGCCTCCCTTCTTTCCAGTCTTCGTTAGCTCTGCTCCCCACCCCCTCAGTCCCGTCAGACTGCCTTCAGTCCTCCCCAACCCGGGAACTCCCGCCCCTGTGCTGCCTCAGAAAGCCTTCCTAAACCACTTCAATCCGCAGTGCCCTCCCTTCCTCTCAGCTCCCGAGAGATGGTTTTTATCTATAGTTATCATTTTGGACCATAATCGTTTACAGTTTTCTATTGCTCGGGCTGTTTTACATGTGTCTGTTTTGTGGCTTTGACAGAGAGCTTGTTCTTTGAAGTCCGGGGAGGATCTTGTACTTCTTTCCTGAGCCAAGGTTACAAGTAAAGTGATGACATAAAGCAGATGCTTAGTACATGCTGCATGAGTTGAACTGAACTTGGGAGATCCTATGACCCTCCCAGGGGATGTTGGGTGTATATTTTTTAGGCAAGATTGATTGTCATTGTTTATAGCAGATCATTTTCTATAGGTGCAGAGAACCCTGAGGAACTCATAGCATACCATTCAAGAGGTGGGCTTGACAGGCTCACGTGGATTTGAGTGTTAGTCACATCACCTATATAGCTATTCAGCCTTGGTCAAATCAGCCTCCGTTTCTTATCTGAAAAACAGTAATAAGAGCAGTATGGTTATGCATTAGGAATGAATGAGTTAATATATGCAAAGTACTTAATACAGTGTTGGCTAAACTTTAGCTTTATGTATTGATAGTTCAGTTAATTTCAGTCCTATGCCTTCTCCCGATTATGAGGACTAAGCGTCTGAGGGCGTAGCTTATAAGTCACTTCTCTTCCTCAGCCCAGAACAAGTTCTTAGTCCTTCCTGCCTCATTGTGAGCAGTAACATCTCCACCTCTACTCTTCCATGCCTGGTTCCAACCTCGCCTGGAGGACACTCCTGCAGCACAGCTGGGGATCATGTTGCTCCTCACAACTGTTGACTTCGCATGGTGAGGTCCGTAATCCTCAGTGTGGCATTCGAGGCTTTTTCCTAATGTCATCTGAAATGTAAGGGCCTCCAGGTCCTCACCCTCTTCCTTGTCCCTCATCCTGGGCCTGCCTTGCAGTAAGGCCTCCTCATAGAAGTATAGCTTGTCAGAGCTGGGGGAGCCGCCACCCTCCAGATCAGTTGTCCCCAAATTGGTGTTTTCTTCCAGAAAAGGCTTGTGTGGTCAGCCAAAAGCAGGAAATACTGTCCCCTCCCACTCCCCCAGCCTTGGAATCTTGGAGAGACATACATATTAACATATCTCAGGCTCTGAAAAGGCCCACAATAAAGAAACCTGCTTATCCAGTATCTGAGAAACAGTTAACCATGAAACCCATCTTCTTCCCCTCCTACTCTTTCTTCTTGCAGGGAGCGGGTCAGGTAAAAGCTTTTTGTAAGTGCTGATCTAGTCTAATCTTTGTCTTACAGATAAAGAGACAGAGCCTTAGAGAAGGGAAGTGACTTGCTTAGGATCTTACAGAGGAAAAGCTGGGGCCAGTATCTCCCATGGTTGGCATAAAGCCCAGTGGCTTTTGTTTTTGTTTTTTAATGTTTTTCTTTTACTACTTAGTATGTAATTCTTAAAAACACCTGACTTCAGTAGTTATCAGCCCATAGCCAGATTGTTCCATCTACACCCCTCCCACTTCTCACTGCTGTCCAAACTGGATTATTTTAAAGCATACCTCAGAGGTCATATCATTTCATTTCTGAATACCTAGTCATTATCTCTAAAAGATAAAGGCCCTTTTCCCCCTTATCAAACCACAATGCCATTATCGTATCTGAAATTAAAATATGCAGTCAGTGTTCAGATGTCCCCATTGTCTCGTGCATTTTGTTTGTTTGTAGTTGGTTCCTCTCATCAGGATCCAGGGAGGGTCCCCACATGGCATTTGGTTGCTGGATGGCCCTTGTGTGTTTACTTGTCACCATGGCTACTTAACAGCTTTGATATCTTGAGCCAAGTTACTGAACCTCTCTGAGAATCAGTGTCCTCAGAAAACAGAGCTTATAATAGGAGTTCATACATCATTATAAGAATAGAGAAAGATACTAAATGTGAAATACTTCAGTGAGTGCAGTGCACTGCTTGTCTTTTAGACACAGGTAACTCCTGGATTACAGATAACTTGGCTGTAGGGCTACTGTTTAAGCCTGGTTTTATTTTAATACTTAGCAAGATATCTGGCCCTTGTGGGTAACTGATTGTTTGTTTGTTTTTTTAAAGATTTTATTTATTTATTTGAGAGAGAGGATGAGAGGAGAGAGAGAGCACATGAGAGGGGGGAGGGTCAGAGGAAGAAGCAGGCTCCCTGCCGAGCAGGGAGCCCGATGCGGGACTCGATCCCGGGACTCCAGGATCATGACCTGAGCCGAAGGCAGTCGCTTAACCAACTGAGCCACCCAGGCGCCCGATTGTTTTTTAAGAAAAGGTGATAACTCCCCTTCTCCTTTCCCAAAGGAGTTCTTTGTGGCTGGGCAAAAACAGAGTAATCAGCATTGAACAGTAGTCACAAATGGTACTTTTTTTTTTAAAGATTTTATTATTTGACAGAGACAGCGAGAGCAGGAACACAAGCAGGGGGAGTGGGAAAGGGAGAAGCAGGCTTCCTGCTGAGCAGGGAGCCCTACTCAGGGCTCGATCCCAGGACCCTGGGATCATGACCTGAGCCGAAGGCAGATGCTAAATGTCTGAGCCACCCAGGCGCCCCTCACACATGATTTTTTTTTTTTTTTTTTTAAGATTTTATTTATTTGAGAGAGGGGAGGGCCAGAGGGAGAAGCAGACTCCCTGCTCAGCAGGGAGCCCAATGCGGGACTTGATCCCAGGACTCCAGGATCATGATCTGAACCGAAGGCAGTCACTTAACCAACTGAGCCACCCAGGCGTCCCATCACACATGATTTTTAATCAACTGTTGAGCTAAGTTCCCCAGGACTCCCAGCCTCACCCGCTGTATTTATTACTTTTCTCTGTGGCACTTTTCAGTCATACTCTATATGGCTTTCTTACTTGTTACATTATTGTTGTGGTCTTTTGCTTCCCAATAGAATGTAAGCCTCACAAGGGCAGACGTTGTCTTTGTGGGTCATTGATGTTTCCCAGCAGCTAGCATAGTGCTGGCACTGAGCAGGTCCTCAGTAAATGCACATACAGTGACTATGACTTCTGTCTTTCCACGAGCCTCAGAGAAGTGGATTCAGCTGGTCAGCCTTCAGGGTCAGTAATCACTGGCTGAACGTGCCTTACTCTCTCCCATCTGCTTCCTTCTCCTGGAGTTTTAACCAATGCTTAGTTCTGTTCCTTGGGCTTCCCTTATTACACTGAAAAAGTTTATATAGATTTTTGACTAGAAGAACAATACACTAGTTTTCCAACTGTTTCCTGGCAAAAGTAGAACCCTCACCCTGGACATACACCTTTGTCTTGTCCCCCATAGTGTTTGATGGCAATAAGGGTTTGCCTAAGGCAACTGTTCGGTGAAAATTGGTGCTCAAGGACTTTATAAACCATCTCAGATGGTTATCTGTGTTTAAAGAAGGACATTCTCAAATTTCCCTAAGTGGCATGTTCTGGGGACTCCAGCCCTGGATTTATAATTTTCTTTCTGTCTGACATAGAGTCAAGGCTTCAGGTCTGTCATGTGCTTAGGACAAAGGAATCACCAAAGGAGAAAGCTGAAAAAGAAGTTAAGAGCTATAATTAACAATACTGTATTATAAACTTTAAAACTGCTAAGAGCTTAGATCTTTTTAAAGATTTTATTTATTTATTTGAGAGAGAGTGAGAGAGAGCATGAACTGGGGGAGAGGCAGATGGAGAGAGAGAGGCAGACTCCCCACCAAGCAGGAGCTCGATGCAGGGCTCAACAGACTGAGCCACCCAGGTGTCCCAGTAAGAGCTTAGATCTTAAAAGTTCTGGGGGTGTCTGGGTGGCTCAGTCGGTTAAGCGTCTACCTTCGGCTCAGGTCATGATCTCAGGGTCCTGGGATCGAGCCCCGAGTAGGGCTCCCTGCTCAGTGGAGAGTCTGCTTCTCCCTCTCCCTCTGCCTCCTCTTCCTGCTTGTGCTCTAGCTCTGTCTCTCTCTCAAATAAAAATAAATAAAAATCTTAAAAAAAAAAAAAAGATCTTAAAGGTTCTCAGCACAGAAAGGAGATGACAATTATGTGATGTGATAGAGGTATTAGTTAATGCTGTAGTGGCAGTCATATTGCCATATATAAATGTATCAGATCAACAGGTTGTACACCTTAAACTTACACGATGTTATATGTCCATTGTATCTCTCCCTCTTTTTTTTAAGATTTGCTTATTTATTTGAGAGAGAGAGCCTGCACGCTGGATTGGGGGAGGTGGAGGGGAGGGGTAGAGGAAGAGAGAGAAGCCTGAGGCAGACTCCCCACTGAGTGCGGAGTCAATTCTATCTTGATTAATTAATAAAAAGAAAGATTAATTAATTAATCAAGGGCTTGAAGCCTAGCATGATGTAAATATATTTTTTGAAGTATGGCTTGGGACACAACAATGAACAAAATAGACCAAGTCCTTTTTCTCATCAAACTGATACTCTAGTGGAAAAACCAACAGTAAACGTGTCACGTGAAGTTGGGTGGTTAAGAATGCATCGCAGAAAAGTACAGCAGTAGAAGGGTACCGGTGAAGAGCAGCTCCCCTTGAATTAGAGTAGCCAGGGGTCCTCTTGGAGGTGAGATTCAAGGAGGAGCTGGAAGGACATGAGGGAAGGGACCGCAGATTTGGGAAAGAGCGTCCCCAGCAGAGGGAATTGCAAGGGCAAATACCAGGAAGTTTGAACCTGCCCGGCATATTATAGGAAAAGCTGAGGAAGCGAGGGAGAGAAGAGCTTAGGGGTTCTAGAGGTGGCCAGTCCTTTAGGGCATTGTAAGAGCTCTGGATTTTATTGTGAGTGAAACCGGAGCTATTAAGAGGGTTTTGAGCAGGGCAGAGACACGGTCTGACTGACTCAAGTTTTAACAAAATCACCTTGGCACCCAGGCTGCTGTGTGGATGCACCAAAACCTGGACACTGTTTCTGACATTTTATCTTCCCTCCTGACATTGCTAAAGAGCTTCGCACGTATATTTCAGTGTGCTCTCTGGAGCACATCTGTTGGGGGACTCGTTGACAGTGCAATTGTTGACTATGTGGCTTTGCCAGATTTTCTTCCCAAAAGCTTAATCTTTCTGATCTTTAGTTTCCTGGTAAATTAAAGGTTTCAGTAGTAATCCCCACTTCAGAGTACTTTGGGATCATCAAGCAAAATACTGGATTTGAGCTAGATATACACTAAGGAGCTGTGCGTGTGGTAGTTACGAATTAATTGAATTGGCTAGGAAGTGGCGGTCTTGGAGGGCCTTTATGGCCAAGGTTCCCTGGTGTCTTGCCTTTTTTATTTCCCTATGGCTTCCTTGCTCAGTCTGATTTTGGCGATAAAAGATTTCCTCCCTTTGTTTACATGGTTTATTTTGCAGGGGACAAACAGCCTCTAGGATTGTTTTTCAGGAGTGAGCTGGGGGTGGGGAGTTGAGCTTAGGGTATTACTCCAGGGCCCTCTCTGATGGTGGTGGATGTCCCCTTATTCTTTAATTAGTCATCTTCTGGAAGACTAAGAAGTGGAAAATTTTAAAGCGGTTGCCAAATTGTGACTCTAGGCTATAACCGGAGGTTAAACATTTAGAAGCCCAGATTGCTGGCAACACCGTGTTCTCAGGAATTGGACCTCGCAAGCAGAACAAAGCAGCCCCCACAGGGGAGTGCTCTCAGGGCTTCTGAGGGGAAACTTTGCCTGGCCCCTTTGGAAGTGACTTGTGAATCGTAGAGGCCAGCTGTTAGTCCATCTTCGATTACCTCCAGAGAGCTGATTTTCTGTGGCAGCTCTGTCCAATAGAACTGTCTAAATAGGGGTGCCTGGGTGGCTCAGTTGGTTAAGCAACTGCCTTCGGCTCAGGTCATGATCCTGGAGTCCCGGGATCGAGTCCCGCATCGGGCTCCCTGCTTGGCGGGGAGCCTGCTTCTCCCTCTGACCCTCCCCCCTCTCATGGAGTGCTTTCTCTCTCTCTCTCTCTCTCAAATAAATAAATAAAATCTTAAAAAAAAAAAAGAACTATCTAAATAGATGGAAATGGTCTCTGATCTATACTGTCCAGTACTGTGGCCACCAGAGCCATGTGGCCATTGAGGACTTGAAAGAGTGCAACTAAGGGACAGAGTTTTAAATTTTGTTTAATTTTAATTAATTAAAATTTAAGGGGGTGCTAGGATAAAAATAAATAAAATTTAAATAACCCCACATCTTTAGTGGGTCTGTATTGCACAGTGCAGCTCTAGGCTATTGCCCTTACGCCCAGCCTGACATTGAGCTCCCCGACTTGGCTCCAGGAATCCGTGGCCTTATTCTTTCCTCGCATCAGGTACCCCCAGGCCCAAATCCATAAAGTCATTCTTTTTTTTTTTTTTTTTTAAGATTTTATTTATTTATTCATGAGAGACAGAGAGAGAGAGGCAGAGGGAGAAGCAGGCTCCCAAGGAGCAGAGAGCCCGATGCGGGACTCGATCCCAGGACCCCGGGATCATGACCTGAGCCGAAGGCAGACGCCCAACCATCTGAGCCACCCAGGCGCCCTCCATAAAGTCATTCTTGTTCTCTAACTTCTTTCACAGTTTCTAGAGGGGTCAACGCTTGTGTTGTACAAGAAACAAAGCATGCTGTCCCATTCTCCAGTTGCTTCCTATGTGCCTTTTTTCCACAGCTGGATTGAGATTTTCCTGGAGCTAGCCATGTCTTTTGTGTATCCCCTTTGTCCTCTCTCATATCGGTTGTGTCTGTTGATAATTACTGCCAATTGATTAACTGATACGCCCTTTTTAACTGATTTCTCCCATTTCCCAGGTGCCTTGAAGAAGAGTCTCACAGCAGATCAGGTCCGGGCCGATTTCATAACTCTTGGTAGGTCATTGCCAAGGTTGCTCAGGGTGACGGGCCTGGCGGCTCTTTATTATGTTAAAGTCTCTTTCTGTTCTCTTACAGGTCTTAGTGAGGAGAAAGCCACTTACTTTTCCGAAAAGGTATCATAATTCCGCTTAATCAAGGTTAATTAAGTTTGTTTGCTTTTATTTCATGAAAAGAAACAAATGAGAAATGTCGACTAAGGAAAAACCATCAATCATTCTGTGTCATTTCCCCAGCTTAATGGCTTTCATGCAAATGACATACATACATACAGTGTTTAAACGGCAGTATTTAGTGCATCTCTAATGTTTTGCATCTGATTTGACTGACTTTAATTGTCATGCAGTTTTTGTCCCAAACTGGGACTAAATCTTGGAATGAAAGAAAACACTTATATCGTCTTCTGCCCCTCTTTACTGCCCCTATATCCCAGATCTGTACATATAGGCTGGACCCTTGGTTCTGCAGTCTTCCCCTGGTCTGTATAAATACTAAGCATTGCTGTGTTGGGGGCAGAATGAAGAGGGGGCTTTTTCCCCATTGTTATGACTTTGGCTCTTTGGTTTTATTTCAGTGGAAACAGAGTGCTCCCACCCTTGCTCGATGGGCCATAGGACAGACTCTGATGATTAACCAGCTTATAGATATGGAGTGGAAATTTGGAGGTAACTAGTTAGAGCCAGTCCCAGATCATGTGGGGGACGTAGGGTGGGGTTGCAGAGGCCTTCAGTTAGTTTCCATGGGGAGGACATGTCCTCGGTCCTCACGGACTGTTGGGGCCAGCAGCTGCTTCTCCATATTGGCATTTGGCAGCTGTTTCCATCCATGGCTCTCAGTAAGTTGACTTCCTGAAGAGCACGTTTTGCTGTGCTCATACTCGTCCCTATACGGCTTCTGCTGGACAGCCTGCAAGATGGGGGTGTTCAGAGTAGGTCCGTTGTCAGCCCATCACTTACTACTTTTCTCTTTTGTGTCACAGTAACATCTGGGAGCAGTGAACTGGAGAAAGTGGGAAGTATTTTTTTACAAGTAAGTCTCCTGATCTGTGAAAATGGGTAGATTTTTGACTTGGTGAAAAATTATTAAATCGACATTGGATTTTTTTAAGTGGCTGTTCACTGGAGTGCCTTGTGTACTTCAGAGAAGTGTTGTCAGCCAAAAACGTGGTCACTAACACACCGACTCTCAGATTAATATGATCCGGAGATTTTTCTTAAAAGCTTGATTGTTCTGTAGTCATGAGAATTGTTAGAAGTTTTTGGTGATCGTGGATCCAGATTGCTCCTGTTTGACTCTCAAGTCAGAAGCTGGATGCTTCGATGTTTTAGTGTTAAGGATTTCAAGAATTTTTTTGCCCTGTTGTCATCATTTTAATTTAAACTTTTATTTCCTTTGTGTTTTTTTAAATCAGTTAAAGTTGGTGGTTAAGAAAGGAAATCAAACTGAAAATTTGTACATAGGTGAGTCTGAATTCCTATTTGAGCCTTTTCACTTTTTCCATGTTCTCCTCAGTCAGTGGGCTTGTGAAGCACCACAGAGATCATTTCTTCTAGAAAAAAAGTCATACCTGAGCTGTGGAGTAGCCATTCCACTGCCTCTCCTCTCATAAATAATAAGCCATCAGCAGGTTGGAGACCCCACAGTTGAAGAGCCTCTTTGAAAAAAAGGAAAGCACAGGGAGAAGGGACGGCAAAGATTGAAGAGCAAGCAGCTCTTGCTGCAAAAGTCGTGCTGAACATCCTGAATAATGCCCTTTCATCTCTTTGTGCTGTGGAGTTATGCCATTTTTAAATTCTCTACTTTTGTATGGAGCCGAGAACCTTTCTGTGTTCAAGGCTCTCAGTTCTTTATTATGGTCAATTACCCATCAAGAGCTGCTTAGATGTACTAAGTCGAAAAAGAAAAAAAAAATCTCTGGGTGGAAATTCATTTTCTTGGATGATTCTGTGGAGTTGGAAACATTTACCTGAAGCTGAATTTTCTCTCCCCAGAATTAACCTTGCCTCAGTTCTACAGCTTCCTGCACGAGATGGAGCGAGTCAGAACCAGCATGGAGTGTTTGAGCTGATTTCTGGCCCCTTCCCTGCCCCCTTCTCTTCCATGGGTGGCTGCTCTGAGAGGCACCTCACTCACAGGCCTGTGGGGTGCTGATAAGGGCCCTGCTTGCTTCTTGGGAGCCCAGGTGCAAAGGTTTCTGGAAAACAACGGGATTAAGTACTTAAAGAGCCCTATACGATTACTCTGTGAATTCTTTGTTAAGAGAACCTCCAGCACCTATCTCCCAGGACACTTTTTAGGTATTCAGACAGGCTATTACTGCATCTCAAATTCAGGGGAGGAAGTAAATGGTTACCTCCCCATCAAAGTTCCAGAGTAAACAGATGGTGCCATCACTCAAGATGCACGCTGATCACCCTCCCCTCAAAAAAGCAAGGGCTTATTTATGGCTGACACATGTGGGGAGCCCCCAGCGATTTTGCTACACACTCTGCATTTGTGGTGGTGGTGGTGCATTGCTAATCAGTTTTTAATGGGGCACCTGTGTGTAAATACTTGCTTGGTCTGCTCTGAAAAGAACTGAGGCCAACCTCTGTCCTCATTTCCGGTTGTGCCCTGTTGTGTTGTAATGAGGCTATTTTAGCTTGTTTTGGTTCAGGCTGACCTTCTCTGTTGGTTAGATGATGAATAAAAAAAAGGTTCTAAAGAAAAGGTCTGAATCTAGTTGTCTCTATGCATGGATGAAAGAGTCATCTGCCTTGCAGAGCGCTAGTGCTCTAATCTTCAACATTTATTTTCCTGGTTTTGTTGAAGGCCCTGAGTCTTCAGTGAAATTAGCTGTAGTCCGAAGGTGGTATTTGTAAGAGCAGTTCAGGGGAGACTCGGGTTAAAAACATCATGAAAAGCATGAGTGCTTCGTGTTCTGATGACTTTAGGTCCCCACCTAGCATGTGATTTCTCCTCAGGAATTTTTTAAAAATTTTGAATAGATAATACATGCCCATGGTTCAAAAGGTACATTGTAAAGTAATTCCTTCTCACCCCCATTCCCCAGTTACCTAGTTCCTTTCCCCAGGTAACCACCATTATAGTTTATGTTCTTCCAGACATATTTTTGCATTTGCAAGTACATAGGCATGGAGGTTGATTTTCTTCCCACACAAGTGGTAGCATAGTGTAAACACAGCATCCTGTGTCTTGCTTTTTTTCTGCTTCACTTGGAAATCATTCCACATCTGAACAGAGAAAGGGAAAAACTAACAAAAAAACAGAGCAGCCTCATTCTTTGTAACAGATGCACCATGTTTCTTCAGATGGATGATTTTTTTTAACTGGTTTTCTACTGGTAGGTGTTTAGGTTGGTTCTATTCTTTTTCTCATATAAATGATGCTGCATTTGAGTATTTTTGTATGTATGTCATTTTGCATGTGTGGAAGTATATTTATAAAGTAAATATATGGGTGTGGAATTGCTGGGTCAAAGAATATGTGCATTTATCAGAATATAAAAAGGAATAAAGCAAAAAGATCCTTCTACTTTACCTCCCATTTACTCGGTTTCCCTACTGCCCTCCTCCAACAGATTACCCCTGCTATTTGTTTCTTAAATATCCTTCCAGAGGGTTTTCCCCCCACATATAAGCAATAGGAATTTAAATTTTTACACTCTTTTTGGTGTTTACACAGATGATTATACACTATATATACTATCCTTAATATATCTTGGAGAACTTTCCATATGAGGACATAAAAGTACATTCTTTCCTGTGGCTGTAGCATATTCACAGAACCATAGAGAGATTGATTGATTTTCAAGGATGGGCTCACATGATCGTGGAGACTTGGTAAATCAAAAATCTGCAGAATTAGGGCGCCTGGGTGGCTCAGTCGGTTAAGTGTCCAACTCTTGATTTCAGCTCAGGCCATGATCTCAGGGTCATGAGATCTAGCAGGCTCTGCGCTCAACAGGGAATTGGCTTGAGTATTCTCTCCCTCTCCCTCTCTCTCAGCCCCTCCCCCTGCTCGCACACACAGCATGCATGCTTTTTCTTTCAAATCAATAAGTAAAATCTTCAAAACAAAACAAAACTGTAGGATAGGGGGGGCACCTGAGTGGCTCAGTCGTTAAGCGTCTGCCTTCGGCTCAGGTCATGGTTCTAGGGTCCTGGGATCGAGCCCTGCATCGGGCTCCCTGCTTGGTGGGAAGCCTGCTTCTCCCTCTCCCACTCCCCCTGCTTGTGTTCCCACTCTCGCTGTGTCTCTCCCTGTCAAATAAATAAAATCTTTAAAAAAAAAAACCAAAAAAACCCTGTAGGATAGGGGTGCCTGGCCGGCTCAGTCAAAAGACCATGCAACTCTTGATCTCCAGGTCATGAGTTCAAGCCCCACATTGGGTGTAGAGATTACTAAAAAAAATAAACTTAAATTAATAAATAAAATCTGCAGGAAAGGCTGTCAGGCTGGAGACCCAGGAAAGAGTTGGGTCCAAAGGCAGTCCACTAGAAGAATTTCTTCTTGCTCAGGGAGGTAGGGGAATAAGTCTTTGTTCTATTAAGATCTTCAACTAATTGGATGAGGCCCACCCACATTTATGGAGGGAATCTGTTTTATTCTGATATAAAGTTTCACCAATTTAAATTTTTTTTTTAAGATTTTTTTTTTTATTTGACAAAGAGATAGCAAGAGCAGGAACACAAGCAGGGGGAGTGGGAGAGGGAGAAGCAGGCTTCCCGCTGAGCAGGGAGCCCGATGTGGGGGCTCGATCCCAGGACCCTGGGATCATGACCTGAGCCAAAGGCAGACGCGTAACAACTGAGCCACCCAGGCGCCCCTAAATTTTTTTTTTAAGATTTTATTTATTTGTGGGCGCCTGGGTGGCTCAGTTGGTTGAGCGACTGCCTTCGGCTCAGGTCATGATCATGGAGTCCCGGGATTGAGTCCCGCATCGGGCTCCCTGCTCAGCGGGGAGTCTGTTTCTCCCTCTGACCCTCCCCCCTCTCGTGCTCTCTCTTTCTCATTCTCTCTCTCAAATAAATAAATAAAATCTTTAAAAAAATATATTAAAAAAAGATTTTATTTATTTGTCAGAGAGAGAGCTAGCACGAGCAGGGGGGAGAGAGGAGGGGCAGAGGGAGAGGGAGAAGCAGGCTCCCCACTGAGCATAGAGCCCGATGCCGGACTTGACCCCAGGACCCCAGGACCACGACCTGAGCCAAAGGCAGCCGCTCAACTGACTGAGCCACCCAGGTGTCCCCACCAATTTAAATGTTCTCATTTAAAGTCTCATTCCCCAAAATATCACTTTCACAGAAACATTCAGAATAATGTTTGACCAAATATTTGGACATAGCAGGCCAGTCAGTTACACAACCTTAACTAACACAGTGCCCAACTGACTTACATAGAGATTGTTTCAATTTATGCAGGATTACCAAATTAATCTTACAAAGAGCAAATTGGTGCCTTTGGACAGTGTCCAAATGTGTCTCTGAGGTTTCTGAGGGCCTCGTGCCTACCATGAAGCTCTAAGGTAAAAAGAATTCACAATGTCAGAACAGGAAGACACCCAAAATGCAATCTAGTTACATCCACTCATATTATATATAGGGAAATGGAATCCTAGAGACAAACTGGTCTCTGGCCAGAGGTCAGTGCTACCCTGTGAGCCATGGGTATCCTGCTTTAGTTCAGAAGGGATATTCTGAGAGACCTGAAATGGATTCAGGCTGGTACGCCATCCAGTGCTGATCTCAGGATAATCCATAAGAGTTGCACCCAGCTGGCCACTGGACAGAGTCTGACCAAGGAGTTCCTTGCCCTGCCCAACTGAGGCCTCCCTGCTCCGCCTGGATCACAACAGCGGCTTCCTGATGGTCCCACCCCAGTCTTCAGCCTCATAGCTTCTGCAATCTGATCTGTTTCCTGTGTGAGCCTTGTATGGGCAAGTCTCATGTCAGCAGACAGATCCAAACACTCATGACTCTGCATGGTATCCAGGGTAAAGCCCAAATCTCTCAGCACACCCAACCCCCACAGTCTGGCCCTGCTTATACCTTCTACCCCTCCATCTGCCTTGCGTCTTGGCATGTATCCTATACAGGAGTGTCTGGTCCTACCAGACTGCTGACAGCTGCCAAGCCATGAGGCCATCTGCCTCTTCTCCCCTTGGGCCTACAGTGCTTGCCCATGCTTCATGATGTAGCAGCCAGGGCACCTCTGAGGGCCTCCCCTGACATGTCCAGGCCATTATAAGGAGATCTCTGGTCTTTGTTAATACATCTGCAACAGAAGCCAGGCGTGTAGGCTCAAGTCAGAATGCTTGGTTCCAGTCCTAGCTCCTCGGCTTTCTAACGGTGTGACCTCAGGCAAGCTCCTGACTTCTCAGAACCTTAGTATCCTCCTTTGTGAAATGGGTATAGTTCTTGCCTCACAGGGCTATTGGGCAGATCACTATGCCTGCTCAACTAACGGTGAGCTATTTATGATCAAATTATTATCATTATTTGTTTCCAGGATTCTCTTCCGCACCAGCCTGTGAGCTTCCCGATAAGACTTGTTTTTCAGCTCAGTAACCCTAACAGTCAGCTCCACTCCGCCGCACCCCCACCTGGTCACAGGTCCCGTCAGTTGAAATGAAATGAGCCTGTGTGTAGATCCTCCATGGCAGAACTGTTAACGAACCTACCTAGCTTTAGAAGAGTAAATCTGGGGAAGTTAGATTGTTGGTTAGTTTTAACAGAGATCGTAGATACAAGGCAGCCAGCCAGGCTGGGCCCCCATCTTCCAAGGGCCATCTTCGACCAGCCGCTGACCTCCTTGCTCGTGACTCCAAGGACGCTCTTGGAGCGCCTCCTGTGGGCCAGAGCTCCGCTGGTTCCTATGGGAGTGGGGAGATAAGCTGGGTGCACAAGTAACTGATAGTTTTGTCTTTTCAGTACCTCTATTTCCATGCAAGTGGAGAGTATATCCTCACTCCCATTTGCTCTAATTCAGATTTCATTATGAACTCCAGGAACTCCTCCAGTCGCTTTGTTGTATTGGGATCTTGTCACAAATAAAATCTATTGAAATCAGGGGCATTGATCAGGGCCTGTAGACTGTTAGGTAGGGATTTTGTGGCAGTGCTGGGGGATTTGGGGCGCCTGGGTGGCTCTGTCGTTACGTGTCTGCCTTCGGCTCAGGTCATGATCCCAGGGCCCTGGGATCGAGCCCTGCACTGGGCTCCCTGCTCAGCGGGAAGCCTGCTTCTCCCTCTCCCACTCTCCCCGCTTGTGTTCCCTCTCTCACTGTGTCTCTCTCTGTCAAATAAATAAATAAAATCTTAAAAAAAAAAAAAATGCTGGGGGATTTGAGCAGGGTCTTATTTACTGTGAGTACTTCATCTTTTTTTTTTTTAAGATTTTATTTATTTATTTGAGAGAGAGAATGAGAGAGAGAGAGCACATGAGAGGGGGGAGGGTCAGAGGACGAAGCAGACTCCCTACCGAGCAGGGAGCCCGATGCGGGACTCGATCCAGGGACTCCAGGATCATGACCTGAGATGAAGGCAGTCGCTCAACCAACTGAGCCACCCAGGCGCCCGTGAGTACTTCATCTTTGCATCGATTCACTCTTGTTCCTATTCTGCTTAGAAATCTGCTGTCCATTAACCTAGTTTTTGGCTGCAGGTTATTCTTATTTTGTATTTTATTTGCTTTTGGAGCATAGTGTTCATTAAGGTGGCAATGGTCAAGCCAAGAGAAGATCAACCAGAAATACCTGTATTTTTCCCTGGAGGAAAAAGGGCTGTCCTGGTTGGGGTGGGGAAAACATTCAGTGTTTGGTTCTGACACAGTTTCTTTTTACTCTGGTGATTTAAAAAAGAAAACAAAAACAAAAACAAGCTGGTGGTGACAAGGAAAATCCCCAAACAGTCCCAAGTGGTCAGCTGCTCCTCAGTGGGACCAGCTGCCTCACACATGAGCATTTGCTGGAGTGTGTAGAAATGGCCTTCCCAAAAGGCAGATAACCCAACAACAAATATCTTCCTGAAGCATATTTGGTCTTTTCTGGATTGCATTTTTTTTGCATTTGTTGTATTTCACAAAGGTATTTCAGAATTTCTGTGAAAAGCATTATAGGTAATGTCTGATGGATGATACCTTGTATTTGGATGACACTATAGGGGTGTGTGTGTGTGTGTGTTTCGAGGGGAGTCAAGTTTATTAAGACATAACTTACATGCAGTAAAACTCACTGTTTTGGGGGCACCAGGGTGGCTCAATCCTCCCACTTGTGCTCTTACTCTCACACTCTCTCAAATAAATAAAATCTTAAAAAACTCACTCTTTATAAGTGTGCAGCTGAATGAATTTTGATAAATGTATATAGTCATGTAACCATTACCACAGTCAAGGTATAGAATATTTCCATCACCCCAAAAAGTTCCCCCATGTTCTTTATAGGCAGTCCCTTCCCCTTACCCCTAGTTCAAGCAACCACTGACCTGATTGCTGACTTCATGTTTTGCCTTTTGCAGAGTGTAAATAGAATCATTCAATATGAACCCTTTTGTGCCCTGCTTCTTCCACTTAGCGTAATGTTTTTCAGGTTCCTCTACGTTACTGACACATCAGGAGTTTTTTCCTTTTTACACCTGGCTTGTATTTCATGGTATGGATACATCCAGGTGTTTTATTTTTGTCCATTTACTGCTGACCAATGGAATGGGTTGTTTCCCGCATTGATGATTATGAATCAAGAATAGTAGGATAGTTTCCAGCATTCATTCCTTCACAGGCATCATCTCATCTGAAGCTCAAGACACCCTCAGAGTTGGGAGCTGTTACACCAGGTCTGAGAAGAAGGATACACCAAGGGTCACACTTGCATGGGGTCACAGGGCGACATTTGGAGCCTTGGTCATCTAACTCCCAACTAGAAAGGGTTTTTGTTTGTTTAAGAGATAATCCACATTCCATAAAATTGGAAAGGTTTTAACAGAACTTAAACTAGGAAGTATTACACAAGCTAACCCCCACTGAAACATCTCCAATAATATTTTCTTTTAAAGATTTTATTTATTTATTTGAGAGTGAGAGAGAGAGAGCATATGCCAGGGGCGGGGCGGGGCGGGGTGGGGGAAAGGGAGGAGCCGACTCCCCGCTGAGCAGGGAGTCCAATGTGGGATGTGATCCCAGGACCCTAGGATCATGACCCAAGCTGAAGGCAAACGCTTAGCTGACTGAGCCACCCAGGCACTCCAATAATATTTTATTTCTTACTCTGTTTTAAAGTAGGAAGAATCTGGGGTGCCTGGGTGGCTCAGTCGTTAAGTGTCTGCCTTCGGCTCAGGTCATGATCCCAGGGTCCTGGGATGGAGCCCCGCATCGGGCTCCCTGCTTGGCGGGAAGCCTGCTTCTCCCTCTCCCACTCGCGCTGCTTGTGTTCCCTCTCTCGCTGTATCTCTCTCTGTCAAATAAATAAAATCTTAAAAAAAAACCCCACAGGTTTTTAATTTTTTCTTTTGCTTATTTGTAGTTTCTGAATTTTTCAATATGAACATAAATTAGTGTGCTCTATTTGTAGAGATAATACATGAAAGGTGCATAATCATATGTTCAAACAGAACTGAAAATGGTGAAAATTCAAAACAACCATCTTCCCTGACCCCCGGATTGCAAAGAACACCTATTATTTTTGTAAAAAATGTTTCAACCCAAACAATTGAACTTCCTTCATACCAACCAATTAATTCATACCTGAATTAATGCTGGATACTTTGTCCCTAACAAGGCCATGATGATTCCCCAGGGCTGGTCTGGACCCATAACCTGGGAGTCTTCCATTCTTCTAGCTGGTAGTCCCACTTCTCTTCCATGGCCCCTCTGGAACCAGCTCCTTAACACTTCTTTTCATTGTCACTCCCCTAGATCCAACCCTGAACATTTTTTTTTTCTTTTTAAGATTTTATTTACTTATTTTAGAGAGAGAGCATGAGCATGAGTGGGGGAGGGAGAGGGACAAGTAGACTCCGGGTTGAGTGTGAGGCCCAGCGTGGGGCTCCATCTTACGACCCTGAGATCGTGACCTGAGCCAAAACCAAGAGTTGACACATAACTGACTGAACCACCCAGGTGCCCCCAAACCTGAACATCTTGACAGTACATTTGACTCAGAAAAGCTTTAGCGTAACACTACTATTATAAAATTAAGAAGGAAAGGAGGGAAAGAAAAAAAAAAGCAGGAAGGGAGGGTAAAGACAGAAAGAGAAGCTTTAGTCCTTTGCCTCCCAGAGCTTGCATGGCCTTTAATGCTTCCTGATGATGTGGTAGAATGAGTTTGAGCTTTGGAGTCAGACTAGGGTTCAAATCTGCCTCTTTTTTTTTTTTTTTTTTTAAGATTTTATTTCTTTATTTGAGAGAGAGCAAGAGAGATCACAGAGGGAAAGGAAGAGGGAGAAGCAGGTTTGCCACTGAGCAGGGAGCCTGATGTGGGGCTTGATCCCAGGACCCTGGGATCATGACCTGGCCTGAAGACAGACGCTTAACCAACTGAGCCATTGACACTGGGTAGCTACACCCCTCCCCTAAAATTTTCATCCCAGGACAGAGGGACTGGCTAGACCAGTGGTTCTCAAAGTGTGGTCCCTAGACCAATAGCATCAGTATTACCTGACAACTTGCTAGAAATACAGTCTTAGACCCTGCTCTAAGGGCCACTGGGTGGCTCAGTCGGTTAAGCATCTGCCTATGGCTCAGGTCATGATCCTGGGGTCCTGGGATCGAGTCCTACATTGGGCTCCCTGCTCCATGGGAGTCTGCTTCTCCCTCTGCTCCTTCCCCAACTCATGTTCTCTCTCTCAAATAATTAAATAAAATCTTAAAAAGAAAAAAAAAGACCCTGCTCTAGACCTACTGAGTCAGGAATTCTGGGGTGGGACCTAGTGATCTGTGTTTTAACAAGCCCTTGGGGTGTGATTGTGATATATGCTCCAACCACTGGATTACATACACCATCCCCTGCCTTTGAGAGACCCCTGAATACATCTTTAATAAACACAGAAGATGACCAGCCCAACGGGGACCCTGCCAACAGTCTACCTCTGACAGAGATGCTTCTGGATCATGGGTTGTGGAGCCTTGAAATTTAGGGACAGCCCTTAAAACACTTTGCTTGGGACGCCTGGGTGTCTCAGTTGGTTAAACGACTGCCTTCGGCTCAGGTCATGATCCTGGAGTCCTGGGATTGAGTCCCGCATCGGGCTCCCTGCTCGGCAGGGAGTCTGCTTCTCCCTCTGACCCTCCCCCCTCTCATGCTCTCTCTATCTCATTCTCTCTCAAATGAATAAATAAAATCTTTTTTTTTTTGAAGATTTTTTTTTTTTTTTTTTTTTGCGAGAGAGACAATGAGAGAGAGCATGAGAGGGAGGAGGGTCAGAGGGAGAAGCAGACTCCCTGCCGAGCAGGGAGCCCGATGCGGGACTCGATCCCGGGACTCCAGGATCATGACCTGAGCCGAAGGCAGTAGCTTAACCGACTGAGCCACCCAGGCGCCCTAAATAAAATCTTAAAAAAAAAAAACACCTTGTTTGGCTTCCTCCAGGAATATCTTAAAACTCAGCCACCCTTGAATTTAGTGAAGAGTTTCATCTATTGGATTAGGGGGTTCTTCGATTTTTTTTTTCATCCTGCTGTATGAAACGGGAGATTTGAGACTTGTGGAGTGCTTTGGATGTCAGAGGGAGGGGGAGGCAGATTCTTCCCTTTATACTCTGCTGTGCAGTTCAATCAGTGGTTCTTTTAGCTGCTTGCTGTGTATATGGCAGCCCCAGTTTCAAAATTCTGCCCCCTTGTCCCTTTGGGGGCCCTTAAAGCTTGGGAGATCTTTTCCATAGGTTTTTGGTTTGGAAGTAATGGTCCCTGTAACTGTGTACAAGGCATGGTGCTGGGATGGCAGGGGCACAGTGAATTAGGAGGCCTGGCCTCTCATCTTCGAGGAACTTGAAGTTCGAGAAACCCAGGCAACACAGGAAATCGTAAATCCATGTGGACAGGCTGCGCATGGTGGACAAGGGGGAGCACCGGCCCCGGAGGAGAGGCGCTGGGTGGTTGGGGAGGCCCCCTTGCAGACACAGGAGCTGTTGCTTGGTCCTGACAGGCCCAAGGAGGGGGAGTGCCAGGGCCACACTTTCCCTTCTCCTGGCCATGGCCAGTGTGTTGAGGGAGATCAAGAAGCTGCCTCTGGCCTCTTCTGAGAGACCGTTTACCTACTGTTGACTAAATAAAGGCTTACAGAGGCTTATGGGATAAGGCGGCTTTCACATCAAAGGGCTCTTACAAAACAGCTCAGTGATGAGTTAAGTACAAATGAATCAGAAACAGATGGACTCAATTTCCTAGAAAATACCCCTGGGCTTCAACAAGAAGAGGAAAAGTGCTCAGCCAAAGGCATTGTGGGTTTTTGCTGATCCTAAAATATGCTCAACGATTTTGCTGGAAACAGAGCCAAGATGTTGGGACTCTGTCGGGCTCCAAGTCATTGGAAAGTCCAGGCTAGGATCCTGCCAGCCCATCAGCTGATTCCTGGCAGCCCCCACCAGCTCTTCCCAGTGGCCTGCAAGAGAACCCTGTCGACTGGGTCCTACTCTGGGTTTGCGAGGGCTGGACAGAACTCCAAGTGAGACCTTCCTCTTTCCTGCCTCAGTTCCAGCCGTAAAATGTAGGAGTTCATTTAGATGATCTCTAAAGGCCTTTTCAGCACGGGTGTTCCATGAGTAATAATAATAATAATTGCTCACATTTACTAAGTGATTCTTTATGCCAGGCACTGCCTTAAGTGCTTTATATACGTTGGCTTGTTTTACAGCTTTTTTGTTTTGTTTTACAGCTTTTAAGCAGCCCTGACTTAGAGCTATAATGATCTCCATTGTACAGATGAGGAGACTGAGGTTCAGAGAGGTTAAATAGCTTGCCCAACGGCCCATGGCTGGTACAACAGTGTCTGGATTTTTTTTTTTTTTAAGATTTTATTTATTTGACAGAGACACAGCGAGAGAGGGAACACAAGCAGGGGAAGTGGGAGAGGGAGAAGCAGGCTTCCCGCCGAGCAGGGAGCCCGATGCAGGGCTCGATCCCAGGACCCTGAGATCATGACCTGAGCCGAAGGCAGACGCTTAACGACTGAGCCATCCAGGCAGCCCAACAGTGTCTGGATTTTAACCAAGTGATAAAGTAATTTATAATTCCTAGCCTGTCAATTTATAGGTTTCCATTCTTGTGGCAACCTTCTAGTTTTTGGGTTGGTACAGAATAGTCTCTTCTCTGAATGCCCTGCCTGAGGCTGTCTGTTCTCTAAGAATCTGGCCAAAGTAGCCTGAAACCACATCTTGCCCCTGCTTACCCTCTGCTCCTGTAGACCCCTACGTGCCTGGGTTGGATGTGGGGAATGCTCAGCTTTGCTTTTAGGGACAGTGACCCCAGGGCAGTGTCACAGATGCCCACTGGAGGAAGCATGTGGGGCACACCCTAAGCCTGGAAGGGGCGTGTCTGACTTAGACTGGGGAGAGGCACCAGCAGGAGCCAGGCAGGCCAGCAAGGTGGGGTGATGGTACTGCTGGGGGCAACAGTGTTGCCTTCGTAGGGAGGTAAGAAGGGGCCTGACCCTCACAACTAGACACGGTTTAAGATGACAGAGACCCAGGGTTAATGTTGGGCTGGGAAGATAGTAAGGGGTCAGATCCTACCAGGCCAGCCTTGGGACTTGGTCCTAAAGGGAGTCAGGCCAGGTGTTACGCAGGAGAGTGACAGGAGCATCTGTGCCCTGCCTCTGGTCTTGCCCTTCTCCTAGCTCATATGGGAGTGAAGGCCTCAGGGCAGGGGATGGGTCCAGCACAGCCCATAGTAAGTATTCAGTGTTCCCAGGAGTGCTGGGCACAGCAGTTGGGTGACCTTGACCCTGAACATCCACCTCCCACAAATGACCCAGGTCCTCTGACTTGGGTCAGCTGGAATAATCTAGAAAACAAGCATCTAGGCCTTGGTTCTTAATGCCGGCGGCACCACAGAATCACTCGAGGAATGTTTGAAAATGCCAATGGCAGGTCCCCAGCCCTTGAGTCAGGATCTCTGGCAGCGGTACTTTCAGAAGCTCCTCAGGTTGTTCCAGTGCATGGCCGGGGTTTGGAAACACTGGGAGCCTTCAGTGTGCATCAGAATCCCCCTGGGCGTTTGCTTTGCCCCAGCCCAGACTTGTGAAACTAGCGTGGGATGGGATGGGGAGGGATTGGGGCATTGCATTTTTTTTTTAAGATTTATTTATTTGAGAGAGAGAGATCACGAGCAGCAGGGAGGGTCAGAGGGAGAAGCAGACTCCCCTCTGAGCAGGGAGCCCGATGCAGGACTCCATCCCAGGACCCTGGGGATCATGACCTGAGCCAAAGGCAGATACTTAACCAACTGAGCCACCCAGGCGCCAGGGGCATCTGCATTTTTAACAGGCTCCCGGGGTGATTCTCAAGTACGAACAATGCTCAGAACCCTCGATCGTATCGTTTGGATGTATTTGCTTTGGCTTCTAACGTAGGTCTGTGTCCTAGTGGCTTAGAGGTTGATCAGAAGGGTGAACCAGACACAGCTCAAAACCCTTCTCATGAAGCTGTGGGTGTTTGATGACTGACTCTCTGCCACTCTTGGGGCCACAGAGAATAGCATAACAGCAGTTTGTGGAGTGTCTTACAGAATGCTCTAACATACCATCATCCACAGGGCCCTGCTGTCCAGGGCACCTGCCTGAGCGGGTGGGGCAGAGTAGCCCTGTACCTGGGCTCCAAACTCCTGGCTCCACCCCCACCCTCCAATGCTCTTTTGAGCCTCTCTCTCTCATGAATGTCAAATAAGAATGGGGCTGGGGGTAGGGGTGGGGAGGGGGGTGGCGCCTGGCTGGCTCAGTTGGAAGAGCATGTGACTCTTGATCTTGGGGTTGTAAGTTTGAGTCCCATGTTGGGTATAGAGAGTACTTAAATAAATAAACCAAAAAAAAAAAAAATCAAGGTTAAAAAGAGGTAAGAACAGTGAATGAAATGGACATGTTCATTTGATTGGTCAACTTGGCGACACGGTGAGAGATTAGAGGGACTCAAGTGCCAGCCTGAGGGCTTCTGTTATTCACACAACACATATTTACCAAGGGTCTGCTTTACATCAGGCATGGGGACATCATGGTGAGCAAAACCAACCTCCAGGCTTACTGTACTTGTGGAAACAAAACAGTAGATAGGTAAAGAAGTACATAATTGTAAAATGGGTTAGGAACTATTTTCATTCGAATATAGGGAATAATGTGTGTGTTGTGGGGGGCTTCTTATGGTGGTCAGGGAAGTCTCTTTGAGGAGGTGACAAGGAATCTAGTCCTGGAGGATGTTAGGAAGCCCGGCAAGTAACCTATGGTAGACAAAAGGGTGGTCTGTGCAAAGGCCCTGGCATGGTTGATGTGTTTGAGAAATGAGGAGGCCAGGGTGGCTGGAGAAGGAGAGCAAGAGGGAGTGTAATGAGGGCAGAGGTTAGCAGGGCTCAGGCACACAGGGCTGTGATAAGGAATTCAATTCTTCAGGAGAGCAACCTGCGTTTTATGTCCCAGGTAAGAGTACATCAGGGTTTGAGTAATGGAAAGAAAGAAGAACAACATGGAATATCATCTCCTTTTGAGGGACATGGGCCTAATGTCTGAGCGCACGTGTGACCTGGAGCAAGTCCCCACTGTGGACCTGTTTTCCCTTGTGGGAGGATTGGCGCAGTGATCTATGTCTATCAAGGTGCCTTGGGAGCCTCTAGCTATCCATACATAAACTGAAGATAAAGAAGTGTCCACCACTGGCGTGGCTGTGACCGTGAAAATCTTTTGGAAGCCATGGCGCTGACGTTTGTTCATAATTGAGTGAAGTTGTTGCTGTTCTTGACTCCGCTGTTGTCCCCAGGGCAAGCGACCAGTAAATACTGATTTACCAAGGCTGAGCTGGCCTTATTTCATGTTGGTCTCCTTCGTCTTTATCCCAGGAGGGAAGTGTAAAGTGGGTGGGAGAGAGGCAGGAGGGAGGAGGCTGGAGGCAATGTCGTTGTGCTGTGTAGCTGGCTCGGGGACAGTGGTTGGGGTGAGGCCAGGAGCTGGGCGCTGGGAAGGTGTCATTTTTTATGAATGATTTCCTGACAGGTAGAGAGGCTGACTCAGCTGGCAGCCTCCCGCAGGCTGGTGTGTGGGGCCTGCTTTTCCGGAGCCCAGTACTAATCTGCTTGGGGCAGCTGGCTCCAGGGAAGGAAGGGCCCTCCCGCTCGGTGGGGAGGGCAACTGTGCATCTTTGGCGGTTTTCTACCCCGGAGCTTTTCTTAGCTTGTCCACTGCAGGCCCTGGGGGAAGCAGCGGGACCCACCAGGCCCCTCTCCTCCTCCTCCTCCTCCTTTCTTTTCCTTCCCCTGCTCCTCCCCATCGTGCTCCTCCTCAGAGGCCTGCTGTCAGCAGCTTTCAGCTCCAGTGCCCGCCTCACTCCCTTGCAGCTCTCAGCAGCCTTGTGTCCGCGGGCGGTGGGGCTTGGGGGGGGTGGCGTTGAGGGAGGGGGACGGGGAGAGGACGGCTGCTCCCTAAGAGCCCCTCTGCCCAGCAGGCCTCTACAGCCAGGAGGTTCTTGGGGGGAAAGGAGAGAGGGGGCTGAGCTCTCAGGAAGCCAAGGAGACAGTGAGGAGGGATTCTGCCTTCACCATCCATGCTCTGGCCCTTGGGAGCTTTCTCCCCAGAGAATTCTCAGACAGGCTCTGTCAGCTCCCCGAGGTCAGAGAAACCATTCCAGAGAGAAGCCCTGTGCTTGTGGCCAGCATGGGAGGATTTCCAAGCCTGCCTCAGAGCCTGGGCAGTTGTGTGTCTCTGAGCTTGGGAAAGTGAGGGAGATAGGGAAGGGAATCTGTGGAATGTCTGACCAACTACTAGGCACCAGGAAGGACTGCCAGGGGCCCAGGTGGAACATTCCATCCTGTGGACACCTTATTTCATCACCTTCTTACTACAACATTAAGAAGCAGTTACTACTTTCCCCATTTTACAGATGAGGAAACAGGCTCAGAGAGGGGAATTCATTTGCCCAAAGACACACAGTAATTGAGTAGGGGAGTGAGGCTTCAAACCCGTCTGCCTAGCCCTAAAGCCATTCCTTACACTTCACTCCCTCTGGGAAGGAAAGCCTGTGAAGAAGGTGAATTTGGAGGAAGAGCCCCTCTTACTGGGTGCCACAGAGGATGGAATGGGGGAGTCTGGGGTTTGTATCTAACTTGCTGTGTGAACTTGGGCAAACTATGCCCTCTTTCTGCACCTGTTACCCCATCTCTACCAGAAAGGGTTTAAACTAGGTGCTATTGAGATCCCTGCTAGTGCCAGTGTTTTCCTTTTGAAATCACCCTGTCAAGGCCCAGAGCTTTGCAGAGAGCTGGACACTAGCTACCAGAGTCCCTTTCTGTGGGTCTTCCGCTCTTCCTCCAAGGCTTGTTCAGCTCAGGAAAGGAAAGGCACTGCTTAGGTACGTGGAAGCTGAGCTCTAACCACCTCCTTTGCCTGAAAGGTCTGCATGACCTTGGGCAAGTCACTGAGCTCAGGCCTCAGAGAACGGGGTCCATGACCCAAATCTGGCCTCCATCCTAAAGGCTCAGGGGAGCTAAGGATGCCAAATGCTCTGGGACACTGGAAGGAGGAGGCCCCGGTTCCTCCCTCTCAGGTGTTGATTAGATTGGGCCTGCTGTAATTATCAACATTTGGAAGCAATTTGCAGCCGGCTGCAGGCAATGGGGGTGGAGGGGAGGGGGCAGCCCCTGGAGGGCTTAGAAAATCTAGTTGCTGAGGAGCATCTGGGTCAAGGTCTTCTCCTCCCAGGCGTGTCTGCAGGCTGAGTCAGGCCTGCCCCCTCCTCCTGGTCTTGGTGGCACACCCCTGTAAAGAGGCTCCGCCTTGCTAGCTGAGAGGGGCCGGAAGTAGCAAGGGTGGCTAATGATGCTGGAAACGAAATGGAACAAGCTGGTGAGTTTAAACATGTGCGGTTCCTGGAAGCCCCTGTCAGTGGGGCTGTACTTTGGGGGAACATCTCTGGAACCAGCGTGCCAGCTTCCTCCTTCCAGACCTGCTCTTGCTGCCTGGGCCCCCATGGGCAAGTTGCTCCCTTCTGTGTGCCTCAATTTCCCCATCTCTAAAATGGAAGCTATTCCAGGGCGCCTGGCTGGCTCAGTCAGTGGAGCATGTGACTCTTGATCTCAGGGTCATGAGTTCAAGCCCCACCTTGGGCATAGAGCTTACTTTAAAAAATAATAATAATAAAATGGGAGCAATTCCTACTCTGGGGCTGTTGGAGGCGTATGTGAAGCCAGGTGTGCGTGCTTGGCACCCACAGTGAGCCAGTCCGTGACAGCCATCACTGCTGAAGGTGGCTGTGCTTGTTGGTGTAACGCCCCTCGCATTACACTGGATGCTGTCCCTGGATGGAGGCGACCCCCAGCACCTTGATGGGACCTCCATCTGAGCAGCTGCACTGTACTTGCTTCTTTATACATCTGTCTGCCAACTAGACCGTGAGCTCCTGTAATCCTAGCGCCTGGTACCCCACAGCCGACACCCATTATTGTTGGATGGAAGTCTCTGCAGGGGGAGGAGGGAGGCAGGGCTCTACCCCCCCACCCCCCACCCCCGCTTCTGAGCCTCAGAGTACGACTCTCTGCTTCCCCTCACTTTCCTGAGTTCCTCTTGGGAGTGTGGGGCTGATGTGCGCTCATTTCAGAAACCCCTGGCACCGGGAGAAGCAGAGTGCCGCCCAGACTGCTTTGGGAAGGAGCCCGGCAGCAGATCATGCACTTCCTCTTCCATTCGCACCTGCCACATCCTGAGCTGGTGGTTTCTGTCCCTCTGTGGGAGCTGATAAACGGGCCTGCGGGGGTGCCCGGAGCTGCTCCGCCCCACCACCCAGCGTCCTAGAAGGCCCCAGACCTAGGAGGTGCTTGGTATGTGGTTGCTGGATCCATGTTCCTGGGTGGGGTTTTCTTCCTCAGGCACCAACTGATATGGTAGATAGAGCATATAAGTAATATCCTTGAAATTGGAAACCCCGGGGTGGACACATGACCCACATCAGGTGATTCAGAACTGTTTGAACAAAGGGTTGGGTGAGTTGCGCATCTAAATAGCTTCAGGTCCATGTGCAACTCACCTGGCTCTGTGCCTTGGTTTCCCTCTCTGTCAGGCTGTCCCGCATGATCCAGCCCCTGCTTCTCCTCTTGCTTCCGGTCCTGCGGGCCTCTCCACCACTCCCTCCGGGCTCTTCTGTCCAGTGGCCTCCTCCTCATTAGGCAGCCCTCAGCTCAAGTGTCCTCTCCCCCAGGAGGCCTCCGCATCTCCTCATTCCCCATGGCTCTTTGTGCCACTTGACATCAGGTGCAACAATGCGTTTATGTGTTGCACCTTTCACTGTCTCTCTCTCCCCGGCCCAGGATTAGGTGCTGGATACATATTTGATGAATGAATGAATGAATGAGCAGGTGTGCTGGATCCCATGGGGCCTTGTTCAGTACACCAAGTACTGCTCCTGGAGGGTGGAAAGTCTGGAAGGATTTTTTTTGTCAAAAGGCCTTCCCATCACGCCTCTGTGAGGGTTGAGGAGAGAGGGAGGCAGGAGACCAGAATAGAGGCTGTCACCGCCTCTTTCCTCTCTGCCTCCCTCCCCTCCAGATCTCACCCCTCCAAAATGGAGTGTTTTCAGCTCTGAGCCCAGTTCCTCATGAACTGTCATTATAAACAGCCTAGAGGCCAGGAACAAGAAAGATTCTTTATTATTCCTTTTTCCTCCTTAGAAGTCTAGCATAGTGAAACACTGCTGAATGGGGGGAGGAGGGAAGAACACGGCATGCAGGCTTGGGGTCCTCAAGGCTGCGGGCCAGGGCCCAGAGGGAGGCACCGCCAGAGCCCAAGAATCTTGATGCCCAATGCAGCCGAAAAAGCGAATATAGTGAATGTCCTCCTGTGGGAGCAGTCTGGCCCAAACTGGAGGGGAAGGTCCTACAGGAAGCACACGGAGCCTTCGTACTGGGGGAGAGGGAGGGGTGGGAGGAAAACCCAGGGGGTCCCTAGAAACTCAGAAGGAGTATCTTGTGGGAGATTGGGTCCTGTGAGGAGGCATCCCTCCTCCTGTCACTGGTGGGGATGAGACTGATTCCCAGCGCAAATAGCAGGCCCCACTGTCAGCTAGCTCATCTCTGATCCCGGGCACCGGGGCTCTGCAGGGGGCTGGGTCTGCAGCAGAGGGTGCAGGGGTGGGAAGGAAACTGTTGGCTGGTGATTTTATCCTGGTGCTACTGAGGGAGGCGAGGAATCCTTGCCTGGACTCCTTGGGGTAGAGACACGGTGATGTGTGCAGTTAGGGGTGGCGTGATGGGAACTGTAGCCCACTGGGAGGGCCCCCCACCCGAGGCAGGCAGAAAATGCACAGACACTCTCCCCATCAGGGAGAAGGATAGAAGACAAGTTCACACAGGACTGGAAGGAAAGACTGCATTTACAGACATGGAAACAGGCGAAAATGCAGGGAGCAGGGGAGGCAGTAGGAGAGGTTTGAGGGTTGAGGATGCACCTGGAGTCTGAGGTCAAGGCTTTATTTAGGCAACAATGGGCCCCCAGGTTCTCTCCTCTCGGCCATTGTGCAGAGCCCCGGTTTCCCCACCTGTTCCTAGAAATCAGATGTATAGCATCCGTTTGTCACGAAATCCATGAAAGATCTCGTGCAAGTCAAGTTCCAAATTCTTATGAAGTGAATTCTGACCGAGGAGTTTTTGGTTTTTTTTGTTTTTAAGTAAGCTCTATGCCCAACATGGGGCTTGAACTCACAACCCTGAGATCAAGAGTCAACGTGCTCTACCGACTGAGCCAGCCAGGCGTCCCCTAACCGAGAGTTTTGAGAGGCTGAGACCTGGACAGAAATCATCCCAGCAGAACAATACAAGGATGGAAGAGTTAGAATTGCTTTCTCTTTGTTTGTTTGTTTGTGGTAAGGGGCATTGTGAGGAAGGACAAAGAGGATGCCAAACATGTAGATAATGTCAGTAACAAAAGCTTCAAGGCTAAGATGAAGCGAGGCTGGCCTGACTTTCGAGAAGGTCTGGGTGTTGTCATGTGTGTTTGTCACTGAAATCCCGGCGCTGTGGGCTAATCTGACGGAGCCCCTGACCCAGAGGTGCCTCCTGGTGGTTGGTTCTAAAAATACTCCGTGTTTTCTGGCTTGCTCTTTCTCCCTTATTATAACAACATACTGTACTTTTTTCCTGAGTATCAAATAAATAAACCCACATACATTTTTTCTGTAGGATAAATTCCTAGAAGCACAAGGGCGGGATTGGTGGACATGGGCATTTTAGATGTAGGCAAGTTACATCTAAGCCTTTTTCCAAAAAAAGTTGGCACTGCACCAGTTTGCACTCCCTTTTTGGTTTATTTAAACATAAATGAGACTGGGTAGATCACTTCCCCAAAGTGTCCTGTCCATAAATCCATAAAATGAAAAGGCTGGATTTTTTTTTTTTTAAAGATTTTATTTATTTATTTGACAGAGAGAGACACAGCGAGAGAGGGAACACAAGCAGGGGGAGTGGGAGGGGGAGAAGCAGGCTTCCTGCCGAGCAGGGAGCCCGATGCGGGGCTCGATCCCAGGATCTGGGCACCCCCGTGATCCCCGGGATCACGACCTGAGCCGAAGGCAGACGCCCAACGACTGAGCCACCCAGGCGCCCCTGAAAAGGCTGGATTTAAAAAAAAAATATAAAGGAACCGGTCTTCTTTGGGCAGCATGGCTCCTGCTCGACACTCAAGAGGTGGGCGTGTTAGACCCATCTACAGCTGAGCAGGCAAGGGCTGGCCAGGCAGTGACCTGCCCAAGGTCACACAGCTAGTGGGTCTCAGCTGCCTTTGCTTCCCAAACCTGTCTGATTTGCAAACCCTTTGCTGCCCCCATGCCCTCCCTCCCCAGATGATTCATTCATTCCACCAACAAACAGCCCTAGTGACTAAGGTGACCAGGCTCTTTGCTTCCTGTTGGAGGTGCCACAGTGAGCAAAAGCAGATGCATCCCTGCAAATTTGAAAAATCTCACAAAGAAATGTATAATTGTAAATGGAACCAAATGGCTAGGGCAAGAGGCATAGATGTGCTCAGGGTGAGGAGGGGAGCCTGCAGTTGGCCCAGCACATCCTCTGTCTTTATCTTAAGAGCACAAGGTGACCCTGAGGGGTTTTAAGCTGGGTGGGTGACCGAGGGAAAGAGTGAGCAGAAAGATCAGTGTGTTTTTGAAGTGGCTGTCTGAGTCTCCCTGGCCCTCCCATGTCGCCTGGAGCCCCACCTGGGCCTCTGGGACCTGTTGTGGCCAGGGCGCCCCCGGTGTGGGGGCACATGGCCGTTGAGCCCATCTCCGGCAGCTAGGTCTGAAGGCCCGGCCACTTCCGCCCTTTGCTTTCCCTGTGGTTGGCTGGTGGGGCTGAGGCATCTCTGGCCGGTGTGGAGGGGAGCAGGAGGGGCAGACGGACTGTCCCAGGAGGGGCTGCAGGCCTCCCACCTCCTACTTCACGCTCTTCCTGCCCTTTGTCCTAGCCGTGGGTCCAGTCAGGAGGGCCTCTTTCCAGGGCTTCTTCCCACCCCTCCCCACTTCCCTTCCCCACTTCCCTCCCCACCTTCCTCCCAGGCTGTGAGGTGGGACCCCTCACTACAGAGGAGTGTTGGGGCAGCCAACTTCTTTTATGGACACTCCCTTTCAGCTCCCTGTCCTTGCTGCCTTCCACTCTTCCCCTCCTCAGGTCCTCTTGTGGTCTCCCAGGCCTGACGCCTTTTCGCCTCCCAATGTCAGTCAGAATCCATTTCCCACCAGCAGTATTTACAGGCTCCTCCCCGGTACCGGTTCTGGGTAGATGAGGGGTACAGAGAATGGGACGCGCCCTCCCCTCTGGAGCTTACAGCCCAGTGAGCAGACAGTAGAGCCAGGCCTGCGTGAGCAAAAGAAGCAGCTTTCTGCAACTGTGTGTGCAGAGTGCTGTGGGCTTGGGAGAAAACAGGGAGGGAGGGGTAGTGGTCAGAGTCCCTGGCTTCCTCCCCCGGATTTCCAAATAGAAGGCCTGGTGTGATGAGAAATTGTTGATGGGGCGGTATGAGGAGAAAGAGAGCAAGAGATCAAGACACACACACACACACATTATGGTTATTTAAAAGCTATTTAATTTGAAGGACTCTTCTTTATTCTGAGATGATGACCTTCCTATTCTTTTGTGTTTTAATGTCCTTTCCAGGAGGTACTTTGTTGTTTACTTGTTTTTTTTTTTTTTTTTTTTTGTGGTAAAAAGCATATTGCATGAGCTCTGCCCTCTTGGCACATTTTTAATTCTGTGGTACAGTATTGCTAACTAAATGCACGATGTTGTACAGCAGATCCCTAATACTCATCTCATGTGACTGAAACTCTGACCTGCAGCTCCCATCCCTCTTGCCCTCAGTCCCTGAGAATCACCACTCTACTTTCTGTTTCTGTGAGTTTGAGTTTGACCACTTTCTTCTTTTTTTTTTTTAAGATTTTACTTGTTTGTGAGAGAGAGAACACAAGCAGGGGGAGTGGCAGGCAGAGGGAGAAGGAGAAGCAGGCTCCCCCCTGAGCAAGGAGCCCGATGTGGGGCTCCATCCCAGGACCCTGGTATCATGACCTGAGCAGAAGGCAGATGCTCAACCAACTGAACCACCTAAGTGTCCCTGAGTTTGACCACTTTAGATACCTCCTATAAGTGGGATGGTGCAGTATGTGTCCTTCTGTGACTGGCTTATTTCACTTAGCATAATGTCCTCAAGATTCATCCACTTTGTAGCATGTGATAGGATTTCCTTCTTTTTTATGGCTGAGCTATATTCCACTGTATAGATAGACCACATTTTCATTATCCATTCATGCATCGGTGGACATGTAGGTTGTTTCCATCTCTTGGCTATTGTGAATAATGCTGCAATGAACGCGGGAGGGAAGATACCTCTTTGAGATCCTGATTACAGTTCTTTTGAATAAATACCAAAAATGGGATTGCTGGATCATATGGTAGTTCTAGTCTTAATTTTTTTTTTTTTTAAATAGAGGGAGATTGGGGGGAAGGGGCAGAGGGAGAGAGAGAGAGAGAATCAGCTTGGAGCCTGACATGGGGCTCAATCTCACAACCCTGAGATCATGACCTGAGCTGAAATCAAGAGTCAGACGTTTACCGCACTGAGACACCCAGGCACCCCTATTTTTAATTTTTTTGAAGAACCCCCAAACTGTTTTTGCTAGCAGCTGCACCATTTTACATTCCCACCAACAGTGCACAAGGCTCCTTTTTTCTCCATGTCCTCCAATGCTTGTCTCTTGTCTTTTTGATAAATAGCCATCTAACACGTGTGAGGTGATATCTCATGTGGTTTGATATCCATTTTCCCTGATGATTAGAGACGTTGAACATCTTTTCATGTGCCATTTGTATGCCTTCTTTGGAGAAATGTATATTCAGGTCCTTTGCCCATTTTTTTAGAAGATTTTATTTATTTATTTGAGAGAGAGCCAGCGCAAGTAGGGGGAGGAGCAGAGGGAGGGACAAACAGACTCTGTGCCGAGCCTAGAGCCTGACATGGGGATTGATCTCATGACCCTAAGTTTGTGACCTGAGCCAAAATCAAGAGTCCGAAGCTTAACTGACTGAGTCACTCAGGCACCCCTTTGCCCTTTTTTTTTTTTTTTTTTTTTTAGATTTTATTTATTTATTTGAGAGAGAGCAAGAGAGCACAAGCAAGGGAAGTGGCAGAGGGAGAGAGAGAGAAGCAGGCTCTCCACTGAGTAGGGAGCCTGAACTGGGGCTCGATCCCAGGACCCTGGGATCATGACCTGAGCCGAAGGCAGATGCTTAACGACTGAGCCACCCAGGAGCCCCTCCCTTTGCCCATTTTGTAATCAGGTTTTTTGTTTGTTTGTTTTGCTATTGAGTATGGTTTCCAAATATTTTCTCTCATTCTGTAGGTCGTCTTTTTATTTTGTTGATTCTTTCTTTTTAAAAAAAATTTTTTAGGGCGCCTGGGTGGCTCAGTTGGTTAAGCGACTGCCTTCGGCTCAGGTCATGATCCTGGAGTCCCGGGATCGAGTCCCGCATCGGGCTCCCTGCTCGGCAGGGAGTCTGCTTCTCCCTCTGACCCTCCCCCCTCTCATGTGCTCTCTCTCTCAGTCTCTCTCTCTCAAATAAATAAATAAAATCTTTAAAAAATAAAAAATAAAAAAAATTTTTTAAAGTAAGCTTTATACCCAACATGGGGTTTGAACTTATGACCCCGAGATCAAGAGTCACATGCTCTACCCACTGAACCAGTCAGGTGCCCTCCCCCAGTTGATTGTTTCTTTTGTCTGACAGAAACTTTTTAGTTTGATTTAGTCCCACTTGTCTATTTTTGCTTTTGTTGTCTGTACTTTTGGTGTCATATCCAGAAATCATTGCCAACCCCAGTGTTACGAAGCTTTTCTCTTACGTGTTCTTCTAGGAGTTTATAGTTTCAGGTGCTACATTTAAGTCTTCAATCCATGTTGAGTTGATTGATTGATTGATTGATTGATTGATTGATTTTTAAGGATTTTATTTATTTATTTGAGACAGAGAGAATGAGAGAGAGAGAGCATGAGAGGGAGGAGGGTCAGAGGGAGAAGCAGACTCTGCTGAGCAGGGAGCCCGATGCGGGACTCGATCCCGGGACTCCAGGATCATGACCTGAGCCGAAGGCAGTCGCCCAACCAACTGAGCCACCCAGGCGCCCGAGTTGATTTTTTTAATTTTTATTTTAGAGAGAGAGCAGGCAGAGGGAGGGGCAGAGGGAGAGGGGGAGAGAATCTTAAACAGGCTCCATGCGCAGTGTGGAGCCTGACGCAAGGCTCGATCTCACGACCCTGAGATCATGACCTGAGCCGAAATCAAGAGTCTGACACTCAGCCGACTGAACCACTCAGGTGCCCCATGTTGAGTTGATTTTTGTGTGTGGTAACATAAGGGCCCAGTTTCATTCTTTTGCATGTGGATATCTGGTTTTCCCAGCGCCATTTCTTATTGGTTTTAAGGGCCTTCCTTGGCAGAATAACAAATGTTCAGTCCTTTGCAGGTTCCCCAGTGTTTCTTTAGAAATGTTACTGGTCTGTGAAATCTTGTGAACCAGACTCTCATAACTTTGTTATAATGTCCAATTATAGTTTAAAAGCTAGGATGTAGGATCCCGTATGCATATAGCTCTTATGAGATGAATGGGTCAGTCAAGAAAGTTCCAGAAAATCTGGGCTGTAGGGCCCATGTCCTTGGAGGCCACATCCCAGTCTGACTGGCAGTTGGTTCCTTTTCCCCACCTTGAAGTTGGGACTTCACAGAGTAGGTGCTCAGCTAACATTTGTTCACTTCTGTGCACAGCCAGGGGTGCTGAGATCAGAGAGATGAAACCCTTGGCCCACATCACAGAGCAAGGCAGGCAGGGGTGGGCTCGGCCCGGGCTCCCCCAGTTCTCAGGCCAGCACTGTTTGGACTAAGCTGTCATCGGCGTGTGGCTCTGCCCGTGTTGGGGCAGAGTGGTTGACAGAGAGCTTCTTCCTTCCTGGGAAAGGCTCGATTTTGTAGAGATGAGGCTGTACCATCTCAGTGCCCCCAGCTCCCGGCTGCCAGCATGGCTGGCATCTGCCACGTGAAGAGAACATGGTAAATGTCTGAAGGAAGGGATCACCGGCGATTTCAACTGTGGAGCAGCCCGAAGAGCCAGAGATTAGAAGACTTAGCTTCTGCTTCCTGCTCTGGCTTAGGTTGGCTGTGTGACACTGAGCAGGTCCCTTCCTGTCCCTGTGCCCTAGCTGTCTTGTCCGTTAACAATGGTAACAACAAGAACAATAACAGGATAACATGTGATGAGCGCCTCCTATGTGTCGGGCACTGCTTGAGGCACTTTTTCAGGGTATAGACCCATTACCTCCTTCTGGTCACCCCCACAGATAGAGATTATTCACATAGCCAGTGAATGATGAGGAAACAGAAGCCCAGAGGGGTCAAGTATCTAAACCAAGGTCACACAGCTAATTAGAGGGCAGCAGGGATTCGAACCCAAGCCGGTCAGCCCCCGAGACCACCTAATTACTCTATGATACTGAGCCTCTAGAAGGTTTATCTTTTCCTTGAGTGATTCTATGAGATACAGAAAGTGGCAGCCATTTCAATTCTGGGCCCTGGGCACAATGTTTCTGGTTGAGTTTCTTTAGGCTTTGTTAAGAAGCAACCACGCATCTCTCTTCCTGGAAGGGAGGCAACTGCTGAGACAGGGTTACTCGGGAAGAATTTTGGCAGAGAGGGAGAAAAAAGGCAGATGGCAAGGCCTGTCTCCCTGTCTCGAGCCTCTCCGTGGCCTCTTCTGTGCTCCCTGAAGCTCCCTGTGGCTGCCCTCACCAAGGCACAGGCCACCTTTGGCCCTGACCTTGCGCATCTTTCTGGGCAGCCAATCCCATCCGCTCTGAAGCATTCCGCTTGGCCAGATCAGGCTCTAAAGACAACAATGGATCACATCGCACCCCTGCTTCAAGCCCTCCTGTGGCTTCTCAGACCTCAGAATAAAACCCAACGTGACCCCTGCCCACCTCTCTGACTTCATCTCACACTTCCCCTCCACTCAACACCCTGTAGCCCAGCTGTGCTGTCCCCACCAGTGGCCCTGGCCATATGGGGCTGCTGAGCACTTGAAATGTGGCCTGTCCAAATTGAGATGTTGCTTGTCCATATAAAATACACACTGGCAAGGGCGGCTGGGTGGCTCAGTCAGTTAAGCACCCTCCTTTCAGCTCACGTCATGATCTCAGGGTCCTGGGATCGAGCCCCACATCAAGCCTCGTGTTGCATCCGGCTCCGCGCTCAGGGGGAGCCTGCTTCTCCCTCACCCTCTGCCCCTCCTCCTGCTTGTGCTCTCTCTCTGTCTCTCTAATAATAAATAAATAAAATCTTTAAAAAAATAAAATAAGGGGTGCCTGGGTGGCTCAGTCATTAAGCATCTGCCTTCGGCTCAGGTCATGATCCCAGGGTCCTGGGATCAAGCCCCGCATAGGGCTCCCTGCTCGGCGGGAAGCCCGCTTCTCCCTCTCCCACTCCCCCTGCTTGTGTTCCCTCTCTCGCTGTGTCTCTCTCTGTCAAATAAATAAATAAAATCTTTAAAAAAAAATAAAAATAGGGCGCCTGGGTGGCTCAGTCGTTAAGCGTCTGCCTTCGGCTCGGGTCGTGATCCCGGAGTCCCGGGATCGAGTCCCGCGTCGGGCTCCCTGCTCGGCAGGAAGCCTGCTTCTCCCTCTCCCACTCCCCCTGCTTGTGTTCCTGCTCTCGCTATCTCTCTCTCTGTCAAATAAATAAAATATTTTTAAAAAATAATAAATCAAAAATAAAAAAATAAAAATAAATTTAAAAAATAAAATACACATTGGCTCTCGAAGCTATAGTCCAAAAGAGGGTGTAAAATACCTCATTAATTTTATATTGATTATATGTTGAAATGATAATATTTTTTATATATTGGGTTAAATAAAATACATTATTAAAATTAATTTTACCTCTTTTTACTTTTTTTTATTAAAGATTTTATTATTTTTTTTTTTATTATTTATTTGACAGAGAGACACAGCGAGAGAGGGAACACAAGCAGGGGGAGTGGGAGAGGGAGAAGCAGGCTCCCTGCAGAGCAGGGAGCCCAATGCAGGGCTCGATCCCAGGATCCTGGGATCATGACCTGAGCTGAAGGCAGTCGCTTAACCGACTGAGCCACCCAGGTGCCCTTCTTTTTACTTTTTTACTGTGACTACTCGAAAATTGCCAGTTCCCTGCGTGGCTTGTGTTTTATTCCTGCTGCACGTGCTGCCGCAGCCCCACTCCGGCCTCTTTCTGTTCCTGGACCGCACCAGGCTCTTCCCAGCCTCAGGCAGGCAGAGCCTGTGACTCCCCGCTGCTGTCAGTGCCCCCCATAGCTGCAATCTTTTTCATGTTTGCTGTCTTTCTTCCCCAGGTCTCCCAGGGTTCTTGGTCCAGCACCTGACGCTGGGCTGGCCAGGAAGAGCCTGCGGTCAGTCAGATGCCTTGGGGAGGGAAGGATGGGAACAGGCCCACGTTCCTCAGCCTGGAGCTGTGGGAGGGGTCTTCAGCCAGAGGCCTCCACACGCTGCGAGCCAGGGTTTAGCTGGAGCAGGTGATCAGCGTCCTCAGCGGCTCTGAGCAGAACACACATGGGCTATAAGAGAGGGGCTTTGGGCTTTGGGGTTTTCGTGGGGGTTTTGGGAACCTGCTGTGTCAGTAAGACCAGGGGTGTGAAGCCTCCCCAGGCTTCATCACAAGAACTCATTTGGCATGGAGCCTGAGTGGCTCAGATGGTGGAGTGTCTGCCTTCGGCTCAGGTCATGATCTCTGGGTTCTGGGATCAAGCCTCACGTCAGGCTCCTGGCTCAGCCGTGGGTGGGAGGGAGTCTGCTTCTTCCTCTCCCTCTGCCTCTCCTCCTGCTCATGCTCTCTCTCTCTGTATCTCTCTGTCTCAAATGAATAAATTAAAAAAAACTTAAAAAAAAAAAACTCATTTGGCACCTGGGTCAGTGGCCATGTGTGCCAGGCCCTTGGGAAGTGTCAGTGTAGCCGAGGTGGGTTTGGGCTTTGCTGGGGCACCCCAGGGTCCCTTGCATCCTGGCTGCTTACCACACGATGACCTTCGGAGGTCACTCAGTTCCCCGCTAAGTGGAGATTGGCTCCCTGCCTAGAGCCTGTGAGGACCAGAGGGCGGGCTCTGTGTCCAGTGCCAGTGAGGTACAGCATGGGGCCACATGGGTTTTCAGCCACCTGAACATCCTTGTGACCAGCTCCCTCTTCATGCCAACCATTGGCCACAGTGGGGATGGAAATAACTCATGGCCTCAGCTCCTGAGCAGGGGCCCCCTGCTACAGGAGGACCACCAAGCCATCACCTCATGCTGTTTTCCCCCTGAGGACCCTGACTTTGGCAGCATCTGGAAGAGGAAGAGATAGCACCATTTCTGTGAAAAGGGCCTGTGGGTTTTAAGTGACCGAAAGCTCAGAGTGAGCCAACGGGTGACCTGATTGCTAAAATAGCCCAGGAGGAGGGCGGAAGCTTCCAGGGCAGGGAGGGGGCGGCTAGGATCTCAGCTGGAAGGAAGTGAGGGCACCATTCTTGGAACCTGCCCAAATCCACAGCTCCAGAGAGCAGGGAGGCCCTTCTCTGGAAACTCTGCGTCAGTCCAGCCCCTGTGGGTGAGAATGGGGTGGTGCAGGAGGCGACAGGGCAGAAGGCAGAGCTGAGTGGTTCCCGGAGCAGAGTAACCCAGGAGGGTGAATGAACGCAGGCCAGCACCCCTGGGCTTCACCCCTCAGGTTAGAAGAAACCCTGAGCCTGGAGGTCAGAAGGGCCAGGCGCTCCAGTCCCATGCGGGGAAGCCGAGAGCCTGCCTGAGCCCACGGTGGGAGGATGACAAAGGTCAGCTCTCCTCCAGCCTTCCTGCTGCACTCAGCAGCTCTGCAAGAAATGCAAGGAACAAAGACGGTGACTTCCCTCATACAGCAGATAATGAATGTTTTGATTCTCAGCCCCGGAGAGCACCAAATCCCAGTGTCCCTGGCCAGGAAATTTACAGCTTGCCATTGACCCTTCTGAAGGGCCCAGGCAGGGCAGTGTCCCCTTGCTGGTTCCTCCACGCGCAGAGATGGCCGGTGAATCCCATGACCTCTGTGCTGGCCGTCCTCAGCGCCAGTGGCCTGGCCAGGGTCCCTCAGCTGTGGCCGGTGCTGGACTGGTCAGTGAGGACAGAGCCCAGAGGCCACCCAGCTCTGTGCGGAGGGTGGGTGGAGGTAGAGGGGATGAGCCTGGACAAGGGCAACCCGTCCTCTGCCTTTCTGTTTTATGCCTAATTAGAAAAGCGATTCATACTCATTGTGAAATTTGGAAACTACAAAAAGGTGCAAAGGAGAAAATGAAAGTCATCTGTCATCTCGCTGCCCAGAGATTACTGTCATTGCTATTTTGTCGTATTTCTCTCCAGTCCTGTTCTTCTGTATGGATCATACATATGCATATAAGTATATATTTTAATTGTCATAATACTCTAGAGCTGGCTTCCCCTCCCCCCACCTTACATTATATGGTGACTATTTTCTCACCATGTTAAAATTTTCTTTAAAGTTATTTAATGGCTTTATAATATTGTCTTAATAATTTATTTACCCATTCTCCTATTTTTTTTTTTCATTCTCCTAGTTTGACTCTCTTTTTTTACCAAGGGGATTTGGGTTTTTAAAATTCCACTTAGCGGCACCTGGGTGGCACAGTCGGTTGAGTGTCTGACTCTTGGTTTCTGCTCAGGTCATGATCTCAGGGTCGTGAGATCAAGCCCTGCATCGGGCTCTGCGCTGGGCGTGGAACCTGCTTAAGATTCTCTCTCTCCTTCTGCCCCTCCCTGCCTGCGCTTGCACGCTCTCTCAGCTCTCTCGTGCTTTCTCTCTCTCTCTTTCTCTCTCTCTCTCTTGCAGAAAAACCCCCGAATATTTAAAATTCCACTTAAAAATATAAATCCAGGTTTTTGGCTGCTGAGATGGAGCAGTTCCGGGGGATCCTCTCTGTCATTCACACTGAGAGGGGCCCCTCATTTGAACAGCTCAGGTGACAGCAAAAGTCTGGCATTTGGAAACACAAACACAAAAACAAAACCAAGCAGGGGGGCTTAGGAAAGGAGTTTCCCTCTGTGCCCGCAGCTCATGCAGTGCCCCCATTGGAGAGCCATCCAGCATTACCAGCATGGCTGTAAATGTGCCCATCTTTGTGGGTGGCAGCCTGGCGTGTGAGCTGGTGAAGAAGACTGACAGTCCCTGGTTCACATTTTGCCTGTGCCATGAGCTGGTGTGATCTTGGGTGATCCTTCCACTGCCCCGTTTCTCCGCTTTCCTAGGCTATGAAATGGACTTGATGCTGGAGCGACTGGGACCGAATGCCATAACCCTGCCTCTGAGCCAGGATTGCTGTCAGGGGGAGCAGAGGAACAAAGGTGTGGTAGGCCTGGGTGGCCTTGGCCAAGTGGCCTCCACTCGGTGAGAGTCATTGTGTCCCCAGCCCCGGGAGTTTGTGGCTACACCCTGAATGGGTGGCCCTTGTCGGCCTTCCAGTTGTCCAGAGTGGATGACTGCAGGCCCCTCTGAACAGCTCTGGCCTGCCCAGGGCCTTGATTTTGTTCCTAGGGAAGGCACTAGTTGGGTTTCCCTGCCCTTTCTGGATCCCTGCTCAGCAGCCCAGAACCAGGCCCAAGGAGGACTCTGGAGAACCCCTAGAGAAATTTCCCGTTGTGTTCAGGGCTCAAGGATCATGCAGGCAGGGTTTCTGGAGGTTTGGGGCTGGATACGACCAGAATTTATGCTTCGGGAGGGGAGGAGCCTTGTGTTTCTCATTTATGTGCTGCCCTCAGTTCCCAGCACTGGCCGTGGCCCACAGTAGGCCCTCAGTAAATATTAGTACACCCAGGCAAGTGGTGGCCTCTTCCTGCCTCAGTTTCCCTTTCTGTTCTGCTAGGCCATGAGCTCTGTGAGAGCACAGATGGGCCTGGTTTACCTGAGTCCTCAGTGCCCAGCAAAGACACTGGCATGTGGAGAGGGTCCATGAATGCATAAGCAGAGAACAAGTGGATTGATGAATAAGTTATGTCCAGAGAGTCAGGGCTCAGGAGGTGGGCCCTCCCTTCTGCCCACCTCCCCTCCATAGTGGGTCCTTTCCCTCCCTCTGAAGGGTACTGGATGATCCCTTCTTCTGTCCTTCCTTGGTTGAAGTTGGCCACCAGGAACCTCTGAGACATCCTGGCTGTGTGACTTTGGACAAGTCACTCTACCTCTCTGAACCCCGTTGCCTCTTCTGTAAAGTGAGGCAGATATGATGTATTGAAAGGGCTTTGTGAGGCTTGGTGCCAGATTGCATAGCCTAGCTGGTGCCTGGCAGGTGGTGGGGACCCGAAGAAGCAGCCGCTCACATTGCCAGTGGCCCGGCCCTCTGTCTGTGATGAGCTTTCCGCCACGAGCTGGCTGACCACCTGACTATTGGAGGGGCCTGGGATAATCTTGGGCTGGGGCTACCTGAGGAGGCCACGGAAGGTTACAGATCCCCTGAGGCCCCGGCAGCTGTCCCTGGCATTTTGCCCTTGGCTCTGTCATTCAGTGTCCTTTTCCCTGCTAGGAAGGCACACACTCTAGCTGGGGGGGCTCTGCTGGGAGGCAGGCCCGCTGCTCTGGAGAGCTGCTCTCTGGAGAACTGCACACTCCCAAGGTTGTAGTGCAGTAACTAGTAACTTTACCAGGAGCCAGTCCATGGAGGGGGGAATCATGCCCATGGCCTCTCGCAGCTGGGAGGGGCCACCTGGTGGAACTGCTGAGTGTCTCTGGCTCCACTCCTGGCCCTGCCACATAGTCGCTGTGGGACATGGACAGGTGACTTCCCTGTCTCAGCCTCAGCGTCCTTATCCGCAAAATGAGGGCAGCCACCCTCCTGGATTCCTGGGAGAAGCCCCTGAGGCTGTGCATGCGAAGTCCAGCTTCAGCTGCAGTGCGTGCCCCAGGCACCTGGGCTTCCCAGCACCCGGACGCAGTCACCTAGGCTCCCTGGACCTCAGTGTGCCCATCTGCACTCTGAAGATGATCACACCCATGGCTTCAGGTCATCGGGATGGTTCCATAAACCAACCACGTAACCCACCTAGCAGGTGGTGCTCATTAGCTCATTATCATGGGGTTTTGTGCTGTAGTAGCAAAGCTAGCCGGGATGAGACCCTGCGCCTTGCCCAGGGCTTCTCCCTCTGGCCTGCCCTGGGAGGCTTGTGTGGACGGGAGCACTGACCTGCATCAGGTTTGCCAGGCCAGAACCACATTCCCAGTGTCTGGAGCACGGGGTGCGACCACTGAGTCTCAGAAGCTGCCGTGGAGGCTGGGCCTTGGGGATTTGGCTAAAGCCTGGGGGGCTGAGCAGACGATGAATCTTGGACTTGTCCTGAACGTGGCCCTGTGCCATCTCCCCGTGCCTCAGGGTCCACCATCCTGCCCAAACAATGTCAGAGCTCCAAGGGGATGCCCCAAAACAGACACATAGCTTGTTTTTTTTTCTGGCTGTAAAAGCATTTCTTGTTCACTGCAGAAAAAAAAGCAAAAATTCAGAAATATATAAATTAAGAACACCCCAAATCCCAAACTTCCAGGGGTTTTTGTGCATATACACATATAGATATCAATTGTTTTCACAAGAATGGAATCTTATACTTGCTTTAAAAATTGAAATGAGTAAGCTTGATTTTTAACTTTTTTGTTAACAAAATATGACACAGAAAGACCATATAAAATAATTGTTCATTTGGATCCACTGCCCAGTGAAGAACTCTGCCAGCCATCCTTGCCTGCGGTGGGCCCCCTCCCCCAAGCTCCCCACAAAAAGTTACCGTGTTCCTGACTTTTTTCTTTTTAAAATAATCTCTACTCCCAACATGGGGCTTGAGCTCATGACCCTGAGATCAAGAGTCACATGCTCTACCGACTGAGCCAGCCAGGTGCCCCCCCTTTTTTTCTTTTTTTAAAGTAAGCTCTATGCCCAACATGGGGCTTGAACTCAGGACCCAGAGATCAAGAATCATAGTCCACCAACTGAGCCAGCCAGGTGCCCCACTGTTGCGGTGACTTTTAAGGTCTTCACTTTCTTGCTAGTTATCACCCAGTGTGAATCCCTAGATACTATAATTTTTGTCTTAAAAAATCTGTCTTTTAAGTCCCTTTTAATCTATAGATTTATTTTTTTTAACTTTTTTTTTTTTTTAACTTGGCAGTGTATCATAGGCCTTGTCCATGTTAGTAAGCGTGACTCTCATTTTTAATCTTTTTTTAATGATTCCGTGGTTCCATCCCAGGCTTGAACATAACTGACTGGTTCCCCTACTGATGGGCACTTAGGTTATTCTCACACTTTTGCTATTACAAACAATACTGTGATGGAAATCTTTATACATATGTTTTTATGCACTTGAGTAATTCCTAGAAGAAATTTCTAGAAGTAGAGTCATGGATCCAAAGAACAGTATTTTTTAAATTAATTAATTAATTTCTTTTTTTTTTAAGGTTTTATTTATTTATTTGACAGAGACAGATAACGAGAGCAGGAACACAAGCAGGGGGAGTGGGAGAGGGAGAAGCAGGCTTCCCGCGGAGCAGGGAGCCCGATGCGGGGCTCGATCCCAGGACCCTGTGATCATGACCTGAGCCGAAGGCAGACGCTTAACGACTGAGCCACCCAGGCGCCCCCAGGACCCTTTATTCTTAAAAATTTTATTTATTTGAGAGAGAAACAGCATGGGGGGGTGTAGGGGGGAGGGGCAGAGGGAGAGGAGAAGCAGACTTCCTGCTCAGCAGGAAGCCCAACAACAGGGGCAGGGGGCTTAATCCCAGGACCCTGAGATTAGGGCCTGAGCCAAAGGCAGACCCTTTTATTTATTTATTTATTTTAAGATTTTATTTATTTATTTGACAGAGAGAGACAGCGAGAGAGGGAACACAAGCAAGGGGGAGTGGGAGGGGGAGAAGCAGGCTTCCCGCTGAGCATGGGAGCCCGATGCGGGGCTCGATGCAGAGCTCAATCCCAGGACCCTGGGATCATGACCTGAGCCAAAGGCAGACGCTCAATGACTGAGCCACCCAGGCGCCCCATTTTTTTTTAAACAGCTTTATTGAGATATGACTCACTTGCCATACAATTCACCCATTTAAAGCATACAATTCATTAGTTTTTAGTATAGTCAGAGTTGTGCGATCATCACCACAATCAATTTTAGGACATTTTCAGCATCCCATAAAGAACCCCACACCCATCTCTCCCCAGTGGCCTCCTCCCAGCTCTAGGCAACCACTGCTATAAAAGAGTCTGTTTTCTGTCTGTATAGGTTTGCCCATTATGGACTTTTCATATAAATGAAATCATACAATGTGTGGTCTCTTCTGACTGACTTCTCTCACTTAGCATATGTTTTCAGGGTTTATCCATGTCACAGATTGTATCAGTATTTAATTTCGTTTTTATTTGAGAGAAAGAGAGAAAGCATGAGCAGGGGGTGGAGGGAGAGGGAGAAGTAGACTTCCTGCTGAGCAAGGAGCCAGAGGATTTGGGACTCCATCCCAGGACCCCGGGATCATGACCTGAGCCGAAGGCAGACACTTAACTGACTGAGCCACCCAGGCGCCCCAGTATTTAATTCCTTTTTGTTGCTGAATAATATTTCTGTGTGTAGATAGACCGCATTTTATTTATCCATTCATCAGTTGATGGGCATTTGGGTTGTTTCTACTTTCTTGGCTATTATGAATAATGCATCTGTGAACATTCATGTAAATTTTGGGGTAAACATATGTTGTAATTTCTCTTGGATCTATGCCTCCCAGGTATGGAACTGCTGGGTCACACGGTAATTCTATTTAATCTTTTGAGGAACTCCCAGACTGTTTTTCAAGGTGGCTGCTCTATTTACATTCCTACCAGTAGTGTGGGAGGGTTCTGACTTCTCCACATCCTTGCCAACACTGTCTTTTTTGATGATAGCAAACCTAGCGTGTGCAAAGTAGCATCTCATGGTTTTGATTTACATTTCCCTGATGGCTAGTGATTTGGGGCATCTTTTCATGAGCTTATGGACCATCTGTATATCTCCTTTGGGTCAATGTTTATTCAGATCATTTGCCCGTTTTTAAATTTGGTTATTTGTCTTTTATCATTGAGTTGCAAGAGTTCTTTATATATTCTGGTTACAGTTCCTTATCAGATATATGGTTTGCAAATATTTTCTCCCATTACTTTCTTTCTTTCTTTCTTTTTTTTTTTTAGGTCTTATTTTAAGTACCCTGTACACCCAAAATGGGGCTCAAACTCACAACCCCGAGATCAAGAGTCACACGGTCCACCTACTGAGCCTGCCAGGCACCCTGTCTTTTCACTTTCTTAACAATGTCCTTTGTAACACAGAATTTTGTTATTTTGATGATGTCCAATTTGCCTGGTCGTTTTTTTTTTTTTTTTTTGTCTTTTCTATGCTTTTGTGTCTTATTATTGACTGATCCAAGTCATGAAAATTTAGGCCTATGCTTTCTTCTAAGGGTCTTATAGTTTTAATGCTTATATTTGGGTCTACGATCCGTTTTGAGTTAATTTTTTGTGTGGGGTGTGAGGAAGGTGCCCAGCCTCCTTTTTTTTGCACGTCGGTATCTAATAGCCTCAACACCATGTGTTGAAAAGCCTGTCCTTTCCCCACTGAACTGTCTGGGCACTCTTGTTGAAGATCAATTGACTGTAAGTGTGAGGGCTTATTTTTGGACTCGGATTCCATTCCATTAATCTATATGCCTATCCCTATGCCAGTCCCACACTGTTTTACTACTGTAACTTTGTAGAAAGCTTTCTCTGGGCCCTCCAACAATGTTCTTCTTTTTTGAATATTGTTTTGGCTGTTTGGGGTCACTTGAGTTTCCATAAGAATTTTAAGATCAGCTTGTCAGTTTCTGCAAAGAAGCAAGTTGGAATTTTGATGGGGATGGTGTTGAATCTGAAGACCAATTTAGGGAGTCTTGCTATCTTAATAATATTGGGTCTTCAGAGATGTTTTTCCATGTATTTAGGTCTTCTTTAATTTCTTCCAACAATATGTTGTGATTTTTAGGGTATAAATTTTATGCTTCTTTTGTTAAATTATTTGTAAGTGTTTTATGCAGGGTAAACAAAATTAGTTGCTTAATTACATTTTTGAAGTGTTCATTGCAAAGTACACAGAGAAACAATTGACTTTTGTATATTCATCTTGTATCCTGCATCCTCGCTGAACTCATTTATTAGTTCTAACTTTTTGTGTGTGGATTCTTTAGGATTTTCTATTTACAAGATCGTGCCATCTGAAAATAGAGATAGTTGTACTTCTTTCTTTGCAATCTGGATGCTTTTTTTTTTTTCCTTGTCTGAGTGCCCTGGCTGGAACTTCCAGTACAATGTTGAATAGAAGTGGCAAGAGTGGACATAATTATCTTGTTCCTGATCTCAGGGGGAAAGCACCCAGTCTTTCACCATTAGTATGATACCCAATACTCGCTGTAGGAAGGTTCATTTTAGGATTTCCTGAAAGGCTGGCTGGTTCTAGCCTCACTATTAGCAGTGTATGAGAGGGACCCCAGTCCCCATGGCCCTTGGCAGTAGCTCCAGGCTTTAGAAGTGAGGAACCCAAGGCCAGAGAGGAGAAGTGCTATGTACCCCATCACATAGCTGCTCAGCTGCCTACCATCCAGTTGTCTATGGTCACTGGGGAGTGAGCCTCCTGGACACTCAGTCTACCCTCCCCTGGTGGGGGTGCTTTGAGACCCACCAAGAACAGCCACTGGTGCAGAAGGAGGTCTGGGTTCTGTTCTGGGCTTGGCTACTGACTTGGGCAGGTTACTTGCATGACCTTGGGCATGTAACTCCCTTCTCCATCCCCCATAGTCCCAGGCCTTGGTTTTCCTATCTGTGCAGTGGGAGAGGCGGTCCACTCTGATGTTTCCAAGTCTGACCACCCACCCTTAAACCCGGGGCAGCGTCTGCCACTGCCCCATGTGGCCACCAGAGGGCGCCCCAGACCAGCATTTGGCCCAGCTAGCGCGCAGGGGGCCCTGGGGAGGCTGAGGCCAGGTGTGTTTTTAAGAAGCTGCTAGCTTTGCTTGCACAGGCTTCCTTGTGGCTAGACCTGCCCGGGGCCTTTGCCCCATTCCTCTGGCTGAGTCCTGATCTCTGAGGAGGGGAGATGGAGACATCAACCCCAAGACCAGTGACCTTTCACTCATTCTTGCCTGCTTTGGGTTGGCTGTCTAAGGTCCAGGTGTCCAGCATCAGGGCCAAAGGCCTTGACTTTCTCAGCCTGGAAAGGTTTCTACTGTCTCTGGGCCCCTTATGGGCACTGCATCCTTCCCCTGCTGCATTGCATGGCAGTGACTGGTGAGCGACTGGCCACCTGGACGGGACCCATTACAGCCCCTTTAGGACGTGGATGGATTCTTGCTGTGGGTCCTGGACAGTGTAGTGTCTGAAACCACACCATCTGGGGCTGCCAGATACCTCAAGTGACAGACCCCAAACCTCAGAAGCAGGCACCATAGGCACTTCCCAGAGCAGAGTATCTGACCCCCTCTGTGAAGGCTTCTCCTGGGAGCACCAGAGGGGCCCTGTCAGCCTTTCCAGGCTCCCCCAATGCTGATTTTACCCTCCCGATAGAAGCACAACCTTAGCTTTCAAATCGAGCTCCAGGTCAAAGCAGCAGCTCTCAGCCCCTCGCATGGAGGGCACTGGAGCACCAGCTTGGATGCCTGCCACCTTTGCCTTGCATTCCTATTATTGGTGTGTTTTCCTTCCTTCCAGACCGGGTCCTCTTGAAGGCAGAGTGAGTGTCCAGTTCCCCTCGGTCCCTCTGGCTGGTTCAGGACTTGGCATCCAGTAGAAGCTCAACAGATGTTACCATGGGAACCGTGAGCCCATCTTCTCCCACTCAAGGGACCAGGGCCATCTCTGCCCCTTTCTGAGCTTTATGACTTCGGGCAGGTCACTTAGCTTTCTGAGCATCCATTTTGTTTGCTTCTTGACTCTTCTACTTCCCTCAAAAAGGCTGTGGGGGTCAGAGAGAATACGACAGCCCTGCTGGGAAGGGGGACATGCTCTCCCTGCGTCCGACAGAATTATCCCAAGGGGGCTGCACCTGTGGTGTTGGTAAGGAGGTCACCTGGAAGAGAGGTGGGCACTGGGCCACACCTACCCGAGTCCCCCGAGTTTTCACATAATAACGGCTGATATTTTCGGGGCCTGTTCTGTGGACCAGACATTGCACTAAGTGCCTCACCTGGATTATCTCTCTTGGTCCCCTCAGCGACCATCCTCAGCTTTGCAGATGAGGAACCCAAAGCACAGAGCCCAAGGCCATACAGTTGGCAAGTGGTGGGGCTGGGACTGGGAGCTCTTAGCCACGGAGCCACGCCCTGCCCTGAGCAGATGCGGGGCAGGGACAGGCAGTCGGCGACCTCGTTGTCACTATATAGGAACCTCTGAGGACCAGACATCCTTGCTTCCTGTCTTCTCTTTTCTAGATTTGTGTGCTGAGACCAGAAAGGAACACTGTCTCTCCATCTCTGTCTTTCTCTCTCACACACACTGGGGCACGTGGGGCCTCGTTCACACCAGCCAACCTCCCATCTTGATGGAGCTCATTTCCTCAACTCGGGGTTCTTGGGAGTAGGGTGAAAGGAAGTATACCTCAGAGGTTCGAAATGATGCCCACCCACCAGCCCAGACCTTGGGCACCAGCAGGCTCCTCCTCCCCAACGCGCAGGCCCTTATCAGGAAAGCAATTTGGGTTGGTGAGGAGGGGGAAGTCCGAGGCCCCAGGCTCCGGCAAGGTGGGTAGGAGAGATAGGGAAGTGGGGAGGGGGCCGTGGGGCCCGGCTGGGAGGGCCCGCGGATGGAAGAAATGCCCAGAGCCAGTGCTGTCCTTGCTGGCCTGGCCTCTTGACATGGTTCCAGAGCTGTTCCTGCCTTCCCTCCTTGCTGGGCAAGCCGCCCGCACCTTTAATTAGCAAGCAGCAACCTTGCCCCGATTCAGCACAGTCGCTGTTTAATTAGCCGCGCACAAGGCGCCCCTACCCCCAGCTCTGGGTGGAGCAGCCTGCCTTTCTCACGGAGGCTGCCACTACTTCATGGTGTCCCCTGTCACACGCCCCCCCCACTTATTCTGCTCCCCAGAAGGGGGGATGGGGCGGGCACGCCTGGCTGAAACCTCAAGGAGATTCTGGGCACTGCCGCTTGTATTCAAAGCATCCAGCAAACATTATTAGGGCTTGGAGTCTGCGCCTGGCTGGCGCTGGGCGGAACCCAGGCTGCATGGGGGCGGCGGCCTCGGTCCTGCCCACCGGCTCCGAAAGGGCTTTTCCCTTTGGGAGGTGCCCAACACCTCTCCAGCTGGTCCCAGGGTGTTGGGAAAAGCCTAATAATCCTCCCTGTTGCTCCGTTCTCCCCGCCCCCATCCACACAGGGACGACCATTTCTTCCTTTCCCTCCCTGTCCCAGAGCGCAGCTAGCCCCCACCCCAGAAGGCGACCTCCTCGAGGATGGAGAGGACCCTCCTCCACCCCCGCCTCCCCAGGGGTCAGATCATGGAGGCCCAGGCTAAGGCTATGGGCAAAGGGAGGTGGTGGGGCATCTCAGCGCCCCTCTGGGAAGTGGGGGTGCACAGCAGAGAGCCCACAGACTGGAGCCGAACCGGCTGCCCTCTGCTTCCCAGCAGCAGGGTGGGGCCGGTGGTGGCCCTGGGAGCGGTGCCTCACACCCTTCCGGGCGGAGCCGGGAAGTCACCGCCTCAGGGCAGCCAGCTGGAGGCAGGAGGCTCGGGTTCCATCCCAGCCCTGCACCCCAGTCGGTCCTGTGGCTTCAGGCAAATCAGCTGCCCTGGGGCCTCAGTGTCCTGCCCACAGAAGGGTGCTGGCCCCCCGGCTCTGGTGTGGACTAAGGACACGGAAGGACTGGCCTTTATTCTGGTATGGAGGGAAGCCCTGGAGTCCGTCCACTCTGGTACTAACCATCTGTGTGGCCTCGGCCTGCCACCAAACTGTGCTGTGCCTCAGTTTCCCCATAATTAGTAGCTACCTCTTGGGCTGTCCTGAGGATTAAATGATTTACAATGTTTAGCGCACTCAGAACAGTGCATGACGGAGGGAGTCCTTAGTAATCATTGGCTGCTTTTGCCAATATTTCCCCTCCTTTTACCGATCAATATTTATTGCCAGGTAGGAGGGACTTGGTGAGTAAGTATGGCAACCTCTCTGCTTCTCAGAGTTTTCCTTCCAGTGGGGGAGGCAGTTGAAAACAAGTAAATAAATAAAGGAAAGTACAATTTTATCTGAACAAAGTCTGCAGTTTAGTTAATGGTGATGTGCCAGGGTTAATTTCTTAGTTTTGATACATGTACCATGGTCAGGTTAGGTGACGATGTGACATGAAGAAGACTGGATGAAGTGTATATGGGAACCCTCTGTACTGTCTTTGCAATTTTTCTGTGAATCTAAAATTCCCCCCAAAAAAGTTTATTTAAAAAACACAGTTTCAGGGGCGCCTGAGGGGCTCAGTCAGTGAAGCATCTGCCTTAGCTGAGGTCATAATCCTGGGGTCCTAGGATCGAGCCCTGCGTCAGGCTCTTTGCTCATCTGGGGAGCCTGCTTCTCCCTCTCCCTCTCTCGCTCCCCCTGCTCATGCTCTCTTGTGTTTTCTCTCTCTCCCTGTCAAATAAAATAAAACCTTAAAAAAATTCTCAATTTCAGGTAATGGTAAGTACAATGCAGAAAACAAACGGGGGGGGGCCACTTTAGACGGGGTGGTCTAGGAGGGCCTCTGTGAGGAGCTGACACTTGGGAGAAACTGAGTGATGGGAAGAAGCCAACGTCAGGGAGATGAGGGAAGGGACCGGCAAGTGCAAAGGCCGGGAGGCCTGTTGCCCTGGGAGGTTTGCAGTCCACCTGCAGGGTGGGAGAGGCTCGTGGGGGAGATGAGCTCAGAGGAAGAGGCAGCTTCCCTTCAACATCATTTTGCCCTTTCAGAGGACAGGAAGCAGGGATTTGTACCCGCACTCTAATACCTCATTTTTTTTAAAAAGATTTTTTTTTTTAAAGATTTTTATTTATTTGAGAGAGAGAGAATGAGAGATAGAGAGCACGAGAGGGAAGAGGGTCAGAGGGAGAAGCAGACTCCCCGCCGAGCAGGGAGCCCGATGTGGGACTCGATCCCGGGACGCCAGGATCATGACCTGAGCCGAAGGCAGTCGCTTAACCAACTGAGCCACCCAGGAGCCCTAAAAAAAGATTTTTTATTTATTTGAGAGAGAGAGCCAGAGAGAGCACGAGCAGAGGGTAAGGGCAGAGGCAGAAGCAGACTCCCCACTAAGCAGGGAGCCCAATGTGTGACTTGGTCTCAGAACCCTGGGACCATGACCTGAGCCGAAGGCAGATGCTTAACTGACTGAGCCACCCAGGCATCTATACCTCCTTTTTTTTAGGTAAGCTCTATGCCCAACATGGGGCTTGAACTCATGACTTTGAGATCAAGTCACATACTCCACTGACTGAGCCAGCCAGGCCTTCCTCTAGTACGTCACGTTAGTCCTTACAGCTACCCTGTGGGGCAGTGTGATTACCTCACTTACAAGTGAGCCAGTGGGCAGGTGGAGGGATGGAGACTCGGCTGGCCCCCTGTCACATGCCTATGCTCAGAAGGAGATGCCTCCTGGCTCTTAAGGTCACGCTGGGGTCTTGCTGGGGGACATGGAGTGGGCTGGAAGACAGGGCCTGGACAAGGCCTGGGTGTGGCTACGGAGGGGTGGGGAAGCCAGGACTAGCGGATGGGGTCTCTGGCCAGCATGAGACCCTGTGTCATGACAAGGGAGCACCTTTGTTTTTTTGGGTTTTTTTGTTTTTAAAAGATTTTATTTATTTATCTGAGAGAGAGAATGGGAGACAGAGAGCATGAGAGGGGGAGGATCAGAGGGAGAAGCAGACTCCCCGCTGAGCAGGGAGCCCGATGTGGGACTCGATCCCGGGACTCCAGGATCATGACCTGAGCCAAAGGCAGTCGCTTAACCAACTGAGCCACCCAGGGGCCCCAGGGAGCACCTTTGTATGACAGTTATATAACCCACTTTGGTAATAGTAATATCACATGTATGTAATACAAAATTCTGAAAGTATAAAACAACATATAGGACCAAGTTAGGGTCCCCTACCACCCACTTTTCCTCCCCAGAGGTGTCCTCTGAGACCGTTTCTTGTGTATCCTTCCAGAGCTGGTCTGGATGATAGCACTTTGACCATAACACCAGCAAACAATCAGCAGGCCCCATGACACCACCTGGCAGAAAGCTCTAGATACATGGTTGTCTTTTTTTAATCTTCATACCAGCCCTTGCTGGATGTGTATCAAGCTCTCCGTTTTAAGTCAGAGTAAACTGAAGCACTGGCAAGTTGTCACTCACCCAAGGCTGCTCAAACGTAAGGATTCCCTGACAGCACTGTACAGATGAGGATACTGAGGCACAGAGAGGTTATGTAACCAGCCCCCAGGTGACCCGGTGAGCAGGTTGAGGAGCCAGGACCTGAGTCCAGCGGTCTCACTCCAGAACCCACACCCCCTGACCACTGCACTGTACCGGGAGAAACGACCCCAACTCTGGAGTCTGCCAGACCCAGGAGTGATGCCCTTTGCTGCCTAGCCTCGTGGCCTTGGGCAAGTCACTCTTCCCTGCAGTCTGGCCCCACGGAGGACAGAGAGCGGGAGGCCTGCCTCTCAGATGGCTTGGGGAGCAGTGCGAGCAGTGGGAGAGCTCTGGACACTGCTCCTCCCCCTCTCCAGTGGCCCTTCCCATGATGGGCAGGAGGAAGGGCGCAGCTGGGTGGCTGTTCAGGGTGCCGGGAACTCAGGTGGGGCCTTCCTTCCCTGCAGCTGTGCAGACAGAGCTGGGGGCCTGCCCATGAGAGAGAGACTCTCCCCTACCTCCCAGCACACAGCCACGCTGCTGCCCAGGAATTCTGGGGAGTCAGGAGAGGGGAGGGGAAAGGGGTTTCCAAAAGGTTCGTGTGATGTCTCCCCCTGCCCCCGCCAACAGGCTGAGTGCCAGCACCCTTCAAGGTGAGTGGGGGGCTGGAGCAGGATGCAGGGAGGAGGCTACAGCCAGGAGTGGGCAACAGTGACACAAAGATAAGGGGCTTAGCTCAGGGGCACCTGGGTGGCTCAGGTGTTAAGCGTCTGTCTTCGGCTCAGGTCATGATCCCAGGGTCCTGGGATTGAGCCCCGCATCAGGCTCCCTGCTCAGCGGGAAGCCTGCTTCTCCCTCTCCCACTCCCCTTGCTTGTGTTCCCTCTCTCGCTCTCTGTCAAATAAATAAAATCTTTAAAAAAGGGGGGGTGCTTAGCTCAGGTGCCAGCTTAGGCTGGGTTCCTGGGGATCTTCACGCTGACAGGGTCACCTCAGGCTGGTGGCTGGCCTTCAGCTTGGCAGGCTCAGAAAAGTGATTTATCAACCTGCCTGCCCCCCAGGGATGATCAGATTGGTGGGGGCTAAAATAACCAGATTCCACTACGTGGGCCAGACCCTTAGGGGCCAGACTATATCAGTTTCCCCTCCAGTTCCCTTCCTCACACCCCAGGCCCTGAGAACCTGGGTTAGTAATGAGAAGGGGGCTCTGGGATGGAGGCATGGACCAGGGTCTTGGAGCAATGCCAGCCAGGGATACATCCCAGCAGAACGGCACCGTGGAGTGGGGAGTGCTGGGACCATGGAGGCAAAACCAGGCTGGGGGTGACTCCCAGCTCTCCTGTGTCCCTGGGTATGTTACCTCACCACTGCGAGCCTCAGTTTCCCCATCTATAAAATGGGGCTGTTATCAGAACTGAGATCTCATGGTAAAGATAGAGCTTCTGACACAATGCACAATCTGTAGTAGGTGCTCAGTAAACGTCACTCTCCTCCACATACTGGCTGAGCAATCTCATTTTCCAAAACCTATAGGGAGACAAACTTTGGCGCTTGTCCTGTGTTCACACAGCCGTCTGGGATATGTACTTTGGTTGCCAAATGTTAGACTTGCTGGAACATTTACACAGAGATGGAAGAGATGATTTGCAAGTGGTGCTGTCCCTGCTAGTGGGGCCTGGTGGTCACCAGGGCGTCCCGCATAGGTGCCAGGAGACTCTGGAGCCTGAGACACCTCTCCCGTCCTGAGGCAGGGCTTGCCCAACCCCCAGAGGCTCTTTTTGGCAACTCCTTTTTCTAGAAGGCTCCTGGAAGATGCCGCCGTCTGTCCTGATAATGTCTGGGCGTTGCGTGTGGTCTGTAAGAGCCGAGGCTGCTGTAGCAAGTGGAAGGGAGCTGGGTCCGTCCTTGCTGGGTGTCCCCAAGGGGCCTTCACATTCCGATCCTCCTGGACCGGGGGGCAGGACTGAGAGCATATGGCTGGGCAGCGCTCTCCTGCGGGCCAGCGCCACCGTGCTTGAAACCCGGAAGGGGCTTCTCAAGCGCAGGGATGGTGATCTTTAGAAAACCTTCTGTCTTTTCTGTGAGGTGGAAACTGTGAGCTAGAAATGACCTTGACATCAGTGTTTTTCCAGGAAGATGCTAAATTGATATTGGGCAGAAAAGGACATTCGTGGTCAAATAAATGTGGGAAAACACCAACATGAACATCTGCTGGGTTTCCTCACCGCAGGGCATCTCGGGTCCATCCGTGTGCGAGGCTGAAGGGCAATGGCAGCCAGGCCTGTTTGACGGGGAGGTGCCTTTCAATTATCTTTTCAAAAAGCATCTTGTGAGTTTATTTTATTTATTTATTTTTAAAAGATTTTACTTATTTATTTGACATAGAGAACAAGTAGGCAGAGAGGCAGGCAGAGGGAGAGGGAGAAGCAGGCTGCCCACGGAGCAGGGAGCCCGATGGGGGACTCGATCCAGGACCCTGGGACCATGACCTGAGCTGAAGGCAGCTGCTTAACTGGCTGAGCCGCCCAGGCACCCCAACATCTCATGAGTTTAGAGGGCTGTGGAACTCACTTTGGGAAATGCCAAAATGGTTGAAAGCCTCACCCTCCTCCACATAAGAAAGCTAGAGGAACCTTGGGGACCCTGGAGGACACAAAGGGGATATGGGGGCCAAATAAGTTGGAAGGACGTGGAGGATGCTCTAACCTTTATCTTATCTATCTATGTATCTATTTATGTATCTATGTATCTATCTATGTATCTATCTATCTATCTATCTATCTATCTATCTATCTATCTATCTACCTATCTATCTAGTAGACTCCACACCAGCATGGAGCCCAACGTGGGGCTTGAACTCACGACCCTGAGACCAAGACCTGAGCTGAGGTCTAGAGTCGGACACTTAACTGACAGGCACCCCTCTAACCTTTATTTTATTTTTTTTTTATATTTTATTTTTTTAAAGTTTTTATTTATTTATTTGAGAGAGAGAGAGGGAGCACAGAGGGAGAGGGAGAAACAGACTCCCCTGCTGAGCAGGGAGCCCGACGTGGGGTTCGATCCCAGGACCTTGGGATCATGATCTGAGCCGAAGGCAGATGCTTAACCAACTGAACCACCCAGGTGCCCCGAACCTTTATTTTTTTTATTTTATTTTTTTTAAGATTTTATTTATTTATTTGAGACAGAGAGAATGAGATACAGAGAGCATGAGAGGGAGGAGGGTCAGAGGGAGAAGCAGACTCCCTGCCGAGCAGGGAGCCCGATGCGGGACTCGATCCCAGGACTCCAGGATCATGACCTGAGCCGAAGGCAGTCGCTCAACCAACTGAGCCACCCAGGCGCCCCTCGAACCTTTATTTTAAAGCTGAGACTTTGGGGCACCTGGCTGGCTCAGTCAGTAGGAGCATCTGACTCTTGATCTCGGGGTCATGAGTTCGAGCCCCACATGGGGTGTAGAGATTACTTAAAAAATCAATTAAGAAAGAATAAAGCGGGGCACCTGGGTGGCCCAGATAGTTAAGTGTCTGCCTTCGGCTCAGGTCATGATCCCAGGGTCCTGGGATCGAGCCCCACGTCGGACTCCTGGCTCAGCGGGGAGCCTGCTTCTCCCTCTCCCTCTGCCTCTCCCCCTCTTCATGCTCTCTCTCTCTCTCTGTATCTCTGTGTCTCAAATGAATAAATAAAATCTTTAAAAAAAAAAAAAGAAAGAATAAAGCTGAGACTTTAATGCATATTTTACTGCATCAACCCATTTAATCTTTTTTTTTTTAAAGATTTTATTTATTCATTCGAGACACAGAGATATATATATATAGAGAGAGAGCATGAGCAGGGGGAGAGGCAGAGGGAGAAGCAGGCTCCCCGCTGAGCCAGGAGCCAGACATGGGGCTCGATCCCAGGACCCTGGGATCATGACCCGAGCCGAAGGCAGATGCTTAACCATCTGAGCCACCCAGGCGCCCTATACCCATTTAATCTTCCCAGCCGTTCTGTAGAGTAAACGCGGTTGTCATCTTCATTCTCCAGCGGGTAAACAGAGGCACAGAGAGGCCTTCCCCACAGTTCGCAGCTTGTGAGTGGGATTTGAACTCGGGCTGCGGGAGTGAGGGGCGACACACACAACCCCGCCCTGCCTGCCTTCACCGTGCGGCTGGGTCGGTGAGGCTGCAGGTCTGTCTGACGGTGAAGCTTCCTGCAGATGGCTGTGCGGCCGTGTTCGTGGCAGAGTCTCTGGCTCCCATGTCACGGGGTGACAGTCTCCCAGCTCTGAGGCCAGGGCCTGAGGGCGCCCAGCTGAAGAGCCCCGCCATCCCCTGCCTCCCCTGCAGCAGCCTCGCCCACCGAGAGGCTGTGTTATGGTCTCGTTATCTTCATTCTTACAGGAGATGCTCAGAGGGGAACCGAGACTCAGAGAGGGATAGGAATTGCCCGCGTCACCCGGCAAGGAGATGGTAAGGCTGGGATTCAAACCCAGGCCGCTGGATTCCAGAGCTGGGTGTTGGGGATTCAGGTGCTCTTCGTGATGAAGCAGTGGGTTTCTGGGGCGGGGGCAGCAGGACGCGGCAGGGCCCCATTCCCCGGGGCCCTGTTCTGCTCTGACTAGCTGTGGCCCCTGCGGATCCGCTGCCGGCCCCCCTCCGGACAGATATGCTCTCCAGTTCCCTGCTAATCTCGCTGGGCCTCCCCTTCCCAGCCTCGCACAGGCCAACAGTCAGTCACATAAGAACAGGCTGATAGGTCACAGCCACCAAGAAGGAGTTGCCAGGGAGGCTTCTTGGCCACGGGGCTTTATCTCCAACTCCTGGAGCAGGGCTCAGCCATTTCCTCCCTCTGCAGTGTGGACTTTTTGTTCTGGGTGTGTTTTCTTCCCCTTTGGTTCACCGATTCCTGAAGATGGACTCATGTGTCCGACCCTCTGTGTCCATCCACAGACACTCACTGGACACCTGCTGCGGGCCTGGCCCCAGCTGGGCTGGCTTCTGCAGCGGCTGTGCTGGCCCTTGTTTGCCCAGAGGGTAGGCAGGACTCCAGGGAGGGGGGTGCTTCCAGATCGCCTTGACAGGGAGGCCGGGGTGCATGACTGTGTGGGCAGGATCTATTGCTTGACAGTAGAGCGGGACTTGGATTCAAATCCTACTTCAATAATTTAATAATAAAGTCACAAATGACCCAATTTTTTAAATGGGCAAAGGATCTGAGTAGACATTTCTCTGAAGAAGATACGCAAAGAGCCAACGGCACATGAAAGATGTTAAACATTATTAGTCATCAGGGAAATGCAAATCAAAATCACATGAGCTATTACTTCATACCCACTAGGATGGCTTTCATCAAAAAGACAGATAATAACAAGGTTGGAGACGATGTAGAGAAATTGTGGCCCTCGGGCCCTGTGGTGACATGTAAAATGGTACAATTGTTTTGGCAAACAGACTGGTAGTTCCTCAAAAGGTTAAACACAGGGGCGCCTGGGTGGCTCAGTTGGCTGGGCAGCTGCCTTCGGCTCAGGTCATGATCTAAGGGTCATAAGATCCAGCCCCCCATCGGGCTCCCTATTCAGTGGGGAGCCTGCTTCCCCCTCTCCCTCTGCTGCTCCCCCTGCTTGTGCTCTCTCGCTTGTGCGCGCGCTCTCTCTCTCAAGTAAATAAATAAAATCTTAAAAAAAAAAAGGTTAAACAGCATTACCATATGACCCAGCAATTCCACTCCTAGCTATTTACCCAAGAGACTTGAAAACACATATCCAGGGGCACCTGGGTGGCTCAGCTGGTTAAGCGTCTGCCTTCAGCTCAGGTCATGATCTCAGGGTCCTGGGATCGAGTCCTGCATCAGGCTCCCTGCTCAGTGGGGAGTCTGCTTCTCCCTCTCCCTCTGCTCTTCCCCACCACTTGTGCTCACATTCTTGCTCTCTCAAATAAATAAATAAAATCTTAAAAAAAAAAAAAGAAAACACATGTCCACACATAAATATTACACAAATGTTAATAGGAGCATTATTCATAACAGCCAAAAATTAGAAATAAACTGAATGTCTTTCAGCTGATGAATTGAGAAATATAATATGGGATGTTTCTTAGCCACGAAAAGGAATGAAGTCCTGACACCTGCTATCACACGATGCGCCTTGAAGACAGGCTAAGTGGGAGAAGCCAGACACACAGAGGACCACGTGTTGTAGGAATCCACTTATATAAAATGTCCAGAATAGACACATCTGTAGAGACAAGAAGTGGTTGCTTAGGGCTACTAGCGGGGGTTTAGGGAAATGGGGAGTGAGTGCTAATGAGTGGGGTTTTGTGGAGGGAATGATGACAATATTAGCAAGAGTGGTGATGGTTGCACAACTCCGTGAATATGCTAGAAACCATCGAATCAGACACTAAATGAGTGAATTGTATGCTATGTGAATTCTATCTCCATAAAGCTGCTATAAAAAGTTAGGCGATACAGATAAGGAAAAGAAAGACAATTTGAAGGTTCATCATCCTATCACCTAGCGACAACCCCTGTTCCATTTTAGTGACACCCTCCCAAACTACACTCTGTTGCCCTCCGTGCTGCTTTCTCATTTAATAACACATGGTTGAGGGGCGCCTGGGTGGCTCAGTTGGTTGGGCGACTGCCTTCGGCTCAGGTCATGATCCTGGAGTCCCGGGATCGAGTCCCACGTCGGGCTCCCTGCTCAGCAGGGAGTCTGCTTCTCTCTCTGACCCTCCCCCCTCTCATGCTCTCTATCTCATTCTCTCTCTCAAATAAATAAAATCTTAAAAAAAAAAAAAAATAACACATGGTTGACATCTCTCCATGTCCGCAAACCTACCTGGACATAAAGCCACATCCTGCTTCCACCACTCACTGGCTGTGGGCCGTGGGTAAGCCACCTCGGCTCTCAGACCCTCAGGCTCTCCATCTGTAAGGCAGGGTAACCCAAGGACCCACCTCCAGAGGAAGCGGTGAGGACGAAAGGAGGGAGATGGCACCCTTAAGGCTTGCGGTAGAGACCCCGGCCCGAGGGAAAAGCTCTGAAGGTGGAGGATGACATCTGTGCCCGCCTCAAGCACGCCCACCAGGCTCAGCTCATTTCTGTGCTGTTCTGTAGGTTTCCGACACATTGTGGTTGAAAACATCCATGGTTTAAAAGTAGGGAGGGAGGTCGGGGACAGACCCTGGAGATTTTTGTGACCCTCAATGGAAAGAAGCTACCCTCCCAAGCACCTACTGTGTGCCTGGCATAGATGTCTGTCTCCTCACAATGATATTATCGGCCCCCCATGACAGATGCAGACGCTGAGCCGTCACCTGCCCTTTGCAAACGGCTGACGGTGGAGCTGGGTTTCACTCTCAGGTTTGCCTGGTTGAAAGTCAGTGTCCTTGCCACTCTTCTGCCTTCCAAGGAGGGGACATTTTTGAAAAGGCTTGACTCCTGTCCAAATAAGGGATTGGGTTATCATCTCCCAGACCTGGAGGGGGGGCAGCCCAAGGGGGAAGTCGCTGCTCCTAGATTTCTTTTTTATTTTATTTTATTTATTTATTTGGGGGGGTGGAGGAGCAGAGGGAGAGGGACAAGCATACATGGGGCTCGATCCCATGACCCTGAGATCATGACCTGAACCAAAATCAAGAATTGGATGCTTAACCGACGGAGCCACCCAGGCGCCCCATCACTGCTTCTAGATTTCAAATAATAAGGATGTGTTCATGGGTCCTCTACTGGGCCGTGGGGACACGGTAGGGGCTTAAATGCCGTGTTTGCTCGAACGTACAGGCTGGCAACGTGGCAGCTGGGGTGAGCCAGGGCCACACCTCCTGGGTAGGGGGTGAGGGGCACAGGCTCCGGAACCAGATAGTTGGGGTTGGAACCCCCGCTCTGCTGGTGACATGGGCAGTTACCCCACTGTCTGAACTCGATTTCCTTGTAATGGGTGGGTGAAAGCATTGAATAAATTCGTTACCTGGAGTCACTCAGCATAGCTTCTGACCTGGGGTGAGCTTTGGTATCACTGGGGTGAGTCAGGTGGACAGCTGCAGGGAGCCCAGGATGGGGTTGTTGCCCACACTGGGTTTTGCACACTCCTCTCCAGACCCAGCGGATGGGTGGCCAGTCCATGGGAAGTTTGCCCACACTTTCCCTACCCATTTATTAGGAGAGAAGAGGAAGGGGACACTGCCGCCGAGAAGCCTGCCCCCATCTCCCCAGCCAGGCCGGGTTGCCCACTCCCCACCCCGGCCCCAGCCCCCATCCCAACCGGCCTGGCCTGGTCTCTGTACTCCTCCCTTGCTTGTCCCTTCCTCCCTTGCTGTCCATCTCCCTTTGGTCCCCTTTACCACCAACTCCAAGACAGCCACCGACTGGGACCAGATGGCCTTTGGAGTTCTGTGGACATGCTGTGGAGCCCAGCCCTGCCTCTGAGCAGAGACTCCACCTCTCTGAGCCTCCTTCCTTCCCTATAGCATCAGGGTTAGCAGCTGGCTCCAGAGTCTGATTCTGACTCCCCACTTGCTGCTGTGGCCCCCTGACAAGGTAACTCAGCCTCCTTAGCCTCAGTTTCCTCATCTGCAAAATGGGGACAACAACCACATCTCAGTGATTTGAGAATTCATTGAGAAAATACGCGTAAAGTGCTCAGAATGGTGGCTGAGACATAGCAAGTGTTCAAGGTACTTTGGGCATGGTTACCATGATCCTGGCCTATTAGGACTATTGCAGTGCACAAGGTCCTGCCCCAGGGACCCCATCTCCAAATGCCAGGCCCGTGGCCTCACACCCAGCCTGATCTCTGTCCCCCCACCAGCAGCCCATTAGACTGGGCACTCTGCTTTGCATGCCTCCTCGTCCCCCCAGCGCGGACATGGTGGGTGCTGATGTCTGTTGAACAAACTAAACAAAAAAAGAGATGCAGAAAAAGAAGGCCAAGAGGCTCCACCTTTGGCGGGAAAATGCACAGTCCACTCATTCAGCCACCAGTCGTTTATTTATTCAACTAATACCTGCTGAGCACCTGCTGTTCGAGGCTGTGGGGACAGAGCAGCGAACACAACTGGCAAAACCACTGTCCTGGTAGAGCTGACATGCTCGTGCGGGAGACAGACCCCAAAGCAAAGGACGAGTGACATGTGGAGAATACTGGTTTGTGATAAATGCCACAAAAACACCGGGGAGGGTGCCAGAGAGGTTGTCCTTTGAGACCGGGCAGCCAGGGAAGGCCCACGGAGAGGGTGACATCTGAGCAAAGATTTAAAGGAGGTGAAGTTATTCGTTCATTCATTCGTTCCTTCCTTCCTTCCGTCTTTTCATCAGCTCCCCCAGGCATCAGCAAGCATTTCCTTGGGCCTGTTCTGAGGCCTGAGCAGCTCTCAGGCAGGGGTCTCCCAGCGGTGGGGGGAGAACACACTCACCCACCCTGGAAGAGTTCGCAGAAGCGAGGGTGACCGTCATGGGGTCCACCCGGGACGGAGGTGTTGTCGAGACTCGGGACTTTCCGTGCTGAACAGGAGAGGCTTGTGCAAACCAGGACGAGTGGCCCCCCTCACCGAGATTGCCCTCAGTACCAGGGGTCCAGGGAAAGGTCAGCAGAGGCATCCACTCGCTTCTCTGAGGCTGGGACACTTGTGAGGGACGGGGAAGGGAAAGGCTCCAGAGTGCCACAGCATGGGGGGGGGTTGCTGCAGGTTTGGGGACAACACTGCCCACCAGGGGTCAGTGGGCAATGGGGCAGGAAGGGATGCCAGGGTCTTGGGTATCGGCTGCGTTGACTGTGGGCGGCAGGCCTCCAAGCAGGTGGGTAACTGTGTCTGCATTTTAGAAAGAGCCCTGCTTTGCTGTGCAAGGGTTTTCTCTGAGGCAGATGATGGAGAGAGCGCAATACCGTGTCCTCGTTCCTTCTTTCCTTCATTCTGGCGAGCGCTAAGCACCTTCCAGACCCCCAGCCCTGGCCAAGATGTCTGCGCTGGGTCAGCAAGCCAGGGAGAGAATTACACAGCAAGTAGTGGAGAATCTATGGGAAGGGTATATGGGTGTCTTGGTGAAGAATAAATAAAAATAAATTCTAGGCCGCATATAAGGCATCTGGGGCGGGCATGGATGAGGCAGTGGCCTTCCCTCCAGCAGCCCAGGCCCCGGTGCAGGCTTATGGGGACGTAAACCTACCTTCGATGGTGTGTGAGCTCTGTGTGTGTGAGGTCCTCAGAGGAAGGGCCCTGGGGCAGGCCTGGGAGGCCAAGGGAGTTGCAGGGGATGGAGAAGGAAAGGGAAGGGCGCTCAGATGGAGGAATAGCAGAGACAAAAACCTGGAGGCTGGAGATGCAGGGATGTTGAGGCAACAGGTCGTTCTGTGTGGCTCAGTGGAGGGTTGGAAAGAGACCAGAGGGGAAGCTGTGGCCTCATGGACCTTGTCTCCTTGAATCGGTCTCTGAAAATAAAAGTGAGTCTGGCCCCACTGTTGCAAAATCAGAGAACACAGGAAATTATTTAAAAAAGGAAATACAAGCCCTAGGTTAGCCCATCACCAGAGACAGAGATAACCACTATTTAGTATTTGATGCATTTCTTCCCAATATCTTCATGTATTTATATATGCATATCTCCTAACTTAGAATAATAAAATAGTTTGCATCTTGCAGAATAATAAAATAGTTTGCATCTTGCTGGCTTTTGTGGATTTTTTAAAAAAAGATTTTATTTATTTATTTGAGAGAGAGAGAGAGTGAGGCAGAGAGCACGAGCAGGGTGAGGGCCAGAGGCAGAGGGAGAAGCAGGCTCCCCGCTGAGCAGGGAGCTGGACTCCAGGCTCGGTCCCAGGACCCTGGGATCATGACCCGAGCCGAAGGCAGACGCTTAACTGACTGAGCCACCCAGGCACCCCTGTTTTTTTGTGTGTGGTCTTTTAAAGATTTTATTTTATTTTATTTTACTTTTTATTTTTTTAAAGATTTTATTTATTTATTTGACAGAGAGAGACACAGCGAGAGAGGGAACACAAGCAGGGGGAGTGGGAGAGGGAGAAGCAGGCTTCCCGCTGAGCAGGGAGCCCGACGCGGGACTCGATCCCAGGACTCTGGGATCATGACCTGAGCCAAAGGCAGACACTTAATGACTGAGCCACCCAGACGCCCCTTAAAGATTTTATTTTTAAGTAAGCTCTACACCCAACATGGGGCTTGAACTTACAACCCTGAGATCAAGAGTCACATGCACCACCAACTGAGCCAGCCAAGTGCCCCGACATCTTGCTGTTTTTTTACTTAACATTACATCAGATGCATTTTTCTAGTGCCATTAAATAGTCTCTGCTAACTTGATTTCTAAGCCGTTCGGATGGCTCCAGCCAGTGGTGGATTCTTGGCTAAAGTGGTGATTTCTCATGGCTGGGCACTGCGACTGTTTGCGCTTGCTTGCTGTAACAAAGAACACCATGGTAAACAGCCTCCATCCATACATAATTCCATGTCCTCATGGCTGATTATTTTGGTGTTTTTTCTGATCAGTTCCTAGACATGAGATTCTTGGAAGACCTGCCTGGTGCAGAGCTGGCTGGGTAACCAGGGGAGGAGGTGGGTTTCTCAGGGCCATATGTCCCCACCTGAGGACAGCCTGGGCCCCAGCTGTAAGGAACAACTTGCACTTTCTGAATGCCTCATGCTCTCTCCTACCTCCAGGCCAGTTTGTCCGCGTGTTACCAACCCCCGCCCCCAGCTTCCTCTCTTCCGCCTTCTCTCTGTCTTGCTAACTCTTCCTCATCTTTCCAGACGCTGGCATAAGCTTCTCCAAGGAGCTTTCCTGGAGCCCCCAGGCTGGGAGCCCCCACTGCCATCCCCTCTGCAGCTGTGCCCGGGCCACCTCCATCCGAATGCTTTCTCGCTGGGTTACAAGTCCTGCTTCTTTGTCTGGTTTCCCTTGTTCCCCGAGGACGGGGCCCAGGCTGGATTCATCTCTCAATTTCCAGTACTCGGGGGTTGAGCTGGCACCTTTCAGTTTCAGTAAATGTTTGTTGAGCAAAGGAATGGAGAGTTGGACAAATGAATTGAACAAATGAAGCAAAGTCTGTGGGGGAGGCTGAAGCGCAGACATTGGACTTCAGACAAGCATCCTGTCCAGGGGGACCTAGGGGGTGCAGAGCAGGACCCCTGAGCCAGGAGCAAGGAGCAGGGAGGGTAGGGCTCTTGTGAAAGGAAGCTGGAAGCAGGGGCCCAGGCAGTGCCGTGCAGGGTAATGCAGACAAGAACATTGCAGAAGAAAGAAAAGTTTCATGGGCTCTGGAGCCCCCCATCTGGATTCAAATCCTGACCCTACTGCTTACGAACTATGTGACCCTGAGCCAGTGACTTAGCTTCTCTGTGCCTCAGTTTTTCCATATATAAAATGTGGATGACGAATGCTAGTACTTCATTCATCCATTCATTCATTTTCTTCCTCGCTTAACACTTGTTGAGTGTCTGTTCTGGGCCCAGGATTGGAAACTGAGAGGGAGCTGACCAGGGCAGTCCCACATGCAAGCCAGCCCTGCAGCTGAGATGGAACCCAGGTGGCGGCTGCAGCTTCTGCTCAGGATACCCCGAAGTCCACCCATGAGCCCCGCAGTCCACCTCCCAGGCTGCTGTGGGACCATCGGAGGTGCCGGCTCAGAGGGAATACTGTCACTGGCCTCCTACAGCATCGTCACCATCAGGAGTCTGTGCCGGCCCACCACAAGGTCTTGGAGAATGCCCCCACCCCTCTGAGCCTCTGTTTCCTTTCGGGTGAACAACCATCTTGGTTTGCCTAGGAAGGAGGGTCTTCCCAGGGTGGGGGACTCTCCATGTTAAAATTGGTTCAGTCCTAGGCAAACAGGGATGGTTGGTCCCCCTAGTTTCCTCATCTGTAACATGGGGAACCACCTGCCTCCCGGGGCTGTGGTGCAGAACATAAGCATGCACATAGGAAAGTCAGAGAAGAATTCTAGATTGATTACATGAATATTGAAGAATTCTATGTGGCATGGAAGTCCAGTTATGAAAAAGAAGGAGCCTACTCACAGGTACCGCTCTGGAAGAAGCTCTGAGATACATATTTTTAGTGAAAAAAGCAAGGTACAGAATATTTTGTGTGGAGTGCTTCCACCAGAATCAGAGGAGGGGTATGAATAGACACACACAAGCTCATGTGTGCATGGATTCTCTGGGGACGGAACTGGGTGGCTGGGGAGGTGGGGAAAAGATTGGCTTTTCACTATGTATCCTTTCTTGTTGGAATTATTTTAACCTTTTATTGTCATTATCAGGTTGAAAAACCTCCTCAACGTCTATGTGTCCAGAATTCAAACCAACAAACAAAAAAACTATTCTAAACCATTAAAAGGCCAAAGATAGAGGGTAGGAAAAGTGCCTAGCTCAGGGTCCAGCACCCAGGAAGCGCTTGAATGGCCTTCTCCCCTCTCCCACCCGAGACCTTGTTGATCACCGGTCTGGGTATGCGAGGGACCCAGTGCTCATCAGGCTCAGGTGCAAGAGCATCCTGGGAAGACATCTGTGGGCTCCACGAGGCAGCCTGACTGCAGGCCTGGGGCTCACAGGACCCTCACCCACTTTGGTGGCTGCATGTCCAAGGTGGCCGTCTGCCAGGATCCAGGGGCCTTCCCCGCCTCCTGGGGTGGAGGTAGGCCCATCTTGCAAGGTAAATGGCTCAGGTTTCACATACTTCCAGACTAGGAAACCTGCTTCTGCTGCTGCGGCCACCAAAGCCTGCTCTCTCTGCCTCTGGCCTTGGGGAGAAAGGGCCACAGCTGGTTCAGGAAGAGGCTCCAGACCCAGCCTGAGACTATCCCCCGGACCTGACCACCACCGGCCAGCCTCCCATGAGCGCCCAGCCCAGCCCCGCCTTGAGCTTCCAGACACGTGGCCAGGCTCTTTTCTTTTTTAAAATTTAGCATGACGCACATATTTCAGGAAAATGTTCTCATTGTAATATCTCAACCATTAATAAAATGTAGCGAATGAAAACCCAAGTAATTCCCCTGCATTTCCTGAGCTGCATTCCCGTCAGGTATTACTGGCAGTTAGTGGGTATTCTTTTGAACCTTCTTACTATCGTGTGTGTGTATGTATCTGCATCTCTTCCTCTGCATGTACACGTCTATCTCTAGCTGGAACTACACCTTTGTCTGTATCCGGGCCAACTGTGTATGCAGAGGTGCTGGGCCAGTGGTAACATTCTGTATATTTTGTTCTGCAAGGTGCCTTACTTTTCACTGAATGTACAGTGGATGTTGCTTTGGGTCAGTACATATACAACCACCTTCTTTTTAATGGCTGAGCAGTATTCCATCACGTGAGCTGACCCATCATTTCTCTGTCCAGTCCCTTACTGAGCATTTAGATGGTTTCTATCGTTTTGCTTCCACCATCAGCCTTGGGCAGGCCTCATTGTGCATTGAGCGATTTCTTCAGGACAGGCACCTGGCTCACCTCCCAGCACTACTGGAGGGCCTGGGTACCGCATCCGCGATAAGTACTAACAAAGGGGCTGGGTACTGGGGCTGGGTACCGCAT
>NW_023270374.1:22794541-22863152 GCF_011800145.1 Mirounga leonina
ATTCGCGATAAGTACTAACAAAGGGGCCGGGTACTGGGGCTGGGTACCGCATTCGCGATAAGTACTAACGAAGTGCAGCCTGGGGAAGCCAGAGCTGAGGACATAGACCGCCTGTTCCTGTGCACATCACCAGCGCTGAGCTGCCCAGTGTGTCACATTTTTCTGTCAGACCGTCTCTCCCCAGCAGAATCCTTACCTCCCAAGCCTCCAGTTGTTCCACTGGGATGGCTTTTGAAACCTGGATTACGGGGAACTTTCCAGCCATCTTGGTTTGTCCTGCTACTGAGTGGCTTCCTGCCTGGGGTGATATCAGGGAGAAGGGGGGGAGACCCCCCAGTCCCCACCTTTCTCCCCCATTTAAAGGAAGAGGCAGCGTGGGGAAGACCCTGCCCCTTGAGTGAGCTCTTTTTCCCAAGGCTTCCTGCCACACGGGCAGCATGGGACAAAGGGCGGGCTTGCAGGTGGAAAGCACAAGGGGAACCAAAAGAAAGAGAACCATAATAACGGCCTATTCCTTACTCCCGCGCCTCGGGTGCCCCTGGCCCCACACAAGCCAGAGACACAGCCCGCAATAGGCGCTGCAGTGACCCCCACCTTGCAAGTGAGGGAGCCGAGGCGCCGAGGGAGGGGGAGCAGGATTGGAACTCGGACCAAGACAGCCCCAGAGTCCAGGTCCTAGAATTGCAAGGAGCTGAAACATGTGCCAGAAGGTAGTGCTGACTTCCTAGGGAGCCCAAGAGAAATGAAGGCTGGAGAATGTGTGTGTGTGTGTGTGTGTGTGTGTGTGTGTCTTGGTGAGGGATCTGGAGAGATGGGTGGGATTTGGGAGGAAGGGAAGGGCCTTCCAGGTGGGCAGAAGAGCCTGAACAAAAGCCCAGGGTAGGAGTGCACCTGGCATGTTGATGGGAGGGAGGACCGGTGCGGGTCACGGTGTGAGGTGCAAGCTGGGAGCGGGGGTGGGGGGGCTGGGGGGAGCCCTGAGTGCAGTGCCTACCATCTCTCATCAGTGCCATCGCCAGCACTAACTCAGCTGCCATCCCACTGGTGGTCCATACGCGTCATCTGACTCTTCCAGCAACTCCAGGACATGGCCACCACGATGCCCACCTTGCAGATGAGGAAACTGACTAGGGAGCCCCAAGGAGGCAGGAGTGGGGCTGCTGACTCGCCTTGGTATGCCCTGCCCCCAGCCCTGGGGGACAGGGAGGGGGGAAGGGAGAAAAGCAGATGGAGGGATGAAGGATGAGGGGCATGGGGCTCCCCACCCCACCATCATCACCGCTTGCACCTTCTAGATTTCTGAAATGGCTCGTGCTGGCTGTGGTGTGCCCTCCTCAGCCCTCCGGACCCGAGCTGCTTTAACCCGCTGACCTGCGACTCCCCGGGGCTGAGATAAGCTGCAAGGCTGGCCCAGAACGCTCCCTCCTGAATTTGCATCCAGAGTTCTTTCTCCCACATTCGAAATGCAAGCGCTGCTGGACGACTGGATCCCTCAGAGCCCTGGGAATCCACGGGACTTACCCACCCAGTTCCAGCTATGCCAGGGTCGGGGAACCATAGGCTCTTGGGGTCTGGTCCTAGCCAGGACTTCAGTTTCCCCATGTATAAGATAGACGTGCTCACTGTCAGACTGGAGAATTGCTCTGGGTGTTGATGCTTGTCTTGGGCCCCTGCTCCTTGGCTTCTCGTCTCAGAAGACAGCCTGGCCCTGCCCCAGACCCTTGCTAAGCCTCTGTCTCAGCAGGGACGGAGCAGCCCTGGACCAGGGGGTCAGCCGCAAGTCCGAGCTCCGCTCCTGGTGCCTTCTCACTGCAGCCTGAGTGAGTGTGCCAGGTACCCCCCAGGTAGGGGGCACTTGACATCGCCACCCCTCCTTTCCCTGCCTGGGCAGAGCAGGTCGCTTCTCCAGGCCCCAGGCTCTGGGCGGCTGCAATGGCCGCTCCCCTCTGCCCAGCCTCGCACCAGGGCTGTGTGAAGCCAGGGCAACACGCCGGGTGGGAAAGAGCTTTGCAGATGGAAAACTTGGCCCATTGGGAAGATTTATTGCCGTGACGGTAAGTGTGTGGTCCAAAGGCCATCGGGGCCTGACAGCCCCGACCCAGAAGGCCGTGCTGGAGCCCAGGCCCCTTTTCCTCCATCAGTGATGAAGGAGCAGATGACCTTCTCCCCAGGGCCCTGACATCTGGTGGTATGCCAGCCAGGCCTGGGCTCTCTTTCAACCAACATCCTGCCTCTTATTTTGGCATGTCCGTCGCCCGAGCAGGGCCCTGGTCAGCACCTCGATGACCCAGGTTTGGGGAGGATACACAGGCAGCCCAAACCCCTGGATAAACCTGGAGAAGCAGGCCAAGCCCTCACTCCCTCTCAGCCCCCAAGGCCTGTCTCATCTCCCTTTTCTCCTCTAACCTGCTACCCAAGGGGGGCCTTGCCCTGCCTGTGGCCCCCGCCAGCTTCCCCCCTCCCTCATACCCCCTCCATTTCCACCCTTGCCACCAGAGACCTTTGGAAATCAAGGATTCAGGCAGATCTCTCCTGCTGGGTGCCTTCTGCCAAGTGTCCCGGCCGGTGTAGAGCCCCAAGGGGGCAACAGGGGCCAAAGGAGAGGAAGAGTGTCCCTGGGCTCTGTAGCCTGTGGACCCCTGGCCCGCTCGAGTGGCCTCCCACTGCTCCTGGGCCCTGGATCCTGACCGAGAGGTACCCACACTCGTGCCCACAAGAGGCTGTCCCAGGTGCACACAGTACCTGCTCCCTTTCCCCTCTGCCTGGACCCCACCCCTTCCCTTGCACCTGACATCTCCTCACCTACATCAAGCCTCGCTCAGGGCCCCCTTGCCATGCTGCCTCCAGTCTGGGGCTTGGAGCCCAGCTCTGTGCCTGCCTCCCGAAATGCTTGTCTGAGCCCCAAACGGATGGACGACCCTTGTCACCCTGCGCGTGGCCACCCCAGGCCATCGGGAGTGCTGTGACCTCAGGCTCAGCCAGGCTGAGCTATACTTAGACACCGGGGCCAGGGCCAGCTTCTGGGCCCGAGAAGGCAGCGGAGCCCACAGCAGGGCCCCAGGGGCACCTCCTCATCTAGGGGGACGGTCCCCGTGTAAGAGGCCGCCACCCAGACCGGGCGCTGTGGGCTCCCACTGCCCCCAAAAAAGGCCAAGGGAAGATTCTGTTTGAACAAAGGAGGCTCTCTGGCTGGTTTTGTGTGTGGTGTGTGTTTATAGTTAGCGAAAACAAGTTCCGGGCTGGTTGGTCAGCTCCAAGGGTGGGCCAGAGGTGGGGGGGCGGCCAGGGGCGAAAGTGGCGGGGGGGCTCCTGGCCGGCCGTGGGCCCCTGCTGCCCGCGCGGCTTGCCTCCCCTGCATACCTCGGGTGGCGCCGTGCCAGGCCAGGGTGCGGCCACCCGGCGGGCGAGGAGGGGCTGCCCCGGTCCGGCTGCGCGCTCCCCTGCTCTCCCGGGCGGGCAGGAGGCAGGATGGATGTTCGCAATAATTACCCAGCTGCAGCTTCCCCCGAGCTGCCTCCATAGCAACGATGCTGGGCGCCCCAGCCGAGCGGCCAAGTGGCAGGAGGGGGTGTGGGCGCTCTGGGCAGGTCGGGGAGGGGGTGCCCCGAGCCCCAGGCGCAGCCCCGCTGTCTGTCTTTGTTGGCTCCCTCTCCCGCCTGCCCCCTCCCCAGAGGCCAGGGGGAGGGGGCTTTGTCTGGGCACCGGGAGGTTGGCACGGCCCAGGGGAGCCTCCAGCAGACGCCCCGTTCCCGCTGCCAGGACCCGTGGGGCCAGGGAAGCAGGTGTCAGGACTGGGGGTGCCGGGGGGGTCCCTGTGGCCCAGGGCCCGACTCGGGGCACACGGGCTGCCCGCCGCACACCCGGGACCCTTGGGTGTGCGCACCCCCAATGTTGTCTCCCCTCTGCAGAGGGGCGCGTGGGGTCACTGGGTGCAGCCTGGGCGGGGCGTTTCTGACTCGGCTCACGCTGCCCCGCCGGGGTCCTGTTGGAACCAGGCATGGAGCTGCCTTGGGCAGGACTGGCTTTGTGTGCGCCCAGAGGCAGTGTTTGGGGACCCCTAGAATCCTGCCCCCACGGCACCCAGCCCCCTCCCCTCAATAGTAAAGGCTCTGTAGGCCTCCCTCCTGAGAACGTTTGATCTGAGGAAAGCGACAGCATTTACCTCCGCTTTACAGCTGGGGAAGCTGAGGCCAGAGAGGTGATGTGGCCCGGCTAAGGTCACACAGCTAAAAATATGGAATCTCAACCCAGTCCAGTCTTGTCACTGCCCTGCCATCGCTGTGGCTGTTCCCTGACCATCTGTCATCAGGTGGGGTAGCTCAGTGCTTAACCAAGGGTGCAGCCTCTGTGCCTGGGCGGCGGGGGAGGAATGTGAATCAACCTCTCCCAGCCTCAGCTTTCTCCTCTGCAAAGTGGGGATGGGGATGCAATGAACCTTCTCTTAGGGGCTGGTTGCACGCATTACAGAAAACCGAGCACGGAAAGAGCAATGCCTGGCACGTGGGAAGTGTTAGCTATTGTTATTGTTGGAATTATGATTATTTTTATTATTGTTACAACACAAGGAGGTGGACCTAGACTCTCAACAGAGCCCCTTTGGTTCCGGCCTCCCAGGGCTCTCCAGGCAGCTTTCTGAAGGCGAGGCCTCTCTGGCAGGCAGCAGAGAGGTTGAGAGGGCTGGGGAGTGGGGAGTTCACAGCCTAGTGAGGAGGCGGGTGCTAATCACCTAATCCCACAAGTGTGTCTGGGGTATGGACTGTGTGAGGAAGGAGACAAACATGGGGCCGAGACGGGGCATGCCGAGCAGGGCTGAGACCCCATCTACACAGAGCGAGCAGGGAGGGCATCTCCAGGGGGCCAGGCTGGAGAGGCCAGGAAGAGGACGTTCTAGGACATGGCCTTGCTTGAGGAGCTGAAGGGGAGCCAGAGTTCTGGAGCAGAGAGGGACAGGGAGACTGAGGTCAGCGAGGTCACACAGGGTTGGATCTCCAGGGTTTCATGGGCCATGGAGGAGAGTTTCTGGGTGTGATTCTAGAGGCTGTAGAAAGTTAGCAAGTGGTTTTTGTCAGAGAAGGATGTCAGTATATACTTGTTAAATGGATGAAGGAATGAATGCATGATTAAATGAATGGAAGTTTTCTTCTGCATTGGCCAACCACCGAGATCCTCTCCCTCCACCTCCCCCCACCCCCACCATTACCCTAGCCCTTCCTTGCTGATTCGCTTCAATCATGTGTCAGCTCCTACCCTGGGAGCCCACGGTCACGTGGTGGAGGATCAACAAGTAAATGGAAACATTCCAGATCAGTTGTTCCGCCAATATGGAGGAGCATTCTAAGAAAGGAGAGCTGACACTGGTCAGGGCACTGTCTGAGAGGGGTGTTGAAGGATCAACAGGAGTTCACTCCATTGCCAAGGCAGAAGACACAGTATCTGCACAGATTCAGAAACAGGAAACAGCTCAGCATGATGAGGGAGTTTTCTAGTATTTTCACAGGACCAGTGATAATTAAGGGCAGCTACCTTTATGGAGCTCTGCTGTATGTCCAGTCCCCGGGCCACAGGCATGAGCTCATGGGAATCACACAATGTAAACCCTGCTCCCTTTGGGGCAGAGGCCCATTGCACCTTTCAGAATGAAGAATCGAGGTTCAGATAAGTCAAGTTGCCTGCTCAAGGTCACAGAGCCACCCCAGAGCCCATGTCTTCTGACACTCGGGGGTGGGGTTGGACTGGCCGTCCTGGCTGGGCCATAAAAGGCCCTGAAGGCCAAGCTAACATCGGGACCCAGTTCTGGGGCTCGTGGAGAGCCAGAGTGGGACTTGGAGATGGGGAGAGAGAGGCTCAGAGCTGTGTTTGAGAGGGAAGACTCTGTGGCCTCTGTGGAGGGTGGATGGAACCACGGAGCCCAGCTGAGAGGCTGCTACCTCAGGGCAAGGGAGGGCCAGTGAGGGCTTGATCCCCACGGGGGCCCTGGGGCAGGACAGAGGGAAGCCTTGGAGGAAGGCCGAAGGGCAGAGGTGAGGCCAGGTGAGCGGAGAGAGGCCGCTGGCCTGGAGGCATGGCACATGGCTAGAGACCAAGTCTGACGAGCCTAACCTTGCCTCCCCTCTGGCTGGTTATATTTTCACTGATACAGACAAGAGTTGGCATTTTCTGCCTTGTGAGGGTGGCTTTTTCCTTTAAAGGTGGCTGGGATGAGGCCTTTCTTAACCCAGAGTGATGCTGGCTGATGGTGGCATTTCAGGCCCAGGGCCACCACTGTGGGTTTTCCCCGGTCTCCAAGGCCCCTAACAAGCCAAGGGCACAGGGCACCGTTCTCGGTGGTCGTGACCCTTGAGCGTGCTTGTGGGAACCAGCATTTGGGAGGGGGTCTGGGCAGGGGTCGGACTGCCCCGGGGCCCACTCCAGAAGTTGCTGTAGCTCTAGGAATTAGAGACGCTTCTGGAAGCCCAGCAGCGGCATTCCTGGCCTCCCTCTTTGGGCTTCCTGAGGCTGGGCCAGTGAACCGAAGCCCTTGGCCCGCCTGGCCGCTGCTCTGGGAATACTGTAGCCGGTAGGCCAAGCAGGTGGCGGCTCGAGCTGCAGGTGCTGGTCCCCTGAGCCCAGGTCACAGGTGTTCCAAGGGAGGAGGGAGCCTGTTCCCACCCGGCCTGCTGGCTGTGCGCTTCCTCATAACTCAGAGAAGCCGTGGCCTGGGGCCTTCCCGGGCCCAGAACCGGGGCTTTGTCAAGCCCCCACGCACACACCCTAGGCCCCTTCTAGGAGGCTGCCTGGAATCCCATGTCGTCAGAGGTTGAAATCCTGGCTTTGCTTTTAACCCTTAGGGGGCCTTGGGCAAGCCACCGCTTTGTCTGAGCCTCAGTTTCCACACCTGTAAAAAGGGGTTGGTGGAGGACAGAAGGAGATGATGAATGTCGAGGCCAGCCGGCCCCCGCCCGGAGCAGACGGGAAGTGTGAGCCCCCGCGTCCCCTCCCGTTCCCCGGCAGAACCCAGAGGGGAGATGGGCCGAAACACGAGACCGCGCCAAATCACTGGAAGCCTGACGAATCTGGGCATGATTGCTTGTAAGAGGCCCCGCTTGAGCCCAATGTGCTGTCAGCTTGGCGTCCAGATGGGCTCCCCAGAGCAGGGCACGCCTGGCCGACCGAGGCTCAGAGATGGCACCAGGACAGGAGGCCAGACCCGGGTCTCCGGCGCCAGCGCCACGACCGGGGTGGGATGGGCCGCGGCGGTGGCCAGGGGCACCGTCGGCCTCCAGGCCCTCCCTTCCTCCCAGCAGAGCCTCACCTGCCCAGGTCAGTCTCCCCTGGTGGTGGTCACACTGCTGATCTTGACGCCAAGTGTCACCAGCCTTCAGGGGCCTTTCTTCATCTGTAACCTTGTCGCCCTGTGAAGAGGCAGACAGCTGAGTCCCCAGGAACGGTCACTGGCTTCCGTCTACATGACCGGGTCCTCTCCAGCACACCCCAGAATCCTCGAAGGATGGGACAATTCCTTCTGGCCTCACCACTCTGGATTTTCTTCTCCATCTCTTATAAGGCAGGCTGGGCAGCTGAGGCCACCACCATCCCCATCCCACCAACTGTACTGGGGGAGGGGGTTGGGCAGCTGCATTCATGGCAAAACTCATTTAGAGCAGGTCAAGTCCCCACTCAGCAACCTCCAGAGTGACTCTGCCGTTTTGGAATATTCCAGCTCCGCACAGCTGCCCCTCCCTCTGACCCACTCTTCTCCACCCTCTCCTGGCCCTCTGACACCCCAAGCAGGACCCCTCTTACATCTTTGCACTTAGCGTTCCCTCTGCCTCCAATGCGCTTCCCCCAGATCCCTACACAATCTGGCATGTCCTCGAAACCTCTGCTCCATTGCCCCCTCCTCGGAGGAGCCCTTGATGACCACCTAAGGGCGCCTCCCCTCTCCCTTGGAACCCCTCTACTTTCTCTAGTTTTCTGCTTAGCACTTATATTATACCGAGTTCCCTTACTGTGCAGTCGCCTGCCTCCCCACACCCTGCCCCCCAAGAATGACAGGGCCACCAAAGTGAGGGTCCGTATTGTTCGCCTCTGAATCCCAGGGCCTAGTGCTGTGCCTTTCACAGAGAAGACACTTGATAACGATCATCGAATGAATGAATGAGCGAATGAACGAGAGAAGGAATTCATCACTCAGCAAATATTTATGGGCACGTACTTCGGGCAAGGTCTTACCATCGCTACAGGGCCTGGGAACCAAACCCCTCACACCAGGCCTTGGGGAGGACATCTCAGGTCCGCTGATCCAGAAGCAGAGAACAGAAGGAGGCAGAGAGGAATCCCAGGGAACCCAGGCATGGATTCTCATCTGGGGCCATCTTCCATGTGCTTTGGGGCTCAGCACTTGCCCCGTCTTAGCCCACAGTCCTCACTGTAAAGTGGGGCAAACAGTTCTGACCAAGGGGCCCCACCTGGCCTCCGCCTCAGCTCCCAACCACCACCATCTGGGCACATCTAAAATCCATTATCCACATGGCAGCCCAGAGGGGCCTTTCTTTTTCTTCTTTCTTTCACTTCCAAAAAAGTATTTATTTATTTTTTGAATAGGTGACAAATTTGCATGGCTCAAAATTTGAAAGGTGCAAGAAAAAATGTAGAAAGCAGAAAGTATCCCTCCCACCCAGTCCCAGCCAGCCAGAACTCCTCCCCCGAGGCAGGCACTGTTTCCTCCTATTTTCATCTATCATGCCACAGATAATTTTATGCATATACAAGCTAATGCATACCTTAATCTCTGCTTTCGTTTTTTGTTTTTTTGTTTTTTTTAAGCAGACCGTAGCATGCCATGCACATGGTTCTGCCCTGTGCTTTTTTCACTTGACAATCAATCTGGAGAACTTTCAGGGGTCTTTTAAAAACAGACAGTTTAATTGGTCCCTCCCCTGCAAACTAGCCCTCTGGTGGATCCCTAGCATTCTCAGAATAAAATCCAGACTGCCACAGGGTGCTCTGTGATCTGGCCACTGCCAGCATCCCTGACCTTGCCTCTCTCTCCCCACCACTCACTCACTCTGCCCCAACCGCTGTGGCCTCCTCACTGTTCCTCCAATATGGCAGGCACAGTCCCACCCCAGGGCCTTTGCATTTGCTGTTCTCTCTGCTCTCTGCCTCCACAAACTCTCTCAGCTCCCTCTTTTTTTCCGGTCTCTACTCAGTTAGCACCTGCCCAGAGAGCTCTTCCCGATTATCCTAACTAAAGCATCTACTCTCGCACTCTGTCCCTCGATTCCCCTTTCTTTGTCTTGATAGCATTGATTACCATTTGTGGTGGGGGGGGATGTAATTGTTCATCATCTGACTCTTCCACCTGACTGAGCTCCATGGAGGTGAGCACTGGGTCCGTCTTGGTCCAACGCCACTCTAACACTTGGACTTTAACAAGTGCTCCATAACTATGTGTTGTCTGGTGAAGAAACAGATCCCCAGTTTACAGAGGAGGCGACCGCAGCACAGAGGAGGGAAATCCCTTGCCCAAAGCCAGCGGGGAGTCGCTGCAATTCATTCACCCAACCCAGGTTCTCCTCTGAGCCCCTCCTCCCTTTCCTAGCTGTGTGGTCCGGGCTGGCCTCTTGCCCTCTCTGAGCCCCAGCTCACCTTCCATCCTGTGAGGGAGGAAAATGAGATGGATGTCCATGGTGCCTTCCCGGAGAACGCACGCAGCTTTACTCACACACCACAATGGATCCCTGTCCTTTGTCCCCCGGGAACGCCACCCGGGCTGGCCCATGATGACCACCTAATGCAAGGAGAAGGTTCCTAGCCATTAACAGTATTTTTAAACAATGATGCCAAGGAAATATTTTTAAAATCCTGCGTCGTGCTGGGGAACAGCTCTGAATTATTAACTATCAGGCAGCCCTGCTATATTTCTTGACAGAGTTTATCCCGACACATACAATTTTCCTCCTGGTAATTTATGAAAAGTGCATTCCCTTCTTCAGGAAATCACACCCCCTTCTGAGCACCGCCTCCCCCCACCCCAAACTGGAATGTTTACTGGGTAAACGCAACAAACTTTTATCTTAAAGTGCGTCTGCTTTCTTGCCTGATACTGGAGGACATTTCCCAGGGAGTCACTGCAACTGTATTTTCTGAAATGTCCAGCCTGGGGCCTTTTAGGACTTCAATAAAGCGCTGTCAATTAGGATAAATTAATCATCCACCCCCCCAGCAATGCCCCCTTTCCCTCAGCCCCACACTGTGACGCCTGGTGGGGAGATCACATATCGGCTTCATAGCCAGGTGGTTGTGGGTTCAAGCCCCAGGGGAATCCTGTTTCCTGGGACTCAGCTACTCTGGCCTCCCTGTGCATCACCTACCCTGCCCCAGGCCTCGAAGGCACACACGGAGTAAAATGAACCCAGATTTAGCCGCAGAGGCCCTGGGTTGTCTTGGCACCGTAGACTTAGCAGAGTGACCTCAAGTAAGTCACCAAACCTCTCTGATTCAGTTTATTGTTTTCTTCCTGATCCAGTTTTCTCAGCCCTAAACCAGGGGCCGGTGGTCTGAATTCAGCCACCCACTCAACAAATATATAGAACACCTCGTGCTGGGCACGGGGGACCCAAGCCAGCACCCACCGTCATGGAGCTCCATCCAGGTGGCAGGTCAGACCAGCTAGCACACGAGTGAGCTAGAGAAATGTTGAATGCTAGTGAGAGCTATGGAGAAAATAAGGCTGGGGTAGGGATGGGCAGTGCTGGATGTGTTATTTTCAGAAGGAGGTCCAGGACTGTGTGGGATTAGAGGGGACAAGGCAGATCCCCAACCCCAGCAGAGAAGATTTTGCCCCCATGCCCTGGAGACGGACAGGTGGCAGTGTCTGGAGATTTGGGGTTGTCACCCTGGGGGTGCTGCTGACATCCTAGGGTGCACGGGGCACCCCTGAAACAGAGTGACTGGCCCCGAACATCATTAGTGCCGAGTGGAGAAGCCCCTAGGGGCCATTGCAAAGCCTTTGGCTTTTACTCCAAGTGATCTAGAAGCCCCCAGGTGCTGCATACGTAACAGCAAGCAAGGCAGACCAAAGCCTGCCCTCACTGAGTCTATATTCCACTCGGGGTGGCGGGGGTGGGCGTGGGGGTGGGGGACAAATGGACGAAGCCACTGCACTGTTCAGAGCACAAAAGGCTCCTCCCATCTCACCTGGGACAAGGCCCAGGATCCACAGGCTCTGCCCGGCCCCTCGCCACCCTTCCTGGCCCTGTGCTCCTTCTCACTCTCTCTCGCGGCCTTTGGACATACCCGGGGGATGGGGTGCTGGCTTCTCATCGGGGGGTGGCAGTCCTCATCCCTCTGCTTAGATGCTCCCCTGCTTTTGTGACCCTTCCCAAACCTCACCTCCTTACCACGGCCCCCCTGGCCCCCAACCACGCTGTCTAAACCACTGTGAATTCATCCTTTACATTCTGCTCTGCTCACTCTGCTTCTGTCTGCCCGCCATCCTCCCATCCCTCCTTCCTTCCATCTATTTATTTGTTCATTCATTCAACAAATGCTCAGGGAGTCTTCACTATGTGCCGGGCCCTGTGCGGGTGCAGGGAACCCAGGAGGGAATGAGATTGACAGGGCCCCACCCGGGCAGGTCCACAGAGGACAGATGTTATTAGATACCCCAGCACACGCCTGCAGCTGTAGGGAGAGCTGTAAACTCAAGGTCTGGGTGCCATGGGAGTGCACATGGGAGCTCCTGGCACTGGCTGGGGTCATGGAGGGCTTCCTTGAGGAGGTGGCTGCTGAGGTCTGGAAGGGAGTAGGAGGTAAGAGGGTAAAGTGTGGGTGCCTTGGTTAGGGGGCTGGGTGGTGGACGGGAGCATCATGCATGTGGGGAAACTGGAGGCCAGTCAGTGTGGGAGAGCATGGAGAGGTTAGGAGGTGCATGGGAGGGGCAGGCGGGGAGGTCCAGAGGTGACCAGGGGCTCAGTCTTGTGAGGCCTGTGGACCAGGGTAAGGAGGGCTGGGGGGGATTTGAGGCAGGGGGAAGTGGGAGCAAACGTATATCCTGGCTCCTCTTGTTCTTGGAGAATGATCTGAAAGGGGTGGAGGGGTGAGGGAGGCCACAGGGAGCCCAGCAAGAAGGGTGCTATGGTTGTCCAGGCTAAAGAGGATAATGGCCTTAGACGGGAGATAGCGGGGGAGATGAAGAGAAACTTAGAGGTAAAATGGATGGCCCTGAGGGTTGAGTGGATGTGAGGCTAAGAGCAAGGGAGGAGTCAAGCATTCATTCACCCACTGAATTGTCCCTTCTTGGGCACTGAAGAGTCCACTAGCCCAGGGGTCCCTTTCTCCATCCATCCATCCATCCATCCATCCATGCATCCATCCATCAATCCACCTATCCATCCATCCATCCTCCATACATCCATCCATTTACCCACTCATCCATCCATCCACCTGCCCATCCATCATCCATCCATCCATTCATCCACCTACACATCCATCCATCCATCCACCCATCCATGCATCCATCATCCATCCATCTTTCTATTCTGTGCTTCTCAGCACTTACTGTGTATCAGACTGAGTGTTGAGACCCAGGGGCCAGAAAGCCCAGCATTCATCGAACTCTCACTAGGAATCCGGAAGTCTGGTTTCAGTTAGAGAATCTTAGCAAGGCTGGAAGGGGCCAGAGAGGTCAGAGGCCAGATGCCATTGCTCCAGGGGCATTGAGGCCTCTCAGGTCCCCACCCATGGTTACATGGCCAGGAAGCAGGAGGATGGGGCTTGGAACCTGAGAGCCCGCATGCCTCCCTCCCACTGCAGCCCTTTTGCAGGCTTCCTGGAGGTCCTGCCTGGGACCCGTCAATCCCCACGGAGGCCCCGCAGCTGGGAGGGGAGCAACCTTCCTGGGCCCACAGCCCCCTCCTTGCAGACCTCCTTGTCCCACCCCTCACTCCCCCAGTGGCTGCAGGAGGGGTCTGGCTGGGAAAGGGCTTCTGTGCCGCCCAGAGGGCCCCCCCCGGGATGCTGATTCATGGCTCACAGGAGCTGCCTGTTAAATATGCAGAGCTTGGCTATGGCCTGCGCCTGTCTCTTTAATGAGGGCTCGGGCCTCCTTACCCAACCAGCATTCCCTAAGGACTAGGGACTGGGCAGGGCTGGTGTCTCCTGGGTATAGACCTAGTGACTCCAACCTGTTAAGACAGCCTGGGGTGGGACCACAGGTCCCTGTGTGGGACAGGGAGGCACCCCCAGCTCAGAAGGGCCTTCCTTTTCCCAGGGTCACACCCCCAGGAAGGAAGGGAGCCTGGATCCCCGACCAGGCAACTGGACTGCAAAGCTTGGGTCTGTGGTGCCCAGGAGATCCTTGGCAAGGCTAACTTACTGTCCAGTTTGCCTGAGGCCGAAAGGGTAAACCAGGGGTAGTTGGTCACCCTATTACGAGCATGCCCATCAAGGCCAGAGCAATCCCCACGCCGATAGCTCCTGGGTCCCAGGGGCGGCCCCACCCAGGACAAGTGTGACCTAGGGCAGAACCTCTGACCTCCGAACTTGCACCTCCGCAGCTGTGAGGCCATGGCCACTGCTCTGCCTCCCTCCAACTGGGGGGAGCTTCCGGGCTGCCCAGACCGATCCTTCATTTGAATCGGTTTCTGTGCGCTGGGGTCAAATGTTCTTAGGGACCTCTGGATTGGCCAGTGTGAGGAAGGGGATTTATCGATTCACGCAGCACAGGGCCTGGCATGTAAGAGGAGCTCGGTGCCTGCTGAAGGAATGCATGCAGTCTTGCATAAATGAATGGACAGGAAGTTTAACATTTGTCTGTGCCTCCTCCGTGCCCAGAGCTGGGAGCACAGAAGCACCAGACGCGGCTCTGACATCAAGAGGTCCTTCTCAGGGGGAGGGAGAAGGGAGAAGAGGCGGTGCTCTGAGTGGCCCCGTTTTGACCTCCTGGGCTATAGTACTGCCAGCCAGGGGGACTTAAGAAGATCGCTTTCCCGCTCTGGGTCTCCATGTTCCCCATCTGAGCCCAGCATTCAAAGCATCCTCCTTACAGGGTTGAAAGAAGTAACTCAGCAAATGCACATAGAGCCCAGCAGCCGCGCCGTGGTGGTCTCACTACTGCAATTGTTGTGTGAGGGAAGCAGATGGGGGACAGGGGAGAAGTTGCCAGGAGGAGGGGGCAGGGGCAAGGGGAGAGCCAGGAGCCTACAAGGGTGACCTTGGGGAAGGCACCTCTCCTCTGTGCCCAGCTGCTACAGAGGAAGTTAGAAGCGGTAGTTCTCAGGCCTCTGGGGGCTGCCGGCCTGGGTCTGCGCTGAGTCTTCAGGAAGCTGAGATCCCTGCCTTGGGGAGGCCGGGGAGGGTGCGGGGGGTGTCAGGGAGGGGGTGGGTGGCCCTTCCTGGCAAAAGCCCTTCTGCCCTGCCCACAGCTCATCAGGGCCGGGGGTGGATCCAAGGACAAATCACACAACTGGTCACTGCTGAGCAGCCTCCAGCCTTTGCATGAGACCATGCTTTGCAGGTGATGAAGCCACCACAGCTGAGGTTCACCAGCTACCTGATGCGCCAGGGCGGGGCACCCATTTCCTGTCCCAGAGCCACCTCTGCTCCGACCCCGTCCCACACAGAGCCCCTTCAGCTCTGCCTGGGAGGCGCTCCTCTCCTCCGTAGGCAGATGGGCAACTGAGGCTCAGGGAAGCCGGTGGGACCCCTGTGGTGCCCAGTGAGCAGGCAGAGCAGAGAGGCCAGGTCTTAGGCACCAGTCTCCACCCGCTGCTTCCTGGGCTCCAGGGGACCCACGGGGACAGGGGCAGATGACAGGGCTTCTCCCCAGGCCACAGAGGCATTGGGCGTTATCATAGCCCGGCACTCACGCTAGCTGGCCCACTGTCCCCGGGCTCCCGTGCTCAAGGTTGCGAGTGCCTGCTCTGACCCACGGCTCCGGAAGCCGCGTGGCCTAGCCCATCCATTGTGCAAAGGCCAAGTGGCTCTGGCGGACTCCGCTCTACCTGGGGCGGTGGACAGGGCTGATGGTGAATGGGCCAGGTGAGGGGTCTGCGGCCGGCCCTGGTGCTGGGCAGGCAGGGGTCCTGAGCCACTTCTGGGCACCTGCTCCCTCACTCGGCCTCGTTTGCCATAATTATCCAGCCATCCCCTTCAGATGTACGGCAACCATAGCAACAGACAGATGTTCTGTCCCAGCCACAGTCCACAGTGAGCCAGGAGGCAGCACAAAATTTAACCCCTTCCAGCTCAGGCAGGCAAGGGCAAGAGTGGACTATGGGCCCAGAGCCCTAGTCAGATGTTCAACCCCACTGGACCCCATCCTGTGGGACTCGGTGAGTCCTGAGGACCCATTCACCTTAGACACTCACTTCCCTGTTTGCTCCCTTCTATCCTTTCTACTCACTTCTCCCTGCTCCTCAGAACCAAAAGACAGTGGGGAGGAACAGAGGTCCTATATGAAAGGCCAGGGCAGGCCTGGCTGAGCCTTGGGTGCTTGAGCACTGGACACAGTGTCAGGCGAGCGGGGCTGGGCTCCTGCTTTAGCTCTGCCTCTGGTTCGCTGTGTGACCTTGGGCAAGGGACTCAACTTCTCTGAACCTCAATTGCTACCTCTGTACAATGAGGGGGGTAGACTCTCATTCCAAAACTATTTATTGATCATCGATTGTGCACCAGGTCCTATGGCAGGCCCTGAGGAGACTCCAGGGAACAAGATACATGGGGCATCCACACCCCGATGTCAGGATGGGGACACTGACAATAGAAGGGAACAACGCACAGGCTGACCTCAAAGTGCTCTCTGATGGAGAGTAAGAAGCGGTGGGAGCTGAGCTGCTTTAGACTGGGGGTCAGGGAAGGCCTCTGAGGAGGTGACACTTGAGCTGAGGCCCGAGGCTGAGCGGATCCAGCCACACAGCACTGGGGGAAGAGAATCCCTGGGAGAGGGACCAGCAAGGGCAAAAGCCTGTGGGGGGGGAGGGGGGAAGGGGGTGAGCGAGCATGGCCTCCACTGTCTGGGAGTAGCAAGGAAGCCTGAGAGCCCGAGTAGCCATCAGGGCATAAGTGCAGAGGCAAGAGGAGGGGAAAAATTGAGGTCCTAGCCGGAGACGGTCCCATAATGCCTGGCGGGCCCACCTGCCCTGGGAAGGTTCCGAGCTGGGGCCACCTGGTCCGACTTCTGCACAGTTTCAAGGCCTTGGCTGTGATGTCTCCTGTCCTAGACAGTCACCCTCAGCTCCAGCAAATTGGGCCTCTCAAGGGGGCAGGGGACAAAGCCTCCAGCCGCCCCCCGGCTGGCCTCTCGTTCAGTCGCTCACTCACTGGGCTTGGCCCCAGAGGCTGCAGGGCTGAGCCAACACCTCTTGGCTCCTCACCCAACAGGGCCCCACCTGGGTTAGCTATTAATGAGCAGAGCACAGGTGAGCCCCAAGAGTGACTGGGAGAAGACCCACCTGGGGAGGGGGCCCCATATCCCAGCAGGCCTGAGTCCAGACCCACCTCTGCCACTTCCTTGTTTTGTGGCCTTGGATCAGTCACTTAGCTTCCCTGAGCCTCGGCTGACCCTCTTGGAAAGGGCGTAGGAAGGCTTCTCCCCTGGCCCCCACCCAGCCCACTCTCCTCTGGCTCCCTCAGCTCTGGCCTCACTTGCTGTTTTGTGACACCCCGACCTCAGCCTGTCTCAGGGCCTTTGCAATTGATGGCTTCCTCCACCTGGAATATTCTTCCTCGGGCTCAGTCTTCACGTCCTGAGTCTCCACTCTTGCTGCCTCCTCAGAGGGGCCTCCGGGACCACCCCAGCCAAAACAGAGCCACCCCATCACTCTGTATCTCTGTGGCGCCCAATGTTCTAGTCCTTCTAGATGGTACTCCTTCATTCAGCACCTAGTTCCTCTGTGCCCGGCACTGTCCTAGGTGCTGGGGAGAGAGCAGAGGACAGTCCCTGCCTGCCCTTCCCAGAGGGCACATTCTAGTGGGGGACACAGACGAAGACAAAGGAAGTGGTGAGAGGGTGGCGAATTCGGTGGCGGGAGGGTGCTCGGAGGCCTCACAGAGACGGAGGCCGAGGAGCAGGAACCTGGAGAAGCCGAGGCAGAGCTGGCCGATCCGTGGGAAAGGTGTCAAGGCGGAGGCCCTGAGGAGGCGGGTCCTCGGCGATGCTCCGCTCCTGGCACCCCGCACACAGGAGGGGCTTCACGGAAGCCCGCGCCCTCGCTGCCCTGAGCGGGCCGCTGGGGGAGGCGGGCTGCTGCCGAGCTCCTTGCCCGCGGGGCGCTGCGCACCCGGCCTCAGGGAGCACACAGGGAGCACACGTCTGAGCCCGGGAGGCGGAGGAGCCGGCCGAGAGCCCTCCTGTGGGCACAGGGAGGCGGCGAGCGCCGGCAGGGAGGGAAGAGGCAGGCCGGTGGCCGGGGCTGGTCTCCCGGGGTCTCCCGGGCCAGCAGGGAATGGGGACATTATCCTGAGGGCCGAGGGCAGCCGTTGGAGGCTCAGGTGGGTGGATGACGTGATTAGATCCAGGCTTCGGAAAGCCCTCCGGCCTCCCGCCGAGGAGAATGGAGGATCTGAGCGGGGCCGGGGACGGCTGGCGGCAGGGAGACGGTGGGGAGCACGGAAGGGGCCCTGGGGGAGCAGGAAGGCCTTCAGAGGGCCCAGCGCGGCTGGACGCCTGGGCCGCATTTATCCCCAGCAGACTCGGGCTCTCACAGCCCTCCTCCCGCTCGCTCCTTCCACAGGCGTATCAGAGCCCCGGCCAGGCCCTGCTCGAGGCCCTGCTGGAGGCCCTGCTGGAGGCCCTGCTGGAGGCCCTGCTGGAGGCCCCGGGGGGGGGGCCGGGGGGGGGGGGGGGGAGGCCCAGGGGAGGCCGCAGGAGCGCCTGAGCCCAGGACCAATCCCTGCCCTCCTGGGAGGGACCAGCTCTAAACACAATAAGTGAAACGCAGGGTGTGTGAGACTGTGGTAAGTGCTAAGGGGAAAGAGAGAAAATGGGGGGGAGACAGAGAGGGGCAGGTGGCAGGTCGAAATTGTGGATCAGGCCCCAGGGAAGGCCTCCCCAGGCGGACACTTATTCCTGCGTGAACGCTGCTGGGGCGAGAACGTTCCAGGAAGCCAACACAGTGCAGCAGGAGTGGGGCGGCCCTGGGCAGGAGGAGGGAGACAGCCCAAGGGCTGCAGAGCTTGCAGGGCCTGAAGGGTTTCACAAGGACTGGGGCTTCTCTGCGGGTGTACCACGGTGGCCGGGGAGCTCCCAGCTCCGGAGGCTCTGCGGGACTCTCCTTGGAGTAGGGTCCCTCTGGCTGCCACGTGGAGAATAGACTGCAGGCCGCAGGGCAGGAGGCGGCTGGCTGGGGCGGGGCGGGGGGGGGGGGGGCGGGGGGGAGATCCGGATGGAGGCTGGTCCAGGGGGAGGCGAGGGGCTGGCGAGGACTCCTGGAAACGGAGATGAAACGAGAAGTTGGAGCCAGCAGGACCTGCTGGTGCTGCCCATGTGGGATCTCACACACACACACACACACACACACACACACACACACAGAGCCGGAGTCAGAGAGGAAGGAGTTCAGGATGTCAGCCAGGGTTTTGGCGTGGGCCGTGGGAAGACTGGAGTTGCCATTCACTAGGATGAAGAGGGTTGCGGGTGGAACAGGTCAGTGTGCAAATATCAGGAGATCAGATGGGAACAAAGTCAGCTAGAGAGGCGGGAGGAGCTGCGGGGCTCCAGGGAGGTGTCCAGGTTGGCAGTCTCGGCGTGGTGGTCGGGGTCGCCAGGGAGGAAGGTAGACGGAAGAAACAGGCCCGGGGCCCCCCACCCTGAGATGGCAGAAGCAGCAGAAAAGAGCTGAGGAGGGGCAGCCAAGGAAGTAGAGGCAAACAGAACATTCTGACAGCCAGCAAGGGAAGTGTTCAAGGAGGGTAGCTGCATCATAGGCCGCCTGGGTGGGGGTCCAGGGCAGTGGGGGCTGAGAGATGGCCCTGGTGTAGCCATGCCCAGGTCCTTGGTCTCCTGGGAGGGGAGGTGAAAGGCTGAGGGCAGCGGGCTCAAGGGAGGAGAGGGGGCCACGAGGAAAGACACGCTTTCAAGGAGCTCCTGTGCAGGGTGGGAGAGAGTATGGGACAGCAGGGGAGGGGATGTGAGCTCCAAGAGAAAACCCAGCAGTCTGTGTGTTGCTCGGGTTGAGTGGGTAGAGAGGGAAACGCTGATGAGCTCTAAGAGGGGAGAGTTGCTGGAGCCATGTCTCAGGGAATACAGAGGGACCACGTCCCTGAATCATCCCGCCGACGCTGGGAGGCAAGCGATGCTACCGTTTCCCTTTCACAGACGTGGAAACTGCAGCCCAGAGAGGTTTGTTCTCCAGGCCCAGGTCACACAGCGAGGAGTGATGGCGAATCTCCACAACTCTGCCATACGCTTCATAGGTGGGGCTGTTATCCTGGTTGACAGATAAGGCCCAGAGAGGTTCAGTCATTAGTCACAGCTCACAGAGCAGGTTAGGGGCCAGGTTAGGAGGTGGATTTGACCAGATGTTGAGGGAGGGGCAGCTGGAGCTGTCAGGAGTGACTGGTACCCAGCGCAGTTGCCTGGGGGCTTCTCCCTGGGCTGGGAACTGGGAGAGGAGCAGGTTTTCAGAAGATGTTGAGCTCAGCCTGGGATGTGCATGAGTTTTCCCATATAGAAAATGGGGCATGGTACTGAGCTCACTGAGTCACTGAGACTCAAATGAGTAGATGTAGGTAAAGCCCTTAGAATAGGGCGCAGCGCCCAATAAGTGCCATGTAGTGTGTCTGTTCTCGTTATTCTGAGCTGTCTGGCTGGAGGCACAGTGAGACTTCCATCCAGAACCGTGCACCAGCAGCTGGCTCAGGGGGGAGCCCAGCAGCATGAGAGGGCTGATGGGAAACTCAGGGCCACACAGACTCTTTGGGATCCTTCCTGGAGAAGCCTCAGTTCTGAGGTAGTCCCTGGGTTTGAAGGCCCAGCCTCTAAGGGACCCAGGGAGCCCTTAAGAAGCTCCAAGAGTGGAGGCTCTGGGGGAAAGACCTTTCGCTTCTGGAAGCCTGAGGTCTTCGTCTATGGGATGAGTGGCCTGACTCTCACTTTGTGGAGATGCGGTGACTGTAAGATGTGCTGACTGAGCCCTGGGACTGAAAATCAGGAGGGCTGGGCACCTACCTGCTCTGCCCTAATTTGCTGTGTGATCTTGGACAAGTAGCCTAACCTCTCTGGGCTTTATCTGTAAAACCTGGATGATGTATGTGTTCTTGCAGACTGATGACTCCATCATGCTTTTTTAAAATTAATTTATTTTTATTAACATATAATAAAGGGGGTACAGGTCTGTGATTCATCAGTCTTACACAATTCACAGCACTCACCATAGCACATACCCTCCCCAATGTCCATCACCCAGCTCCCTCATCCCTCCCATCCTCTTCCACTCCAGCAACCCTCAGTCTGTTTCCTGAGATTAGGAGTCTCTTATGGTTTGTCTCCCTCTCTGGTTTCATCTTGTTTCATTTTTCCCTCCCTTCCCCTATGATCCTGTCTTGTTTCTCAAATTCCTCATATCAGTGAGATCATATGGTAATTGTCTTTCTCTGATTGACTTATTTCGCTTAGCATAATACCCTCTAGTTCCATCCACGTCGTCCCAAAAGGCAAGATTTCATTTTTTTGATGGCTGCGTAATATTCCATTGTATATATACACCACATCTTCTTTATCCATTCATCTGTTGATGGACATCTGGGCTCTTTGACTCCATCATTCTTTAGAGCTTCCTGATTTCATTAGGTGGCAAGCCCCCAGCTACCCCTGGGGAGTTTTTCAGCTTTGAAGGCCTGCTTCTCATCAGAGCAGGACAGGGGCTGGAACGAGCAGAACGCAAGCCCACCTGGGTCTGAAGGATCCCACTTTGGGGCAGCCCTGCCCCAGGCACACTCTGAGGTGTCTGGGGTGTAGCATGTCGGTCAGCCTGTGTTTCGTTGATCCAGAACAGAGAAGCTGTGGGGCCTATTTTCCAAGTGTCCGCATTTTATGGATGAGTAAACTGAGCCTCAGAGGAAACATGACTCGCCTACCCTCCGAGCCCTCCTCTTGCCACAGCTCCAGGCCACCCGAGGCACTGGCTCTCAGGGTGCAGACATCAGACCCTCAAGGGCGTACACAAGCCTCCGCCCTCGTCCCCCCATCCAGTCCCAGGCTGCAGCATCTCCCACATGTCAGGCCTTGTACTGGGCACTGGGGACACTAAGAGGACTCATATGGGGTCCTTGCCTCCTCTGGTGGAAAAGACACATTTAAACAGAAACACAGACGTTAAAGAGAAGGAGAGAGTCATTCTGATCTAAGGGTCTGGGGAGGCTTCCTGGAGGAGGAGGCACTGAGATGGATCTGGAATACCAACAGTAACTATTACCATCTTTGGAACAACAGCCTCGGGCTTCAGGACACGGTCTTACTGTACCTTTCCGGTCCCCAATACCTTAGTCCCATTTTAGAGATGAGAAGAGTGAGTGTCAGAGAGCTGACATAACAGGTCCAGGGGCACATGCTTGTGAGAGGGGCCTGAGCCCATCCACGAGACCCCCCTTTCCTGGGCTGAGGAGGCAGGAGAAGACTCCCTACCCCAACAGCCTCAACCCAGGAGCCCCAGGTCTTCCCCTGGCCGTGTCCCCAGCACCCAGTTTCACTTCCCAAAACACAGACCTATTTTGGATCCTGCTGACTTCCTTTCTCACTCATGGCCGTTCAGGCTCTGAGGACTGGGCAACCGTAGAATGGACCTGGTGCCCCTGGGCCTTTCCCAATTGCCCCTCTTACACCACCGCCCTGGAGCCCTCTCACTGCCGGGCGCCGTGGCTCCTTGGGGAGGGCTGGCCACAGGGGCTGGCAGGAGCCGCTCACCCCTGCCACAGCCTCTGCTTCTAGCCTGCTCCCAGCCCAAGCCACCACCGGGGTCCAGGTCCCAGCCCCACAGTGTCCTGGCCCCGTGACCTCAGGCAGATCCTCGTCCTCCCTGAGCCTCTGTCCCCTCCTCCCGTGAGAGGAGATTAAGGCGGCCTCCCACCTTGTTAGAACCACACAAATTTAACCACTGTGGCCCGGACACCGCTCTTGGCCCCAGTGATTCCAAGACTCTTGCCCTGGGGAAGCTGAAGCCCTGATGGGGTGAGGTGGTCGAGGGGGCGGAGAACGAGCCATAGGATGGGCCAAGTAAATAGTGTCTTAGAAAGTGAGGTGAATTACGGAGAAAACGAAGCTGAGAAAGGGATGTGTGAGTTGGGGGAGAAGGGATTGTCATTTTTAACTAGGGTGGTGGTCACGGGAGCCTGAGAAGGTGACACTGGATGACCTGGAGGGGGTGATGGAGCCGGCCCTGCAGAGCCCTGGGAAAGGGGCAGCACGGGCAAATGCCATGGGGCACGAACACCAACTCGGCCAGGAGGAGAGAGGGGAACGCACTGGGGACCACAAGGCGGGACAGGCACAGGGAAGCCGGGGCATGAAGGCCTCAAGGGCCAAGGTCAGGACTTCACTCGGAGGGAGGCGGGGAGCCACAAGAGGCCTCGGAGCTGGGGAGGGACGGTTTCCCTCCAGGTGTCTTTCAGAGGGTACACTGTGGGCCAGGGTGGGGGCAGGGAGAGATGGGTGCTGCCATCACCCATGCCCCGGGGCGGGGGCTGCGGCACCTGGGCAGGGAGAAGTGGTCAGATTCTGGTTATATTTCGAAGGTGAGCCGAAGACGTTTGCTGACGCGTCGGGTGGCAGGGCGAGAGACAGGAGGGTGGAGGGTAAGGGTGACTCCAGGCTTTCTGGCTGAGCAACGGGAAGAATGGAGTTGGTGTTTCCTGAGAAGGGGAGGCAGTGGGAAGGACCGATTTGGGAGTGGAAATCGGGGGCTCAGGCTTGGAGTGGTGATGTGGAGTCGGCAGGTGGGCAAGCAGGTCCAGAGGTCGGGGGACAGCAGCGGTGTCCGGGTCGTCTCCCAGGCCTCCCTATGCCCCTCCTGCCCTCCTGCAGGCCCAGTGCTAGATAGACCTTTCCAGTCCAATCACTTCCCATTGCTGTGGCCTAGAGCCCAAACTCCTTGCCTGGTCTGGCCTGAGCCCCCCTCTCCAGCTTCATTTCCCTTCAGCCCATTGGCCTTAGTTCATATTTTGTGCCAGCCTCAGGGCCTTTGTACTTGCCCTGCTGGGTTCTGGTCTGTGCCTCACCCGCCTGGTGGCAGTGGCTCATCCTTTTTCTGGGCCTCAGTTTCTCCATCTGTAAAAGGGGTAGCTTGGAGTCCGTGAGCCCTAATGAGGGTCCTTAAGTTGCCACACTTTGGAGCTTTGGGAGCCACAGAGAAGCTACCCTTCTTTGCTTTGTTTCTGCCTGGTGAGATCCTGGGCAAGATGCTTCATGTTCTCCATTCCCCTCGGTCTCACCTGCCTTCCAGGGTCTGCCACAGGTGCTGGCTGCTGGAGGAGGGACACACGGTCCCTGGGATCCCGTCCCTGGAGGAGAGGAACGTTTCAGACAGACCTGTGCGGCCTGGGGCAAGACCTTCCGCACTCAGAGCCTCACCTGCAAAGTGGTGCTCCTGACTGCCGAGAGGTCCGGCGACAGCAGAGTGCCTGGCACACTCCCCATTCGACAGAGCTTACCCAGGAGGCACTAGGCAAATGGTGTGATTACCAAGTCGGGTACCCCCAGGATCCCGCCCCAGGGGAGATGGGGGCTCTAGTTGTGCATTCCCCTGGCACCCAATGCCCAAGTTCTCCTTGGCTTGCGAAGCCCACCCATCCCAGGGCCTCCCTCTAGGACTCCACCCAGGCTGGCTGCTCTAAGGATGAGTTGGAATCAATCAGGTGAACTCATGGCAAGAGGGGAAGGGTTTGGGCAAATGCCCTGGGGTGGGAGGGAGTAACACGTCCAGGGTCATACGGCTTGTGAGAGGGGCCTGAGCCCATTCCCAAGGCCCTGGCAAATTCAAGGAAGCAAAGGAAGATCTGTGTATCTGGAACTTCCAGTGATGGCTGGTGGGGAAGGTGGGAGAGCAGGGGTCAGACCTCCCTGGGTCAGTCACGGGTTTCCCAGTTTCAAGAGAGAAGTGATCTTGGAAACCATCCAAACTCCTCATGATACAGATGGGAAAACTGAGATTCAGTTGGGTAAGGGACATGGCCAAGGTCAAAGCAAGCTGGGGGAAGACCAGGGTTAGAATCCGGGCTTTCTAACATCTGCCTATGGCTCTTTCTGCATCTGATGAGTGGCCCAAGAAAGGGGGAAAAAATAGTTAACGTAGCACCTACTGTGTAACACACACACACCCCCATTCACACTCCACTGTGGGTCCCTGGGCCTTAAGCCAGGGCCATAGCCCTGGGAATCCCTTCCAAACAAGAAAGGAGAAGGAACCTAGGAGGTCATTTGATCCAGCCTCCTGCCACTGGCCTCAAGGCTTCATCTCACTGTCTTCATTTGAAATCCTCTGTAGTGAATAGAAATTATAATCCCCATCTTGTAGATGAGCAAACCAAGAGGAGAAAATGAGGCACTGACCTAAAGTCCCACAGTAATCATCAGCCAAAGCTGTCTTGACTCCTAGTTGAATATTCTTTCCAAGGTCATACACAGCCCAGGTTTGAGCTATCTGGCAGGAGGAAGTCCTTCCTGTTGTCTAACTGAAATCTCCCCTGCTTTACTACATCAGCCTCCCTTTGTCTGGATGCCTGAAGATGTGGAGAAGCACTGTGATCCACCTCATGGTCCTTGACTATTATTGTGGAGGGGACGGAGCTGGGGGCAGGAGACTCAGAGGCAGACTCCCCACCCCCCCACCCCCCGCCCCCATGAATCTGAACCCATGAAGCTCCTTTGCTTGGTAGGGTGGGGGAAGTAGCCAGGCCACTTGCCATTAGGGCCTTCCCTCTAAGGGAAGGTTCTGGGAAACCTCTGGAAAGAATTCCCTGGGGAAGAAGTCCTTCTGGATCACCCCAAGGACACACGCTCTCCCCAGGATGCAGCTGTCGGGGAACTGAGCTCGCGGCCAGCAACCGGCAGAACCCAAGGCCTCGGATCCACCCCCGTGGCCAGAGGTGGCCTTACGTTTCCTCCACACTCATGCCTGTTCGACTTGCTTGTCAGAAACCACTCAACAAAATCCAATTTGTGGAGCCAATATGAAGTGGGGGAAAATGCCTCTAAACAAAAATGTCTTTTTCAAATCCAGGAGGACGAAGAGTTGGACATCTGGACGAGCAGGCCCGGTGCTAAGACCTGGATTCAAACCCTGCGGAGGTCAGTTCGGGCTGGACCTAGCATCTAGTTGGCCTCTTTCTCCAGAGAGACCCACAGCTCCCCCAAGATGTCAGTGCTCAGCGTGCCCAGTACTTCCTGAGAAAGCTGAGGTCATAGAGACGCTGGTGGCAATGTATTGAGGGCCTAGTGTGTGCCGTCCACTGCACTAAGTGCTTCTAGGTGGACCACTTCCCTGGAACCCTCACAGCTACCCCATGAGGCAGGTGTTGCTATGGTCAACACCATACCAATGAGGAAATGGAAACTCAGAGAGGCTAAATCACTTGGCCAAGGTCATACAGGTAGTGAGACGGGGTAGAACACTCAAAGGCAGGCAGTCTGGCTCCAGAGACCCTCACTCTTGACATTTTGCTATAGAGGTGACTGGTCCTGAGCGGGGGCCTGAGGTGTACAGGAGCAAATGTGCAGAGGGGAGAGCTGGACCCCAGGCCCTGTTCTGCTGTCAACTGCCTGGATGAGTCCTTGTCCCTCTCTTGTCCCTCATCATTCCTGAAATGGGACAATTGGGTAAGATGATTCGAAGCTGGGACAGAGGTTCACAGTGCCCACAAGCACATTAAAGGTTCTGAGAAGTCCTGAAGTAAAGAAAACCCAGCCAGTGGCTTAACTGGAAGAGCTGACCAGCGGAAAGTGTTACCTAATGATTCACAACCTCGAGCTGAACTCCTATCAGTAAGTCAGTAAGTTGACAACTGTTAACGGGCCCGTTGGGAGATAAATGGACAAGACACGATCCTGTCTTTGAGGAGCTCCTTCTCTGGAGAGAAGGTAGTCAAGTCAAAGATAATGACCACACCATATGGTCATTGCTCTGAAGGAGCCCAGCCGGGGAGCTTGAGGTGCCGGGGGAAGAGACCTCTCACCCTGCCTGAGGGGCAAGGGAAGTATGGCAGAGAAGTGAACAGTCAAATAGGGTTTTAAAGGATGAGTAGGAGTTCTCCAGAAGAGAATTAGAGAGGAAGGGCAGCCCCAGGGGTGGGAACAGAATATACGAGTCAATCGTGTTAAGAGTTTGTTATTGCAGGGGATGGAAACTTCAGTGTGTCTGGCAGAGCCGGGGGGTGGGGGTGGCGGGGGGTGCTGGAACAAGACAGTGAAAGGCCTTGAATGCTAAGCCAAGGAGTTCATTCTGGGGCATAAGAGAGGTCATAATTGAGAGAAGAGACCCTTTGGGTTGGGGTGGAGGGGAAAATCTATAGGCCAGGAGTCCAGTGAGGAGGCTGCTACTGCTGTCTGGGCCAGACCAGAGGAGACCCAAACTGCATTGAACAGATGGTCCATCTGACAAGGATCTTTGGTTTGCAAGAAATCCAGCACAAAGAGACCAAGATGAAAATGAAAAGGGCCTTCAAGCATGACTGAATCCAGGGGCTCAAGTAGTGCTGTTGGAAATCTGGCCACAGTCACTTTGGTCTAGGGGATGGGATGTCTTCGATGGCCAGTGTTCAGGTCAGTCATGCTCCAGCTACATGCTCCGAATATGGGGAAGGGGCAGTTTCTCAAAGGAACTTCAGATGCCCGGGGAGAAGGATGTTGCTCGGCAGGTGAAGGTGACAGCTGACCACGGTGGATGGTGAGCACTGCAGCTTTGACTGGAGGACGGGTCCTGGCCTCGCCCTGGCCTCTGAGGCCGAGGCATGCACCTGAGGGCCGGGGAGGGGGTGGGTGTCAGGGTGGGCTTCACAAAGGAAGGAGCCTGGAAAGAGGGCTGGCACAGTGAGTAGGACTGCCGGGGACCGAGTGGGCACACCAGGCGGAAGGATCTGTGAGAACGAAGACAAGGAGGTGAGAGTGAGCAGGATGTGTTCTGGAGCCGGTGAGCACGCCGAGCCCCAAGGGCTGATGAAAGGGGGGTGGAGGGAGGTGAAGCTGGACCTCACGTCAGACGTGCTTGTATGCCAGGCCCCCTCTGACCTAACCGGCCAGCCTCTTCGAATACCCAGGTCAGGGGGAAACAGTGCCTTCATTGCTCAATAACCTCGCATGGCTCCGCATGGTCCTTCCATGAGGTCAAAAGCCTGGCCAGGCATTCAAGGCCCCAGCATGCCTGTTGCCCCCTTACAGGGCACCTATGCTCACCCAGGTGGCCATGCCCACCACACTCCAAACACACCATTCTCTTTCTACCTTCAAGCCTTTGCTCAGTATGTCTCCGTGCTCTGACTCACACTTCCTGTTTGCTATTCCCACCCATCCTCTGAAAGCCAGCTAGAGGCCTCAGCCTCTAGGAGGCCTTCAGTGGAATGAGCCTCTACTCACTTCTTACTTTTGAACTCCCAGAGCCCTTTAGTTAGTTAGTTAGTTATTAGTTAGTTGTTTGGTTTTTACACACACCTTAACCCAGCCTGCCTGGTGGGGGCAGACTAGCAGTCTCATGTACCTGGGCCTGGGAGCTGGTCAGATCTGGGTTCAAATTCTCCCTGTGGCACTCACTATCTGTGTGACCTTGAGCACATCATTTGACCTCTCCTTGATGACAAATATAAAATATGGACAAGGCCTCATATGAGGCTTCGATGTGGTTATAGGTAAGAAGCTCCTGGCATATAGGCTCTCATGCAGTTCCCACCACTGTTTTTGTTGTTATTCAAATTAGAAATTATGTCCGTCTCACCCTCTATGAGCTCAGGCCAGGTAGGGACCACACCTGGATTTTTTCCCAGTCCCTCCGTGCCTGGCACATAGTAGAGGATTTGTAAGTGCTGACCTATCAGTTTTCCTGGGCCACGCGGATCCGTTCTCCCCACCCCGCCCCGCCGGCGTGAGGCTGGGTTAGGTCCCGCGGGCCCCACACCTGCTCCCCGAGGCTGACCTGGCGAGCTGCTAGGTGCCAGCATCCAGCATCAATAAATTACTGGCAAGTTCAAGTGACGGGACAGATCCAGTGTCAGCTTCCTCTGTGTATGCAGGAAGGCTCAGGCCCAGGGGGTCCCCTCCATGAGCCTCTCCCACCAAGGGCACCATCAGAATAATAAAATTGCACCTACTGTGTGCCAGGCCCCATCTGGGCACTTCGCACTACATTTGATTGACGCCTCACGGTGATTCTGCAAAGTAGGTACCGCCTCCATTTACACGTGGGGAAGCTGAGGCTTGATGAAGGGAAGTGACTAGCAATAGACAAAGTTAATAACAGAAAGACAAGCCTCCTTCCTTTCTAATTCGACAAATCTTCTTGGATCTCATTGCAATTTTAGTTATAATACACACATACACACTTGGGGTTTCCTCAGTCATTTATTCAACAGTGACATATGGAACACCTACTATGTGCCTGGCCATTCTGAGGACTTGGAGATACTGCCGTCGAGAGACAATCCCTGCCCTTTGAGAACATGCATCCCTGTGCATGAGATGAACAGAAACAAGGAAACAAATAAATCCCTAGACTGCAAGGTGGTGCTGGGTCTTTGGAGATGAACAGAGCAGGGCAAGAGGATAGAATCACTGAGGACGGGGTGGGGGGTGGTATTTTGAAAAGGGCAGTCAAGGAGGGCTCCTCTGGGGAAGTGACATTTGAATGAAATTCCTTGTCTCTTAATGCTTTCGTTTCTGGAGAAGGGAAATGCTGGACTCAAAAGCTTTTCAAGCTCTGTGAGGCAGGCAGAACTCTTTCCCAGTGGACTGAGGTTCCACGGGCACCATGGCATGGGCCGTTGTGGGCCTGGAGACATTATTCTGCTCCCTCTGCTCTTTGCCCTGAGCGCCTCTGTCCTAGGAGCCCTTGGGTAGGGCTTCTCAGCGATGCTCATCCGAGTCTCCCTGCCCCGTGTTCCCGTGGTACCTTTTTGTTTTCTAATTCTCAACCCATCTGTCATTGTCTTTGAAACGTCAGCTATTCCCTGAGCTTCATGAGGGCTGGGTCCAGGTCAGTCTCATTCATTGCTGTGTTCCCCGCACCAGGCGTGGCGACTGACGCACACAGGGGACACTCACAACGGAACGTCCCAACACGGGGTCGACAGACACGGTCATCATAAGAACTACCGTTTATTGAGTGCTTAGTCTCACGGTAGCCCTGTGAGTTAGGGATACTTACTGTCCCCACTTCACCAGCGTTGCAAACCGAGGCTTGGAGCAAGGAACCCGCGTCAGGCACCCGTCGGCAGAGCCTGCCCTGAGCACCACACGGAAGGCTGAGACTGGTCGGTAAGGGTGTGGCGAGGAGGGTGGTGGAAAATGCCGTCGACCTCCATCTGAGCTGTGCATTTTTAGAACCAGCCCATTTATTCTTTCATTCATTCCCTCACTTTTCAAAAAATTTATTCATTTATTCAATAATTGCTAAACCTCAGCTCCTGTGCTGGGCCCTGGTAGGTACAGGTAACCAGGCAAACGTGAGACTGCAGTGGGGAGAGCGAGGATGGGGAGAGCCCAGGAGTCTGTGAGCAACCATGGGAGCCCCTGAGCCAAACCGATGGATCAGGAAGCCGTTCTGGGACAGGTGGACCTGGGGCGGGGTGGGGGTGGGGAGTGCGCGCAGGCCAACTGCAGGGGGATGGGGAGGTGCTTTGGAGTGGGAGGGGACAATGACTGCCCAAGCTCTTGGCAGAAGGGGCACCAGCTCCCGGCAGTGGCAGCCACCTCTTCCCAAGGCTCCGGGGCCTTCCTGTTCCCCCCAGGCTGGGGTAGGGCCACCTCACCTCTGAGGTGTAGGCATTCCCACTCCCCTGGGCCCAGCATCAGAGCTCAGTGAAAAACGGGTGATGTGGGCCAAATCAGGTAAAGGCTCTGCCTGTGGCCCTGAGCCTCTTCCCCTCTGCGGGACTCAGTTTACCCATCTGTAAAAGGCAGAGTTTGTATTGGATACTCTCAGCAGACCCTGCATTGGTAACCTCTTGTGACCCAGGACATTCCTGTCAGCATCCCAAGTGGACGCGAGCCCTGGGGGCCTGAGTTCCCTACGCTTCAATTCCAGCCTCCCTTGGACATCTGGACTGAGGGTAGAGAAAAAAATCCGAGGGCTCTACTGACCTTAATTAATGGGACAGTCTACTTTGTCCTTTCAGCAGGTGGCTGGGATGGGAAGAAAAGAGGAGCAGTTGCCCCCTAGGACAATGACTGCCCCCCTCCCCAAGCTGGACGTTAGAAACTCACCTCCCACCCAGCATGCTCTGGGGCAGGACCCCCTGCTAAAGGACGTCGCTGATACGAATAGACTAGAGGTCCAGGGATCTGTTTTGGCAGAAGTGGGTTTGGGCTGCAGTAGGCCTCTCTCATTCTGCTCAGCCACCTCCACTTTTTGCCCGGTACTTTTTGGGGCACAAGACTGAGATGTGCCTAGTATAGAGTAAGCTGACATACGGGAGGAGAAAGCAAGGCCTCTGACCTCCACGGCCCTTGACCCCAGACCCCAGGGCCTCCACCCCTCACTTCCTCTCTACTCCTCAGTCTCTCCCCTCTTTACTACTCACCAGTGGCTTTGCATCACACTTAGAATGCGATTCGAAGTTTTTCCTACAGTCTCCTGCCTTCTAACCCCTCCTCACTCACTTCACTCTGGCCACACTGGCCTTCTTTCAGCTTCTGGAAAATGCCAATCTCTTTCCCACCTCAGGGCCTTTGCACATGTTGTTCCCTCTGCCTGGCATGCTCTTCCCTCAGAACGTAGCATAGATGGCTCCTTGTCATTTAACTCACTGTTCAAATATGCCACCTCAGAGGGGTTTTCCCTGATCCCGCCAGGCTCGGTCATGCTCCCGGTGCCCAGAGAAGAGCAGTCCCTCGTGTCCATTTGCTCTCACAGCTCTCTTTTTCCATCAAGGCCCTTTCCCCAAGGTGTAATTATTATTCTTTTTTAAGATTTTATTTTTCAATTTTTTTAAAGTAATCTCTACCCCAGTGTGGGGCTTGAACTCACAACCCCAAGTGGCATGATCTACAGACTGAGCCAGCCAGGTGCCCCTCTTCCCACAAGCTGTAATTATTGATGGCTGATATATTCCACGGCCATCTTCCCCACCCATTAGTGAGCTCCACAAAGGCAAGGACCTTCGGGATCCCAGAGCTATATCCCCAGCACCTGGTGCATAATGGCTGCTCAAGAAATGTTTGTTGAATGAATGAAACACAATAAGTATCAACAATGCCCATTTTCCTCCTTGAACACTTTGCAGCCTCTGTGGAGGAGAAAATGGCATTTATTGGGCACCGATTATATGCCAGGCACTTTCTGTATATTATTCCGTTGAACTTTACGTCCACGACACCCTCTCCACTAAATAGAAGATGAAGTTGGGGTTCAGTGAAGGGCAGATTGATGGGTTTACTCCGTTGGGGAGCAGCCAACTGGGCCCAGTGGGCGTGAAGAATGCCCGTGGCAAATAGTGGTCAGGATTCCAGCCCAAATCTGTTTGACTCTACAGGAAGCCTATGTTCTTTTCACTGTGCTAATACCTTCTGCCACACTAGAACTCAGCCCAAGACTGGTAACCAGGTTTCTAGATTCTGAAAGGCAGGCAAAGACCCAGATTGCATGGATGGGTGGTCTGGCTTAGTGGTTACTGAAGTGGGTCTTGGAACTGAAGAGAGAGACCCAGGCTCAAATGGGGGCCCCACCACCTAGGCACCACGGCACCTTTGCTGAGAGTGGTCAGCAAAGCGTTCCTGGGCGAGGGCGCTCTTCCTCTCGGGAAGGAAGTCAGCTGTGGGGTAAGTGTCAAGGGATATATTGGAAAAGTCAAGGCATAGGCTTCCAAATCATGCAGAAGCCCCGCACCTCTGGGGCTGGGTGGCCTTTAGGCAGTGCCTTCCCCCCCTCTAAGCCCCAGTGGTCATCTCTGAAAAATGGGCATGCCAGCCTGGAACCAAAAAGAGCTTTTGGGAAGATGAAGAGGAAAAATGACTATGGAGTTGTTGGTGTATATAAAGTAACATGGAAATGTAAATTATCTAAAAATAAATCTTCTATGTGAAATGCAGAGCGAGGTTGGGACTTGGAAGACCTCTTTGGTTCTTTCAGCATTTATTGGCACCTACTGTGTGCCTGGTACTGTGCTAGGGCCTGGGCTTGTAGGGATGAGTCAGGCCTGGGCCCTGAGCATCTGGAACTGCCTGTCTACTGGGATAAGTGAGGCAGGCACATACAGTGTGGGGATTCCTCCCAGTGGGATGGCAAGGAGAGACTTCCTGTGTGATGTGGTAGCAGGAGACAGACAGCCCTGGGCTCATCTCCCTGCATGACCTTGAGCAGGTCAGGCGACCTCTTCAGGCCCCAGGGCTTCATCTGCAAAATGGGCCAATCCCCTCTGCCTCTGAGATGCCAGGACATGGCATACTGTAGGTTCCAGGGTGGGGGAGCTTGGGACTGGGTAACCACTGGTTCCTAGACAGAAAATGGCCCTGCACTGGTCAAAATCTGGGCCTCCGGTTTGAGTGGGAACTTGCCGGCAGGAGTGGCCTGGGAACACGGGAGTGGGCCTCAGGGAACACTAAGGAGAGAGGCCAAGTAATTCCTCACGACCGGTTAGGAAAGGAGGGCAGAAAGTCCCGGGAATTGGCCTGTGCCTTTATTTATGTTCCTGATTGCATTAAAGGGGAGGGGGCCAGCTCTACCCAAGGTCAGTCCTGCCCAGAGAGGAAGGGGATAGGGGGCCACCTCAGTTTACTCAGCAAGAGATTCCAGGTCTCGGTGCACCCCTGAAAGCAGGGTGTCTTGGGATGAATTTGTGGGTGTGTTGCGTGTGGCCTGAAGCCTTGGTGGGGTTGGCCTGAGTGAGGCCACGGGCCAATGTTGACAACTTCCCTGGGGCTTGGGGCTGTCCCAGAGCAGTGGGGCTGGCAGAAGCAAGGCCGGCCAAACTTCGGGGAATTCGGGGTGAGGGGAGAGGGAAGGAAGTTTGGGCCCCCGAAAGGCGGCGGTTTGGGGTTCCCCGGGGGAACACTGCTCTTCTGGCGCTGGGCTCGCACCGGAGAAATCAGGCCAGTCGCGGGAGGGAGGGAAGGGCGCCTGCCCTGTGCCGCCCGCGCCGGGCTAAAATCGGGCGGGGCCGCCCGGGGAGGCCGGAACGCGTGTGGCCGGGCGGGGTCTGCGCCCTACTCCCTGCGAGACCGCCGGGTCCGGGCGGAGCGCGGCCTGCGAGGCTCGGGGCCAGGCCCCGGCCGGAGGGAACTGGGTCCCTGGGCTGGGCACTGCGCGCCTGCGGCTCCTGCCCTCTCGGCGGCTGCGGGCGCGGCGGCCCCCGCGCCCCCAGGGGCCGGGCCGGGGCGGGGTCTGGGCCCCGCGGGCGGGCACGGGAGGGAGGGGGGGGACGGCGGCGAAGGCTGCGACGCTCTAACAGGTGGGATCCCGCGGCGTGGTGGAGGCGGGCGCGGGAGGAGGAGGAGGAGGAAGAGCAGCGGCAGCGGGAGCCAGAGCAGGAGCAGGATGAGCCGCGCGAGCTGACAGCCGCCGCCGCCGCCGCCGCCGCCGCCGCCGCCCGCGCCCAGGCTCGGTCTCGCTCCCCGCGCCCGGAGCCGCTCCCCGCCTCCCGCCTCCCCCGGCCGCCCGTGGGGCGGCCCGCCCCCTCTGCACCTCCGGGCCCGGAGCTGCCTCCATCGCTCCCGCATCCCGGCCGGGGGGAGGAGGAGGCGGAGCAGGAGGCGAGCCGGAGCCGCCGCCGCCAACGCCGCCGCTGCCGCCGCCCGAGCAGGACAGAGCGCGCCGCAGCCCCGCGCGTCCGGCCGCCGCCCGTGCCCATCAAGCAGCCGCGCCGGAGCCACACCGCGGGACAGCCCGGGCCGCGGCGCGCCCCGGCCCGGCCCAGCCCAGCCCAGTCCCGGCACCGGGCGGCCCGGCGGCCGGCCCGCCCCCGAGGGCGCCGGGCGCGGCGGGAGGATGCCGAAGCCGACGCTGCTGCTGCGCGGGGGCTGGGAGCGCGAGCGCAGCCCCGGGGACTCGGAGCTGGGCCGCCAGTTCCGGGACTGGTGCCTGCGCACCTACGGCGACTCGGCCAAAACCAAGACGGTGACACGCAGCAAATACCAGCGGATCGCCGAGGTCCTGCAGGGCGGCGGCGGGACCGGCGCAGGCAGCGGCCCGGCGGCCGGCGAGAAAGGCAAGTTCCAGTTCTGGGTGCGCTCCAAGGGCTTCCGCCTGGGCAGCGGCCGGGAACCCAAGATGGGCCAAGTGGTGTATGTGCCGGTCAAGACGGGCTCGGTGAGTGCGCGCGCGGCGGCCGCGGGCCGGTCCCGCCGCGGGGCTCGGGGCGGGCGGGGGCGGGGTGTGGGGGTGTGGATGTGTGTCCGAACGTGTGTCCCTGAGGTTGTCCATGGGTCTGGCCCGCCCGAGGCGCACGCGTCCCTGCTCACCCGCCCGCCCCGGCCCGCCCAGGCAGCGCTCCGGGTTCGGGGCGTCCCTGCCCCCCTCTGCGCCGCTGCCCGGGCCGTGGCCGTGCCGGGCGGGCTGTCCCGGGCAGCTCACCCCAGCATGTTCCGTCCTCCCGTCCCCTCCCCCAGCCAGCAGGCGGCTGCTCCGAAGCCCGAGCCTCCCCCCCCCCCCGCCCGCCCCGGGGCTGCCTGTCCCGGGCGCCTCGCGCTCCCGCCCCCGTGCCGGCTGGGCGGTGTGTGTGTGTGTGTATGTGTGTGTGTGGAGGGTGGTGCCGCGGGAGGGGGGGCAGGGGTAGCCACGGGACGGGGAGTCCACTCGGCTCCCCAGCGCCAGGGGAGGGGGCCCGCCCGGGCACTGTCTCCCCGACCCCACCCGGGGCTGGCCCGGGGAGGGGCGGCCCGAGCCGCAGCCTGGCGCAGGAGCAGCCTCGCGCGGGTGGGTGGGGCGCCCCCTCCGCCCCCCCGGGCCCCTAGCTCCCCCCTCCCCGGGACGGGGGCGGCCTGACCTATCCATCCCCTCCCCTCCCCCGTCCCCGGGGCCGGCCCGGTCCGGGCGGGGTGGCGTGGGGGAGGGGGCGGGGAACCGCAGCCGCCGGGAGGGAGGAGGCGGGCGGCCGGGCGGGGGCGTCCCCTCCGGCCCGGGGCGCCCTGGAGAGGGCGTGCGGCGCGGGCCCCGCGGCTCCCCCGCCGGGACCTCATTGTTCTGCAGCGGGTGGGGGCTGGGGGGGGCGGCTGCTCCCGGGGCGCTGCTGAGCTTTGAACTTTCCGTCGCGGAGACCCTCCATTAGTGCGTTCAGCCCCCGGCCGGGCCCGGCCCGGCCGGCCTCCCTCCCTGCCCCCCCTCGCTCCCTCCCCGGCCTCGCCCGGCCCGAGCGAGCGAGCGGGGCCGCCCCGCGCCGGCCTCCCTCCCTCCCTCGCTCCCCCGCTCCCCCCTCCGTGCTCCTCCCCCGTCCGGCCCGCCCGCCCCGCGCTCAGCCCCGTCCCCGGCCGGAGCGGGCTCTTCACACACAATTGATTCGGTCGTTACGAAAAGTGCACTTGTCCCCTCCCCCTCCCCCTCCGGCGGCCGCCCGGGCCGGGGCCCGCGGGGTGAGGGGGCCGCGAGGGAGGGAGGCGGGAGCCAGGGAGCGGATCCGGAGGCGCCTCCCCCCCGCGCCCAGGGGACGGGGCTGCAGGCCGCGGGGAGTGGGGAGCCGTGAGCGCGGAGGGCGGGCGGCCCATCTGCGAGGAGCGCTGATAACCGCGCCGCTGCCGCTGCGGCCGCCAGCAGCCCATCTGCGCCGCTGCCGCCTCCGGCCGGACCCGGAGCATGGGGCCGGGCCGAGGGGTGCGCCGGGACCGGATTCCCGGAGGGCGAGGCTGGAGCAGTGGCCCACCCCGCGCGAGTCAGGGACCCCCCCCACCCCAGCCCCAATCAGTGCTCTCCCCCAAACCCGGGGAGTCTGGGTCATTGTCCCCTCCCCTGATCGAATCAGGGACCCCTCCCCCAGCCCAAATCAGTGCCCACTTTCCCTTATGGGGAGTAAGGGCCATTGCCTCTCCCCAGCTTAGGTCAGTCTTCCCCACCCTGACAGTTCCATACCCCCTTGGGTTCTCCCCCATCTTGGGCTAGTGTCCCCAGTCTAAGTGTAGTTTTTTTTTTTTTTTGAGGTCAGTGACCCACCAGGTGGTTGACTGGGTCTTGTGCCCCCTCCCCTGGGTCAGTGCCCTCAGCCACCCAGGCCAGTTAGCACCTCCTACCCCAGCTTGGTTATCGCTCCCCAGGGAGCTGAGAGTCTTGGTTCAACCTTCCACATAGCGGGAGGCAGGATCCCGCACTCCACCCACTACTGAAGTTGGGAGGCAGGTGACCCTCAGACTTGGCAGCTGGCTCACTGGTTCTCTGTGTGGGTCCATCTCTCCCTTAGGGAGTGGGCATCATGGGTCAGTCCCTCTACCCTCTTAGCAACACTGCTGTCAGGCAGAGCAAGCATGAGCATACACATGGTACACACACACACACACACACACACACATACATCCAGGCCACATGCAGAAACTGGGTGCTGGGCCTGGGCTCCAGGTCCTCCCAGCCCAGCCAGTCTCTTCAGAGCCTTCGTGAGGCCCATGCTGGCCTGCCTCACCTATCCCTGGCATCAGGGGCCTCACAAGCCTCCACCCTGGCTCCCAGACCAATAATAAGCCTTCCCCAAGGGACCACCTGCCTGGGAGGCAGAGAAAGGGGACCCAGGTCTCCCTGCCCAGGCTGCCAGGAGGACGACAAACACAACAGAGCAGACGTGCCCTCCTTGGACAGCCTGCCCCTCCAGCTCCCCGTGCCTTCCTGCCTGGCCTGCTGGTCCCCGGAGAGCCCGTTACTTACCTGCCACTCGCCCAGCCAACTGGAGCCGGCCGCAGGAGCTGCCCCGAGTCCTGCCACCCCCATCTCCAAGCACCTTCCTGGGGCTCAGTAATTATTTTTATATTTCCATTTTTCTTTCCACTGATCTAAGAGGAACAAATCCTGCTGGGAATTCTGGGCCAGCCATGGCCTCTTCCTGGGAGGGGCTGAATGGGACCGGCTTTGAAAGGTGCAAAGGACATCCCCTGCCTTCACTGGCCTACACACACACACACACACACACACACAGAGTTGCCATGGCCTCTGGTGGCAGTTGGGAGACATCCTGTAGTTTTGTCCTGGGTGGGTTTTCGTGAAGGTCATCGGGCTGTAAACCTTTGTCCGAGGCACTTGGTTAGCACCCACAGGCCTGGTGTTGGGTACGGGGTGTTGGGGCCGGTGGGACTCTGCCTGCCCCTGGGCACCCAGCTGGTGGGGGAGGCGGGCCTAGCTAAGGATGTGATAAAGAAGCCCTCCTGAACCACCAAGGGAGGGCGGGCAGGCAGCAAAACCGATTGCAGGGAAGAGGGGGTGTGGGCGTTGGGTCATCCAGCCGCTGAACCAGGGTCCCTGGCGCGGTGTGCGGTCCCAAGGGTGGCCATGGTGTGTCATCTCTCTTCCATGTTGTTCTCTGGCTGCCCCCTCCCCGGGCCCCTTGCCTCCTCCCACAGCCATATGCGGTGCTGTGGTCGGGCCCTTCCCTAGTCCCGGCCGGCCGCGGGTCGATGATCTGACACCACTTGTCCCGTCCCATCTGGCCCTGAGCTTTTCTGGGTGTGTGTGACAAAGGCTTAATCTGTCCGGACGGGCCCAGGGCAGAGAGGAGGGCGAGGGGAATTACACTCTGCTGGGGCCTCCTGCAGCTGGGGCCCGGGCGGGGGCGGGGCGGGGCGGGGGTCGAGCCAGAGCCTGGGCGTGGGGGAGAGGCAAGTTGGTCTTCAGTTTGCAGGTTGTCACAGGAAATAGAAGTGGAGGCGGAGGGCTGAGGGCTGAGGGGAGGAGGGCGGAGTCCTCCACCCGCGGCACGGGGCGCTCATGGGGATAAGATCTTTTTATGACAAGAGCCAGCCGGGGCCTCCTGACTGGGCAAAGCCTGGTTAGGATTTATTATTTCTTTCTTTTTTTTTTTTTTTTTTAAGATTTTATTTATTTGACAGAGAGAGACAGCGAGAGAGGGAACACAAGCAGGGGGAGTGGGAGAGGGAGAAGCAGGCTTCCCGCTGAGCAGGGAGCCCGATATGGGGCTCCATCCCAGGACCCTGGGATCATGACCTGAGCCGAAGGCAGACGCCCAACGACTGAGCCACCCAGGTGCCCCCGGATTTATTATTTCTTGTGTTTGGCCTGCTCCGGCCTCTGTGTGCTGCCAGGCAGGGGAAGCAAACCCCTTGGAGGCAAGACCCTCTGATTCCGCTCCAGCATTGGCCACAAAGTGAACCAACCTCTTTCCTTTTCCTCTGGTCCCTTCTAGTGGGGCTGTCCCCCTCCCCCAGGGCTTGCAAGGGCCACAGGTTATGGCTGGGGCGGGGCCCCGGGCTATCTGTCAACTCCCAGGACCTCCTCGGAGATAGAGGTTCTCAGCTCAACTCTACCATCTTCCGGATGGGAAGACCAAAGCCTCGAGAGAGGTGCTTCCCATTGGTAGGGAGCCAGGACTGGAATGCAGATTTCTGTGCTCCACTGTGGGCGTCGTGGGCCCATCACAGGCTGTGAATCCCCCCATTAGAGCCCCATTGCCCAAGGGGAAACGCCAGCTTGCCAAACCCCACTGTCAACATTAGGCTTTTGCGAGCCGGACCCCAGGTGTTCCGCTGGCCAAATTGACTAATGGTGGTCTTTTCCCAGTTTGCAGACAACGTTCATTTAGTGGAGAGCATTTTCTCAGCCTTCGGTCTTTCTCCCCAGAGCTTTTGTGTAAAACCTTTGGCACCTGCGGCCACTGGTCTGGGCGGGAAAGGGCCTCTGACTTAGCCCCGTGTAATGTATGCTGTGATCTTCGCTTGAATTCCTCAATGTTTCCTGCCTTTTCCAAGTTATCACTACAGTGACCGCTTCTGAGTCACCTACTATGTGCCTGTCATTGTGCCGAGGGGCCGACACACATCGACTTGTCAGATTCTCGCCATCCCCCAGAGGTCAATGCTGCTATTTGTGCTGCCCTCCAGATGAGTAAACTGAGCCTTAGCAAGGAGCAGGACTAGGCCTCGCTGCTGACAGGGGCAGGCCCTGAGCTTGGCTGATGCTTGTACACGTCCCCATTCTGACCCCGTCTGAGGGGTCTTGCGGCCCGATCCCTTGGAAAGCAAAGGTCCTTCGTGACAAGCTTTACACCTTAATCTGAATTCGTTTACAAGAATCCCTCTGCTCAAGATGTCTGTAATCACAGGCTGGTGCTGGAGGCAGGATTGGCTCCGCGTGAGGTGTCTGGGGACTTACCTGGGGCTCACGAGGACGGGCACAGGGTGAGAAGAAGGGCAGAGGGCCCCGTTGTCCTGGGTCCTGGGTGAGAAGAAGGGAGGAGACCTCCATTGTCCTGGGTCCCGGGGGACTTTTGAGGAGAAGGTTGACAGTGACATCTGGCATGGGCCCCATTTGGGTTTCTCATGAGTGGCAGAAGTGGGCTATTTTGTCAATTAAGCCTCGGTGATTTGGGCGAATGTGGTCTCGGGCACTCCAGGGGCTGTGTTTCGGAGCCTGAGTGATGCTGGAGGATCAGACTCTGCCTTCCTGGGGCCTCCCCTCCAGGTCCTAGGTCACTTTCTATGGGGCATGGGGACAGCGCACCTCCTTCTTCCTTGGATAAAACCTGGCATGGCCCCAAAGACTGCCTTCTTGTCCTGGGTGTCTGAAAGTCAGGAGGCCCATCTGGGACCCTAAAAATGCTGCTGGAGGGGCACCTGGATGGCTCAGTCGTTAAGCGTCTGCCTTCGGCTCAGGTCATGATCCCAGGGTCCTGGGATCGAGCCCCGCATCGGGCTCCCTGCTCTGCGGGGGGCCGGTTTCTCCCTCTCCCGCTCCCCCTGCTTGTGTTCCCTCTCTCGCTGTGTCGCTCCCTGTCAAATAAATAAATAAAATCTTAAAAAAAAATGCTGCTGGGAAGACTGGGGGGTGGGCAGCTTGTGGCTAGGGCTGCCCGGGGACAAAGGTCCAGAGCCTGACCCAGCCTCAGGCAAGCTTGGGCTTCTCGAAGCCAGATCTTAGAGATTGTGGGATGGATTGAGTACTGTGCACAGGCACGTGTGCCCATGGGCTAGATGGAGCATGTGTGTGCACGAGGACGCTCTGTGTGTGTCTGTGTGTGCGCAGCAGTGTGACTGTGGGTGTGAGTGTGCATGTGCTTGTCCCTGTGCAGGCTGGGGATGCTCGTGTGCCCGGGGCAGTGCACGCACACGCGTGTGTACAGGTAGAGGGGAGACTACATGCCTGGGAATGTGTGTGGCTGCAGGCGTCTGTGTTGGCCGATGTGCAAGCACCTGGGGCGTGAGCATTGGCAGACCACGAATGTGAGCGTGGGCAGGCACACATGGTCCAGATCCTCCTGAAGAAACCCCAGTAGTCTGGCAGGGCAGGGCTGACAGGGGTGTCCTTCATCATCGCAGAGACAGCCCGAGCTGCCGCCCCGGCCCCTGCTGCCCCCGGAGCCTCAGCAGCTGCCGAAGCGAAGTGTCAGGAAGGCAGTGGACATGAGAAGTGGTGCCGTGTCCCTGTCCCAGTCCCCGTCCCCATCCCCATAACAAGGGCCAAGGCACCTCCTTGTTTCCAGCCTTCCTCCTCCTCCTCCGCCACTCCCTGCCCTACACGGGCCCTTACTGAGCCCAAAGCCAAGCACCATGGAGCGGGGTGGTGTGCCCTTCTGGGAGAGAGGGCTCTGAACTTGAAGTGAGGGGGTCAAGGCTGATGGATCCCAACTCAACCACTTCCTTGCCATGTGACCTCGGGCAAGTATCCTGCCTGACCTCTCTGGGTCTTGATTTCCTCATCTGGAAAATGGGCTTGAAAGCCCCCCCACCAGGAGGCTTGGCAAACTGGAAAAGCTCCGCTTCATATGCGGGGTTCTGCCTGCTAACTTGTATCTGTCTGCTCACTGGGCCCCTAAACAGGAGGGGGAGTAGAAGAGAGCTGAGTGAGGGCCCACCACGGTGGGCAGATTATTAGAACGAGGACTTCTGAGGCCACTTCCTGCCCCTGGCCCACCCTGACATACAGGGGAGGGGAGGGGTGTGGGGTTTCAAGCCACAGGGTCCTGGGTTCAAATAGCAGCTCTGCCCTTTCACCAATTTGACCTTAGTTGACTCATCTATAAAATGGAGCTGATCATTCTGTCTCCTCCATAGCACTGGTATGAAGATTAATGCATTTAGCAATGTAGAGTCTGAAGAATGTGCAAGTCCTAGGAAATGTTAGCTGCTGTGTGGTCTCACTGAACCTCAGTTTCCTGATCTGGAGAATGGGGATGGCGATGAAAGTCATGGTGGATATTAAATGGGCCCGTGGAGAGAAAGCACGCAGCCAAGTCCCCGTCACATCGTTGGTGGGCAGTAACTATTAGTTCCCTAAAGATTGTGTCGGAGTCATTTCTGTGTCTCCAGTGGCATTAGGGCCTGGTTAGTGTTGTACTGAATTGCACAGAACACCAGAAGGGTCTTGATGAGGGGCGTAGGTATGGCATGAGCCTCCAGAGCTGGGGACTTGAAAGCTCAGAGTCTCTCTGCCCTGCTTGGCTCCTGCCCTGCTCCGAGCCTCAGTTTCCCTGGTTATTACACGGGAATGCCATTTTGGTCCCTCCTGCTTCTGAATCCCTTCCTGGTGCTGGGTGCCAGGTCCTGGGTGTCAGGGAGGGGTGCTGGAGGGGTGAGGCTGGGAACTCTGCCAAGGCCTGTAGGCATCCAGCAGTTAGAAAGGTAGTAGGATGAGCATCCTGGAGGCCTTCTCCCTTCTACCCCCCGTCCCCACCCTGCTCCAGTCCCTGGCCAGGAACTCGAGTTCTGGGCTCCGGGATCTTAGAACACAGTGAGGCCGCTGTAATGAGTACCTTCCCTGGTCAGGGGCCTGAGCCCATCTTCTGTGTTTCCTAGCCCTTGCCATGTGCCAGACACTTTATTGCACTTAACTGCCCCTAGATTCTGTGAGGCAGATGAGAACTTGGCATCAGGGAGGCCAGGGAACCGGCCCGAGTCCCACAGTGAGGACGTGGTCGGGCTTGGGTTCTGTGGCTGTCTGACCCTCTAAGCCGCAGGACTTGGAGGCGGGGGTCCACAGGCGCCTTAGCTCTCTGCACCTCCCCACCCCCAGTGCATGGGGCCCCCTCATCTGAGGGCACTCCACAGAAGCTTCTCAGAGCTCAAGGCAGCCCTTTACCTGCCCAAGACCCAGCCTGGTGGGAGACAGATACCCCCCCATCCTTCCCTCTCACCTCAACTGCAGCCCCAGACCCCGACCCAGCCTGGGCGGGCTGCAGGGGTGGGGAGACAGAGCAGCTGGGAGGCTGGGCCTGTCCTCTCCCCACAAAGTCATCCACTCCCTCCGGCCTGCCTGGGAAGGGGGAAAACTAAGGCTGAGAATGGAGGGAACTTGCTCAGAGTCCCAGAGAGCACCAGAGCTGGGTGTGAACAGGCAGGTCACTCGCCCCTCATTTGCAGCCCCATCCTGCCCCTGGGAGTCATGTTGACTCTTTTCTCTTACGGCTCCTCGGGCCCATCCAACTGTGTGCAAATACTGCTCGTTTGACCTTGAAAATACATCTCAAATTTCACCTTCTCACCACCTCCACCCCTCCAGCCACCCCACTGTGCTCACTCTGGCCCCCCTGTAATCCCTTCCAACTTACACACCAGAGAAAACTTTGCAGAAAACCAAACAGATTCGCACCTACCTCTGCTTAGAACCCTCCAAGACTCCGTCTCACTCAAAGCAAGAGCCAATCTTTCTTAAGCCTCCGCAGCCTGGCATGATCTGCCCCAGCTGCCTGATGCCTTCACCTCACTCCACTCTCCCCTTGCCCACTTGGTCTCAGCCACACTGATCTCTTTGCTATTCTAAAAACTACCAAACACAATTCTGCCCCAGGGCCCTTGCACGGGCTATTCCCCCAGGCTGGAATACTCTTCCTCCAGATCTCTACATGGCTGGTTCCTCTCCTCTTTTGGGTCTTTGCTCAAATGTCACCTTCTCAGAGAGGCCCTCCCGGATACTCAGTGAGGACCATTTTAAGTCCCTTGGACCCTTCTCACCGCCCCCCTTTCTATTTGATTTTTTTCTCTAGCTCTTATTAGCCCCTGACATTATGTACGGTTTTTAGTTTATAAGTTTGGTATCTGTCTCCCCATAAGATGGTGAGCCTTGCCACGGCAGACCAGTCTCTTTTGTTTCCTGCTGTGTCCCCAGGACATAGACTAGCTGCTGCCCCGAAGGGACTCCCCACTGTGGGGGGCAGCAGATGCCTCAGAGCTGGAGTCTGAGAACTGCCCATCCACTTCTGTACTCGGAGGGCCTCGGGAGCCCCAAAGTCCAGACCATTCCTCCTGCCCAGCAGTGTCCAAGGAGTCCTCAGAAAGACGACATTTGAGCTGGAGCTTGAGGGCCCAACCAAATTTTCAAACGAGAACAAAACATGGGGAAGCTCATTCCAGGGGGTGGGGATGTGAGCGAGAGCTTGGCGGCGGGGCAGGTTCTCACAGGCTAGCGCAGGCTGCGTATGATGGTGACTGGGGCCACTTTCCCGAGGAAGCATGTCCTACAGAGCATTTCACATGGGGTGGGGATGGGTAAATCAGCTCGAGAACTGCTGTGGGGTCCTGAGAGGATGAGCTGGTGAAATCATTTGAGGCCAGATGGAAGAGAAGGATCTGGAAAGCCACTCAGAGGAACTAGTGTGCCCTTATCTCCTTGTGTCATCATGAGAGAAAGCAAGGAGTCAGATTTGGGTTCTAGAAGGAACCCTAGAACACTGGGCAAGAGGAAGGCGTATTCCATGAAGGCGAAACAGGAGGTAAAGGAATTGCAAGGTGCAGAGAAAGAAGGCCAGCCTGGGAGGAAGAAGAGGGGCTGCTTTCCTCATAGGACAACGGACTGGGACTGGGTGACAGGGGAGGTGGGGGGGAGAATGCTGTTCAAAGGTCAGGGGTGACTCAGTTTTCTTGGGTGAGAGAAGGGGAGGTTAAGGCACCAGGAACGTGGACAGATGTACAGACCTGGGGGGCAGGGCGGGGGCCTGTGGGCGGAGTCTAAGAGTTGTCCTTAAGGCCCGTAGCTTGTAGCAGTGGGGGGCTGTGGAGAGCTGGTGACTCCGGGCTCAGTGGGGCCAGCTTGGGAGTCACCGTATCCACGGGGCCCCCTTACCAGCCTGGAACCTTCTGCGCCGCGGCTGGGACCCAACTGCAGGCTTCTGGGAGGCCTATGCTTGGGTGGATGACTCATCGTTTTCTCGGCATCCCAGCATCCCCGGGCTGAGGAAATGTTCAAGGAGACATGGGGCCCTTCCTTTGGCAGGCCAGGCCCTGACTGGATGCTGGCGGGTGGAGAAAAGCGCACTCGGGCCTCATCTCTGAGCCTCCTGAGGGCGTGTCTCCAAGAGCCCCTGGCTTCCACAATCCTGCGCGGCCCTCAGCCACCCTGTGAGGAGGCTGTTATGACCCCATTTGACAGGTTAGCAAACCAAGGCACAGCCTATGTGGGCACCTAGCTAAGTCAGCACTTCGTGCTGCAGTTTCTTCATCTGAAAAATGGGTCTGATGATTGTCCCTCCCCAACTGGTTTGTTGGGAAAACCAAGGGAGAGAATCCTGTGAAACGCTTAATAGTGGGATTGTCATTTTTGTAGGGATATGGAGAGGGGTCTGCCCAGGCAGTAGGGGCTCTCTACTGGGTAGAGCAAAATTAGGGAAGACGGGAGAGTAACATGGCCAACAATAGACCTGCGTTTGGACCCCAGTTCTGCCACCAGCTTCTGGTTCTGGGCAAATGGCTTGCCTACTGTCATCCCTCGACCCCTTGTGTATGAGTGGTGATGCCCCACACCCTATGGGGTAGCTGGGTCGATGCCCTAAAACCAAGCCTGCCAGGCAGGCCACAGAGTAGGGGCTGGGAGGACCCCTCTCCTCCGTGCAAAGATCCCCAAACCAGAGAGCCATCAACCTCTCAAGGGTGGCTAAGAAGCACTTTGTGGGGCAACAGGAAAGCCTGGGCCAAGGGAGAGAGTGGGGGGGGGTTTCAGCTCAGAGAGTTCCTGCTGGGAAGCCCCCATGGGGGATGGGGCCTCTCTGGGAGATCCTGAGCTGGGGCAGGAGCGGGCTGGGGACAAAGGGTTTTATGTTGAATGTGAGGCCCCTGCAAGTCAGAGGATGAGTGCGGAATGTAGAGGCAGAGGCTGAATCCAGGCTCTGCCATTTACTGCTGTGCAGTCTTGGGCAAATCACTTCCCCTCTGGGAGCCTCAGTTTCCTCCTCTGTAAAATGGGCCCCGTGGTATTACCCATCTCACAGGGCTGCTGGCGGGAAGGTGAAGAGAGGTTCCACGGCAGTTGCTCAGCACAGGAAACAGGAGGTTTTGTCTCTTGCGCCCACAGCGTGGCGAGTAGCAGTTAGACCTGGGATCTGGGGTCTGGGACGGGGCAGGGGATGCCAGAGCGGAGAGGGACAGGAGGGGCAGTGGCCAGAGCTAGAAGGGAGTGAGTGCAGCAAGGGTGTGTGCAGGGGAACTGGAAGGGAAGACTTCCGGCAGGAGGGGTGGTCAGCTGGCTTGCCCCCAAGGATCGGCAGACCCCCAGCCCCAGATCTGGATGAGAGAAGGCCCTGACAGAAGCCAGGGGCAGAGGCAAGGCCCCGCGAACCGAAGCGGGTGGGAAGTAGAGGCCGGAAGTCCCACTGATCCACTCAGAAGTTGGCTTTCAGGGAAGGAGGTGGGCAGTGGGCTTCCCAGGGTCCAGGCTGCCCATTTTGGGGCTAAGAGTGGGCGTGCTCCCTGGGCCAGAGAGCCCTGCGTTTAAATCCTGCCTTATCATCCAGCTGTGCGACCTCAGACACATCGCCACCTCCTCTCTGGGCCTCGGCTTCCACATCTGTAAAATGGGGATAGTCATATCAACACCCTTTTAGGGTTGTGGGGGATAATTTGAAATACATAAAGTATGCAGCGAATGCCTGCTACTGAGCAAAAACAATGGCAATCATGACACGGCTAGTATTCGTGGAGTGCTCACGAGGAGCCAGGCGCTGTTAAGCACTTCATGCACGTGACTCCATGTGACGGTCCAAACATGCTACCTTTGCACTCATCTGGCTGATGAGGATGTCGAGGCTCAGAGAGTTGGGTAACATGCCCGAGGCCACACAGCTGATAAGAGGCAGAGCCGGGACTTGAGCCTGTACAGTGAAGAAGTGTCGTGTCCTCAGCTCCCTCTATCCCCCATCCTCCTGACAGCAAGTGTCAGATCCCAGGGTCCCCTGTGGTATTACACATGCTTGGACCGTGCCTTTTCCCAGACCAGAGAGGCAGGCGTGAGTCTCTCTGGCAGAGTGTGAGGACCCTGGGATGCACTACTAAGGTGCAAACGGGATCTACTGCTAGGGTTGACCGTCGGGGTTCCCGAGGGATTCTTTGGTTCAGGGAGGGCCAGGCGGTGGCACGGGGCCTCACAGCCAGGTGGGCAGCCGGCGTGCTGCACTTGGCTGAGGCACGGGGAGCCTTGTGCCCGCCAGCATGAGGCAGGGCACAACTCACCACCAAGGTCACAGCCAGCCTCCAGCAGCCCCGAGAGGAGGCGGGTGGCCAGTACCTAATCCGGGAGGCACCGAGGGGTGTCAAGGCAAGAAGAGAGTACCCTGGGGACTGGGGAGGAACTAGGGAGGGCTCTTATGAGGAAATGAGCCAAGAAATGGGAGATGAGGGGCTGGGAGCTCCCCACCCCCCCGGAAGGGGGAAAGGGTGACGTGGACAAAGGAGCACAGAAGTGTTTTTCAAGGTAATGCACACACATGACTGAAAGCAGCAACAACAAAACAGCAACCGGCAAGGGGGTGAAAAGTGCCCAGCACACCCCCTCCCCGTCCACCGAGGGGAGGTCCAGTCCCTTATGTGTCCGGCCTGGTCCACTTGGCTCTGAGCTGGGCTGCCTGGCTTTGAATCCCGAATCCCCTATGTGCTCACTGACTTGGGCAAGTTAACGTCTCCCTGTCTGTTCCTACATCTAAGCCGGGGGTGATATCAGGGCCTGCTTCTCTGGACTGTCGCCTCACGCCCCGCAGAGGCGAGCCCGCGGCCGAGGGCTCCATGAGCAGTGACGGTCGCTGCGACGGCCGCCACTTTGCTGGGCTCACTGCTGCGTGCGCCTCCATGCACACCACGCGTGTGGTTTAAACGCCCAGCTTCCCTTGCGGGGCCTGAGGCTCAGTTTCCATGGCTTCTGCCACTTGAGGCAGGAGGCAGAGGTGAGAGGTCCGCCCAATGGCCCCGGATCCTCAGACAGGCCTCCGGTGTGGACGGGTTTCTGACATCAGCTGACCCTCAGGAGCTAGCCACTGCCTCGTCCAGTCTGGGGGCGTGGGGACTCGATCCCCCCGCTCCTGTGCTGGGGACATGAAGTGGCAGTGGGGACAGGAGGGATGCGGTGAGCTGTGGAGAGAGCCCTTGTCCCGGCTCCGAAGGTGGGGATTCGGAGCCCTCCTCTGCCACTTCTCAGCCCTACCATTACTGAAAAAGTTCCCAGCTCCTAGCCTTGGTTTCCTTATCAGGATGGTGGCCGAGGCTGTGGTGAGGAGCCAAGCCAACGCTTTAGATGTGACAGAGCGCTGGGGTTGTTCACGGGGGACCCCACGTGCAGGTCCCTGCCCTCACGGGATCTACAACTGAGGGGATGGTGCCATTCGTAAGATCCCAGTTTAGGAGGTATTACAGTAGAGCTGAGAATAACCCAGCCCTGGGTTCAAATCCTAGCTTTGCTGCTTAGCAGCTGAGTGACCTTGGGGGAATTAATTAACGTCCCTGGGCCTGAGTTTCCTCCTCTGCAAAATGGACATAGCAGTAGAAGCTGCTGTGTGGGGTTGTAGGATGCAGCTTCAGAGGCTGAGCCTGGGGCCTGGCTCACAGTAAAGCTCTGTGGTCAGCAGCAGCTGCAATTATTTTAAGGCACTCAGACTAACCTGAGAACCCCTGGCAAACAGTACAGGGCTGCAGGCAATCCTTTCATTCACGGACTCATTCAGCAAACGGATTGGCACCTGCTTTGCACCAGGCGCTGTTCATTCATTCCACCAAGATTTACTAAGCACCTACTACGTGCTGGGAGTGGCAAACAGGACAGACTTGATCTTCGCCCTCCCAGAGCTGGGAGCCTCAGGTAGCCACACTGGCCAGTGGCTGTGGGCAGCCTAGGGCCTGACGTGCCATCCAGCTGGTCGGCTCAGGCACCCAGGCCCCTGTCCCCATTGTGCCAGGCTTGCTGAGCTTAAGGGGGCTGCTTCTGCCCGGCATCCCCAAGCTAGCCCTGCTGCCCCCCGTGTCTGGCTCTTCTGGGTCCCTTTCCCGGGGAAGTAAACTCTGAGGGGTGTGGGGAGTGAAGGGCTTTTTCTACCCCCGACCCCCGTTCTCGTCACCTCCTCCCCAGCAAAAGCTCATTGTCCTTCCTCCTACCTCCTGCCTCTTCACACAGTAGCCAAACTACTGTATTAAAAAGGCAAACCTGACCATGTTCCCTCTGCTCAAAACCTTCTTGTGGGTCCCCATCAGCCTCTGCGCAAAAGACACCAAGGCCCACAAGGCCCAGCTCTGGCCCCTTTCTCCACCTTCCAGACTCCTGCTCACTACCTTCAGCCACACTGTCCTCCAGGCTGTTCCCCCAGCCCTCACTGGGCCCTGCTACAATGTCACCTCCTCAGTGAGGCCCTCCCTGACTGTCTTTTCTTTCTTTCTTTTTTTTTTTTTAAGATTTTATTTGTTTATTTGAGAGTGAGAGAGAACAGAGGGAGAGTGAGAGGGAGAAGCAGAATTCTCGCTGAGCAGGGAGCCCGATGTGGGGCTCAATCCCAGTACCCTGGGATTATGACCTGAGCTGAAGGCCGATACTTAACAGACTGAGTCACCCAGGTGCCCCTTTCTTCCTTCCTTCCTTCCTTTCTTTCTTTTTTTAAAAAATATTTATTTATTTATTTGAGAGAGAGAGAGAAGCAGACTCCCTGCTGAGCAGAGAGCCCGATGTGGGGCTCCATCCCAGGACCCTGAGATCATGACCTGAGCCGAAGGCAGACGCTTAACTGACTGAGCCACCCAGGTACCCCCTGACTCCCTTTTCAAAATGCTTTTTGTCCCCATGTTCTCGGCCCCTTCCCCTAACTTTGGAGCCTTTTTGTTTATTTATTCATTTATTTGTTTATTTTTATTTTTTTAAGATTTTATTTATTTATTTGACAGAGAGAGAGAGCACAAGCAGGGGGAGCGGCAGAGGCAGAGGGAGAGGGAGACTCCCCACTGAGCAAGGAGCCCAATGTGGGACTTGATCCCAGGACGCTGGGATCTTGACCTGAGCCGAAGGCAGACACTTAACCGACTGAGCCACCCAGGTGCCCCTGGAGGCTTTTTTTTTTTTTTAAGATTTTATTTATTAGAGAGCACGAGCCCGGGGGCGGGTGGGGGCAGAGGGAGAGAGAGTCAAGCAGACTCCCTGCTCAGCATGGAGCCCAGTGCAGCTGGATCTCACGACCTGAGCTGAAACCAAAAGTCAGCCGCTCAACCAACTGAGCCCCCCAGGCGCCCCCGGAGCCTTTATGAACATCTGACCAATGCTGTATTTGTGTGTGGTCCTCTTGGGCTTCACAAGGACAGGGATATTGGCTATCTTGCTCACGGCTGTGTTTTTAGCACCTAGTGCCTAGTCAGCACTCAGTAAATATTTGTTAAACAAATGTCTCAAACCATTTAATTCTCCTTCTTGCGCCTCAGTTTCCTCCTCTGCAGAATGAAAGGACCAAGGCTGTTGTGGGGCTGACGTGAGAGCCGACTCAATGGTCAGGGTCCCATCCAGGACTGTCTGAGCCGCCGCCCAGTCCTAGGGCTGAGTGAGCCAGAGGAGGTTGGCAGGGTCAGCAGGTGGTCACAGAGACATTTGGGCTCACTCCTGGCCATGCTGAGAAGCCCAAGTAAGGCAGAGACACAGCTGTGGGAAGAGGGGAAGAGACGCTGGTTTGAAGGGAGGTCTGGGGCTGGGAGATGTAGCTTGGTGGTTGGTCCCTTAATGGGGCCCCAGAAGGCCAGATCTCAGGCAGCGGGAGCTATTGAGTATCGCAGAGCAGGGGACCATGGGGAGGGAAGCATCTAGGGAGCCGAATCTAGTCTGGTGTGTGCAGAGCAGAGACTGGAGGCTGAGGCCCCGGGGGCGGGGCGGGGGAGGGGAACAATAGCCCAAATGGGAGCAGAAGCTACAGAAATAAGGGGAAAGTCTGGAGAGGGGCTGAAGGAATGGATCTGTATCCTCCTCCTTGTATCAGCTGCTTTGTTCTCAGTATAAGCCAATTTATTATTCATTCACTCATTCACTCACGTCTTCATTCAACAACTTGGAGAGAGCCTCCTGGGGTACAGCGGTGAGCCCCACAGATGTGGCTCCTGCCCTGCTAGAGCTCTGGATGCCTCGTGGGGGCCGGAGGCTACAGGACCCAGGGATGGTGGCGGCGCTGGTCATGCTGGGGGCGGTGGCAGTTATGGTGACGGTGGGGGAGCGGTAATGAGGATAAGAAGGGGACGGTGTGCTTGGAGGTGGTTGGTGCACATGTATTGAGTGCCCCCTAGGTGCTGGCCTACTCTAAGTGCTTCCTGTGCGTCTGCACACTGGGCTCCCAAAACAGCCCTGTGAGGCACAGATCTTACGCAACTCGCCTGAGGCCCACTGTGAGCAAAGGGCAGCACCCGGATGTAAGGCCAGGCAGGCTGGCTGACCAGCAGCTGCTCCCAGCTGTGGCTACCTGCCACTTCCAGCAGGCAGTTCCCTTCCTTAGCCGCAGGCGGCTCCCTGGACCCAGACCCAGCACCCAGCACGGGGCCCCATCCAGGGGCAGGTGCCCGAGCCTGACTTGCCTGAGCAGGGCTTAAGGTCTGGCTTTGCTCCAGCAAGCTTGAGCAAACGGTGCCCTCGCCCCTCTGCCCAGCACCTCGTATGTGAAAGGGGAGAACTGTCCCCCAGAGAGGCCACCGGAAAGCCAAGGAACCAGCACCTTCACTGTAGAAGTTGATGTTTCCAGGGGGAGACCCCATTCCATAAATCAGGAGTCAAGAAGGAAACGAAGGTTCTATTCTGAGTTCTGCCCCTGGACAGACTGTACATACCCCCCTTGCTGCTTCCCCTACATAAACCCCAAGGGAGGGGCTTTTCTTCTCCCACCCACAGCTGACTCCCATGCCCCTGCATCCCCAGTCTGTGCAAATCTGAGCCAATCCCATGCCAAAAGAGAGGGGACAGAAGGTGAGGACTGGGAGCAGGAGGCCTGGGCACATACTATCTCTATGCTCCCTGTGTGGCCTGGGCCCAGTGCTGCCCCTCTCTGAGCCTCAGTGTTACTCAGTTGTCCAAATATCTATGGGGTGGCTGTTCTGCCAGGCGCTGTGCCATGGTCTGGAGACACAAATGGAAATCTCTGCTCTCAGAGAGCCTACATTCAAGTGGGGGCTGACACTACGTAATAAACGAGGAAAGCGCCCCAGCTTGTCAGATGCTGCCAAGTGCGGTAGAAAAAAATCAAGCAGAGCTAGGGGAATCAGAGGTGCTGGGGAGGGAGGTATTGGAATTTTAATCAGGGTGTCAGAGAGGGCCTCACTGAGTAGGGGCCATTTTGAGCAAAGCCCTGAAGGAGGTATGGGAACAAGTTATGCAGGTATCTGGGGGAAAAGCATTCCAGGTGGAAGGAACAGTAAGTGCAAAGGCCCTGAGGCAGGAGTATGTCAGGTGGGTTTGAGAAACAGCAAGGAGGCCAGTGTCACTGGCTTCCCTGACACCTTGTATTTGGGAATCAAAAGACTACAGTTTATTCCTCAGGACCTTAGGACCCAGAACAAAATTACTTCTGAGCTCTCCCAATCCCAGTGAGAGTTAGTGATGCCCGCAGGGGCCCTGATACCTATTTGTTCAACCTGGAGGGTGGATTTTAAGGCCCATGGGGGCTTGGAAAAGAGAACACCATTGTCTCGACTCCTCACTCCATGTGGCTGACTCTCAGATGGCCCTGGATTCGAATTCTGGGCCCACCACTTTCTGGCTACGGGACCTTAGGCAAACCTTCTGAACCTCGGTGTCCTCATCTACAGAATGGGGATATGAGGCTTGTGTGACAGGGTTGATGGGATGGGATTCAGGAAACATGCCAGAGAGCATGTATATAAGTGCCCAGCTCTGTGCCTGCCTGTAGGAGGAGCTCAGTAAATGTTTAAAACCAGCCCTTAACATCTGTATGACTTTGAACTATTTTCACCGTTGTTGGAATCTGTCACATCACTTGAGTCTTCTAAGAAGTGCATGAAGAAGAGGGGGCAGAAATAATAGCCTCAACTTACAAAGGGGTAAACTGAGGCCAGAGGGGTGAGTGACTTGCCCAGGGTCACCGTGAGGCGGGGCCACTAGAAGGCTAAGATGTGGGTCTCCTGGCTCAGGGAACCCTGGGGATCCAGGGGAGTGGAGATTGTCCAGAGCCTGCCGCCCACCCTCCCACCACCATGAGCGTGCTTGGACACATACGTACGTATCACTGGCACCTCGAAACAATAGCAACTTTCAGATTTGTGGTCCTGAGCAGGTTTTGTAAGGCCTGGCTTGGGTCAGGAGGTCTGTTGTAAGGATGTTGAAAGGCCCAGAGCGTGGAGAAGCTCAGGCCACAGGCAGGCGGAGTCTGGGGTCCTCAAGAAGAGGAAGAGGTCTGAGCTCATGTGACTGTCCACTCGGCCTGTTTGTCTATCCGGTGTCTGGCCTTGCCAGGCAGGGAGGGCTGGATCCCCAGACTCGTCTCCCAACAGCCCGGCCCGGGTGCCTTACCCGTCCTGATCAGCCTCTGAGCTTCAGGACAGCTCTGTGGGGGGGAGGGGGGGGATAGGGAGCATCACGAATGAGGAAGCTGAGCCGTGCAGAGTGCATGCCCTGCTGGCATGGAAGGGCCAGGATTTGGACTGGGTCTGCCTGACCTAGCTCCAGCCCAGGCCGGTCCTCCCGGGGAGCGGATCGCGGCTCAGCCAGGTACCGGCAGGCAGGCTCTGTGCAGGGGGCCCTTTCTCCCCTCAGCCCACCTTCCTGGCCACAAGCTGGCCGCCTGGTCCTTGACAGAAGACCCTGCCCACCAGGCTCTGCTCCTTAGGTGCTGCAGCCTCCCCCCTGTTCTGGCCCCACCCTGCCCCAGCCCCCTGTGCACCGCGTGACCCCGGGAAGGCGAGCTCTGGGAGCCCATCAGTAGTCAGCACCTTTAAGGTCCCCGTGCCTTTCCTCAGTGCCCACGCAAGTCGGGTTTCTAGGCGCATTTTCTAGACAAAGAAACAGGCATGTCCCGAGCTTATGTCCTGAAGCACACAGGCCATGAGAGCAGAGCTGGGACTCCAAAGCCCGGACTTCTTCTGTAACGTAGCCTCCAGCCCTCCTGCAAAATGGGAGGTGGGGACTGAACAGTCTCAGCCGAGCGCACCGCAGAGCGCATCCTGGCTGCCCGGCCTCCTAGCGCGGTCACCTTGGGCAGGCACTTCCCCTCCCGAGGCATCAGTCTTCTCACCTGGAAATGGGGCTGAGCGCAGTATCACCCTCAGGCTGTTGTGAGGTTCAGTGGGCAGCAGTACCAAGTGCCCAGAAAGTGACAGAGCCCTTACAGGGGGGGTCACCCGTTTTGAAATCGCTGAGCTCCCTGCAGGACTCAAAAGGAGGCCAGGGGCCATGGACATACTCTCTTTCGCTCTTCCCGGGGCGTGGCCCAGTGACCCAGACCTGCCGGGGACTGTGTGGATGTGTTATGCGGACAGACACGTCCAGGGAGCCTGTCATGGTGGGTGGTGAGTGGTGGTCGGTGGGCAGCCCCGGGTCGTGAATGTGAGACCAGCTCAGGCTGTGCGGGGCAGCCACGGGCGCCTTTGTCCCCTTTGTCTCCTCTCGTGCAAATTAGCAATTACCTTTCCCGCTCCTGCAAGCTCGGCCTTTCCTGGGAGAATTAGGCCCAGCAGCCACTGAGCAAGCAGAAGCCGCCTGGCTAATTAGCGGGTAGCCTCTGGGGACAGCCTCGGGACCTGGTGGCCAGAATTGGGGCTACAGCTGCCTGCAGCTGGTGCTGGCTCAGCTGGGAGACCCAGCAACATCCTGGGCTCTGGGACATCATGGGCCTCTCAGTCACGAGGTTCAGATCCTTCTTAGCTGTGTGACCTAGGGTAAGTTGCTCTGCCTCTCTGTGTGACGGTCTCATGTAGTTAACTGTAGGATTGTGGGGGTTTGGAGCCCGGCACCTAAATGGTGTCCATTATCAGCGGGTAGTGTTACTACTGCTCTTCTTGTCCCCGCTGCCACTGCCTGGGGTCTGTGCTGGTTTCGGTGGGAGAACGCACGGAATGTGGGCCCTGTGGCGACCCTTGGGGACCCTGTAGTGCCGCCTTAGTGTCATGGGCAGCAGGAGAAGCCCAGCGAGGCCTCAGGCCCTTAAGCCATTGAGAGGCTTAATCTCCCTGAGCCCGAGCTTCCTCTTGCTGGCCTCTGAGTGAAGGAATGAAATAACTGAGATACGGCGTGGTCGTGTGCCCAGTCTCGGGCCTGTAGGCGCTAATAAAGGTGGGGCTCCTTCCCCTTGCTCTGCTTCCCCCTTCTCTTCCTTCCTCCCCTGCCTCCTTTCCCTCTCTTCTTCCCTCCCTCCCTTCTTCCCTCAGGAGCACACAGGAGGAAAGCAGGAAAAGCAGATCGAAGGGCTGCCTGCGGTGGTCTGGGGTAGTCAGGAAAAGGCTCCTGATGAGGGAGAGTCTGAACTGGACTCAGCAGGACAGGGGGCTGCTGAGCAGCGCGGGGAAGGCAGCGTGGTGGGGTGGGGATGCGTGCGGGAGCAGAGCACAAACGAGTAGTCTGCTCAGGGGCCAGGACTATGAGGCGTGTGGCCCAGGACAAAGGCAGTAACCGGGGAGCTGTGGCAGGTTGAGGTGGGGCAGGAATTCGGGAGATGGCATCTGCCTGCAGAGACTCGGATGCCAGGCCAGGTACATCCCCCCCTCCCTGCCCCCCAGGCCTGGGACTCCAGAGAGGAGATCTCCCGGGACTATGGGGTGGCGGGGCGGGGGGTTGGTGAACAGAGTGTCTCAGAGCACAGGAGACCGTGCCCCTGGCTTGGTCTAGGGAATGCTGGGCTGAGGCTTTCTGGAAGAGTCAGTCCTGGAGCTAAGACTCAGCTCATCTCGGAGCTAAGCAGAGGGTGGGCATCCCGGGCAGAGGAGACAGCTTGCAGAGGCACAAAGCCCGGCTCAGTGCTGGGGCAAGCAGGGCCGCACCGCCGAGGCTTCTAAAGCTAGCAAATAAGCCTGGATTTTATCTGGGCACTGGAGAGCCAAGGAGGGTTTGGGGTCAGGCAGCTTGAGATCTGATTTTCAAAGTCTAGCTGCAGCCCCATTAGCTGGGGCAGTTCTGCCATCGGGAAACCTGACAGGGTCAGCCTGGCGTCTGACCCTCCTGGGTGTCCCACCTGGGCAAACCCCGTCCCCTCCTGGAGCCTCAGCACCTGCGTGTGTCCAGTGAGTAGGCTGTAGAGCTCCTGCCTCCCGGAGTGCTTGGGGGCAGGGGGACACTGAGATCGTCCTTGTGACACACCTGGGGCTGGGCACCCCAAGGCGACTCAGCAGAAGGCACGTGGGATCTTTCTTTGGGCACTCACTAGATGCTGGGTGTTTTGTACACATGTTTTATACATCTTACTCTCCTGGCTGCCCTTTTAGGCAGGTCCCCCCCATTCAGTGAGGAGGAAACCGAGGCACAGAGAAATGACCCGCCTAAGGGACAGGGCTGGGCCCAGACTGGTCTGGCCCCACAGTGCTTACTTTTAGCCCCTCCACACCCCATCCCCAAGCGGGGCCTTGGCTGGGTGTGGCTCCGTCCCCAGCCAGTCCCCTAGGGCCCCGTTAATCCCCTCTCAGGGCCCCCCAGCACAAGGGCCAATTAGCACCTGCTCTTTGGGGGTCACTCCACCTGTCCCCCTGCCCTGGGCCCCTCAGAGGCCTGGCTCTGCCCAGGTCTCCAGAAGCTGAGGTTTCCAGTACTGCGCCATAAGAAAAAAGGACTAAGGCTCATTTTTTTGTCAGAGAAGCTGGGAGAAATAAAGCCGGTGAGAGAAACCTCCCGGCGTCAGGATTTTTCCAAGCCGCGGCTGGGCCGCCCGCGGAGCGCCGTCTCCCCCGCCACGGGCTCCCCAGTCTCTCCCGCACCTGCCTCCCTCTCCCCCGCCTGGGGCCGCGGACCCCCACCCGCACCCCCCGTGGGTCCCCTGTGCCTGGGGCTGCGGGTGGTGTTGGCTGCAGCTTCTCACCTGTGTGCCGGGTCTGGCTCCAGCGAGAAAGGAGGAGGAATAAAAGGTCCTTGAGATGGTGACAAAGGTCTGAGTGTGGGCCGCCAGAGCAGCCTGTTTCCAGGCAACTGCTCTACCCCGGGCTCCCCGCGGCGGCGGGCACATCCGTCATGCTGCAGCTCAGCTCGGCGAGGGAGCTCGGGCCGCCCCAGCAGCCCGGGCACAGGGCCCATGGCCCCCGAGCTCCAGCCCCGCTGGGGACACGAGGCCCCTTCCGCAGGGGCTGCAGGAAAAAGCCCGGCATTGTCATGGCTACTGCTGGCCAAACACCTACTGGGTGCCTGTTGCGGGGCTGAACCACACAGAGCAGAGCTCGCACACGTTAGCCGCTCTGTCCCTCCGTCCATCTGCCCATCCCTCCATCCATCCGTCCGTCCGTCTATCCATCCATTCGGGATGGAACAGTGGGTTAGTGTGCGGGCTCTGGGTGGCTGGATTGAAACCCCACTCCACCACACACTCGCTGTTTGATCTTGGTCGCGTTCCTTTACCTCCCCAGGCCTCATTTTCTTCATCTGTAAAATGGGCATAATAATAGCTCTTATCTCATCGAGTTGTAATGAGGATTAAATGACTTAATAGAGGTAATACCCTCGCCACGGTGCCTGGCACCTATTCAATACTCAATAAATGTTCATTGTTGTTTCTATTTTTATTATTAATTATTTGTCAAGAGACCATAGGGGCAATGGGAAGCATGTGGTCTGTTGCAATCACATAGACCTGGGTGGGGTTCATGTTTGAACAACTCAATGACCTTAGGCAAGTGGCTTTGCCTCTCTGAACCTGTTTCCTCTTAGCTAAATCGGGGAGAGAATTCATAGCTTGATACCTGCTCTCTTGGGCGGAAGTCTGAAGCCCCATCTCTGGCTGGAAGGATCAGTGAGGCCCCAACGTGACAGTCCCCAGTACCCAGAGTGGTCATTATTCAGCAAGCCGCGGTTGGCACCAGCCCCCCAGCCACCTGATCTCTGGGCCGCTCAGCTCCGCGGGACTGCCCTGTCCCTCGCCCGTTGCTCTGATTGTTCCAGCCTCTGCCCTTAGGGCTGCCCAGTACTGTCCCTCATCCTTCCTTCCACCTCCTATTTGAAAACAACCTCTGCCAGTGCCCCCAGCCCGGGGCCCTGGAGGGAGGAGGGGGAAGGGGCGGCGGCGGCAGACCGAGTGCCAGGGGATCGGGCACGCTGCCGGCCTTTGTCTGGGCTGCCCGGCGGCCGAGCCTCAGTCCCCCGGGGCAGGCCACGGTGCCGGCCTGCTGGCGGCTCGGGGAGGGCCGCGTGGGCGGCGGGGCCTGGACAGGCCTGGGCAGGCGGCAGTCCCCAGGGACGGCCTGGCCCACTTGGGCGGGAGGGAGACCCAAGCCTGGGCGGAGAGTGGGGTCGGGCCGCGGCTGTCTGTGGCAGCGGGTTTGGGGGTGACTGTGTCCTTCTGAGGCCCACTACAGACATGTGCCTGCACCCGCAGTGTGCCAGGGACTGCGGAGTACTCGGCCTTCTGAACAAGGCCGCACAGTTCAGTCCTGGAGCCTGACAGCCTGGGTTCAAATCCCTGCTCTGCTGTTTGACAGCTTGTGCGGCCCAGGCAAGCCCCGCACCCTTCTAGGCCTCCATTAGCTGGTCTGCAAAATAAACATACTAGTCCTACCCTGAGCGCGCAGGGCAGACCTGAACAAAGGAAGCCCTCAGTCAGTGTTACCACTGCTGCTGTTGACCCTGCCCTTGGGGGGGAGGGGCCGGGCCTTTGCTGAACGCCTACTGTGGACTACATCTGCTGGTCAGACGCTCCCTTTCGGGAATCGTTTCCTGGGCTGGCTCAGTTGGTGGAGCGGGCGACTCTTGATCTCGGGGTTGTAGGTTCAAGCCCCGCATTGGGTGTGAGATTACCTAAAATCTTAAAAATTTTTTTTCAAAAGAAAAGAAATGTTTACCGAGCACCCACGGTAGGCCAGCGTCTGGGCTGGGCACTGGGGACACCCAGATGAAAGACCTGGGAGAAGGGGTGTTGGGGAGAGAAGGAAAAGAAAGGGAGGGGAAGTGACATATGAGGTCCTACTGTGTGCCAGGCTCTTTGCTGAGGACTGGGAATCCGGAGAGGAGCAAAGTAGTCCCTGCTCCCTTGGTGGAGAAGGACATAGAAATCTGGAAACCAGTGATTATAACCCAGGATAATTAGTGCTGTGACATGGGATGCTCTGGGGCTGCTGACCGAGGCTTGGAAGTCAGGGAAGGCTTCCTGGAGGAGGTGACCAGGAATCTTGGCATTGTTGTCCAACTTATCAAGTCCCTGTTATAATAGCTCTGTCATGGTGTGGCCTGGGCTCAGTATAAACAAGTCCAGGGATAGGGGACTTACTACCCAAGGAGGAATATACTTTTGCCATTTACAATCAGCTCACCTTCCTTGGACCCATTCATGGCTCTCCCACTGCTCCTCATCTGGTCCAGGCTGCATCGGCTTCTGCATCAGTCTTCTGCTCCTTTTCTTGCCCCTCCAGTCCATTCTCCACTCAGCAGCCAGAGCAATCTTCTGAAACATAAATCAGACAACATTGGTTCCTAGACTAAAACCCTTCAGTGGCTCCCCAGGGGCTCTTAGGACAAAGACCAGACTCTACCGCAGCCTGCAAGGCCCAGCCGGGCCTGGTGCAGCTGACCCTCCAGCTTCCCTGGGCTGCGGAAAGGGCCGCGTGCAGACCAGATCCTCCACCTGCCCATGTGGCCTCTTGAGGGTGCAGGGGCGAATTTAGTACAGACGAAGCCCCCCAAATGCCTCTGTCAGAAGACAAGTGGTGCTGGGCTATGGGCAGGTGACATGCCCAGTTTGGTGGTGTCATCTAGCACCGTGCCATGCCAGCTCTGTGCCTCAGTTTCCCCATCAGTAAACTTAGGGTGTTGCCTGGGTGATGTTCTTGAGAGTCCCATTCACAGTGCTGGACCATTGGGCTTTTAGGAGCTCACCCCCTCAGCCCGTGGCTCCCATGATAGACTGTTTTCATGTCCTCCCCGCACCCCGAGCTGATCCCAAGGGACTAGCAAATGGGGGTTAGATGATGATGTGGGTTTCAACAGCTGTCTTGATCCCAAGGAGACACTGAGGCCCATAAGGTGAAATGACCCCCTCTCAACTCACTCTGTATCAGTCAAGCCCTTCTGGCCCAGTTGTCAGTTATATCCACAGGAATGGCAGAAGGGGCATTCAAACTTGGAATGCTGGGGGTTTTAATCCTTCCACCCAGAACCCTAGGTTCTGTTATATTTGTAATTTTGTCTAAATACACAGTGCATTCACATGATGGGAAATTTGACAGTTTGAAAAGATACAGTGACAATTCCCTGCCTGCCCCTTTTCTTTCCCCTCTCCAAAGGCACTGCTGCGACCAGCTTGTCTGTGTTTCCAGAGATATCTGATGCATACAGAGGCATCAGATGTACAGAACCTGTTTCTAGAACTAGAGAGAACTGCTCCATGTCAAGAATGCCCCCTGTCCATCATTCAGGGCTTGCCAGAGATCACAGTGCTTCATGGTCGGGGGAGGGGGGCGGAGGGAGGGTAGAGCTTCCCACCATCCCTCGCACTAGCCCGAGCACTGGACCTGCCCAAATGGGAAGATTTGGGAAGCCAGCTGGGTTGCTCTTGAAGTCCCTGCAGAGGAGGCCAAGGACCCTGCTTTCGGAGTCTGTCTCTATAGAAGTAATAAGTAAACACCAAGGAGGTGTTGAGAATGTTCTAACTGGCTATGTTGACTACCTTCAGCACTGTCCACAAACCGAGTGACGAAGGGCATTGGTGCCATGACTCAGCAGATGGGACCACAGGGCCGCTCAGCAGCAAGGGGATCCATCAGCAGGGGCGGGATGTGGGGGGTGAGGGTGGACTCCGCTTTACGGAATGGGCTGAGTGGGTGGACCCCACCTTAAGTAGTAGATAGGCTCTGTGTTAATGGCTTCACCGTAACGTTGGCATGCATGCATGAATGTTAACCTTAACATGGTTTCACTTTCCCTTCATCATATCCCCGCCAGGTAGATGCCATTAACCCCATGTTACCGTTGAGGAAAAACTCCCAGAGCCATGGAGTCCCTTGCCCAAGATCACATGGCTAGATTTGAACTCAGGTCTGCCCGAGTCCTAAGATCCCCCGCTCCAGCCTGCAGCACAAGCTGGATCAATATCCCATGACCCAGCTCGTGCAGAGTCGTGCAGCCGCCCTGGCCGTGTGGTCCGCAGCCCGGGCTCTGGGTCTTCCAGCTCTCTGGCCCCACTCTTTCCAGCCTGTGTGGGCTTGAGCAGGCCACGTTCTCTCCGTGCCCCAGGAGATCTGCTGTGCCTGAGGTTGACTCTGGCCAGTCCCTTCTCCGTCTAGAGCAGACTTGCTGGGTCGGGCGAATGGAGGGGATAGGGTAATTTCCCCGGGGCAGAGGACACTTTTGTGGGCAGCTACCATGGCTGATGCCCCATGAGATGGAACTGGGCCCTGAACAGAGGTTCACAGAGGTACCAGTCCCTGCCTGGCTGTGTGACTTTGGGCCACTGTCTTTCCCTTTCTGAGCCTCCAGTTCATATCTCCAGGTTCTCTGAGGGTGAGCTTTTTGGGGAGGGAAGTTTTTGGATGTACCCCAGGGAACTGGAAGGAGCAGGAAGCTGAACCAGACCTGGGGAGCAGGAAGAACAGGATTCAAGGAGACACAGGGACAGGAAGCTGAGGGTGAGGCACCTTTTGCTGACTCTGGAAATTAATTTTACATTTTTTTAGCAAGGATTTGATTTAAAGTCACTGGGCTGGGGCGCCTGGGTGGCTCAGTTGTTAAGCGTCTGCCTTCGGCTCAGGTCGTGGTCCCAGGGTCCTGGGATTGAGCCCTGCATTGGGCTCCCTGCTCAGTGGGAAGCCTGCTTCTCCCTCTCCCACCGCCCCACTTGTGTTCCTTCCCTCTCTGGCTGTGTCTCTCTGTCAAATAAATAAATAAATCTTTAAAAAAATTTTTTTAATTAAAAAAAAAGTCGCTGAGCAAAACCAAGCCTGGCAGAGCAGAGGAGCCCCAGGGAAGGCCCCCAGTCCATAAATTAATATTTGCTTCAGAAGAGGAACGAAGTTTAAAAGTTCCAGAAGCCTTGGACTTGCTGTTTCATGATCAGGGAAACAGGCACAAAGAAAGGCAAGAAAACTCCCCAGGGCCGGGGAGCTTCGCTCGTCCTTTACTCCTTTAGCACCTGCTTATGGAGCTCCTACTGTGTTCAGGCACCGTGCTAGGCCCTGGCCGAGACCACGGCTGGCCCCGTCTGTGCCCTCGCAATGGTCACCATCTACCAGGACAGATACACACACATAAACAGTGTTGCCCTTGGGAGAGGCACCATGAAGGAAACGGTGCTCGCAAGGGCCGGACCTGGCCATGGTGAGGGGGTGGGCGCGCAGGGAGGGCTTCTCTGAGGCAATCGATTCATTTGCTAGGGCTGCCATCTAAAGTCCCACAGCCTGGGGGCTCGAACATCAGAGATTTATTTCCTCACAGTTCTGGAGGCTGTAAATCCAAGATCAAGTTGTTGGAGGTTGGTTTCTCGTGAGGCTTGCCTCCTTGGCTTGCAGGTGGCTGTCTTCCTGTGTCTTCACCTGGGCCTCCCTCCTTGTGTCTCTGTGTCCTCATCTCCTCCTCTTAAAAGGATACCAGTCACACTGGGTTAGGGCCCACCCTAATAACCTCATTTAACTTAATTCCTTCTCTAAAAACCCTGTCTCCCTACAGTCACACTCTGAGGTTCAGGGTAGGATTCAACATAGGAATTTGCAATGGGGAGGAGTGGGGGGGGGCGGACACTGCTCAGCCCATAACAGGCAGTAATACTTGAGCCGAAGCCTCAAAGTCAAGGAGAAGTTAGCTTAGTAATAGGGGAAAAAAGAGTGTTTCAGGCAGAGGGTACAGCATGGGCCAAGGCCAGGTGGCAGGAGGGAGCATTTGGCGGGCATGGCTGGAGTTCGGGAAGGGCGTGGAGAGAGGTTCAGGATGAGGCCCAGGAGTTGGAGTCCCCGTGCAGCCGCTCCATCGCGCCCTGACTGCATCCTTTTCCAATCATTGGTTTCCTCACTGCTGAAATGGGAGTAACCAAATCAGCCTTGCGAGGCTGGGAGCCTGGAGTGAGGTCACATAGGCCTAAAATGTCTTGTCGCATGGCAGCTCCTAGTAGGTGCTCAATATGAGTCGTCCCTTTTCTCTTCCCTGCCTAGACCACTCTTGTTCTTTCCTTAGTCCCCTCCTTGTCCCCTACCCTGATTTATATGACCCAGCTTGAGATCCTGAGCTACAGACCCAAGAAAGGCCTTAGCGAACATTATCATGATTCGGAGAAGCTGTTTGGGCCTCCTGGGGACCCAGGAGAAAAGGACAATTTTCTGGGGAGGTGGCTGTTTGAGTGTGCCTGGCTTCTGAGCTCTGTAGGGCCAGGCATGGATTCTCAGTGAAATGTCTGAGCCTCCTGTGAGATTTGGAAAGAAAAACACCCTCCCTCAACATAACGTTGACCCCTTTGTTGCAAAACAAATGGATCTCCAGTGATAGTAGCCTCCTTCTCTTGGGGCCTGTTTGCTGGATCTCTCTGCCCACAGGTCACTGGTTTTCATTGGCTGCGTGGCTATGGCAAGTGCCTGCACATTTGAGCCTCAGTTTGTACATTTGTGCTTTCATACGACACATTTAAAAATTTTATATAAACCGTCTATTTTAGAACAACTTTAGGTTTATGGAAAAGATGCAAAGATAGTCCAGAGAGGTCCTGTGTAGCCCTCACCCAGTTTCCCATCTTGTTAATGTTTGACATTATGATGGTACGTTTGTCACAGCTGAGAAACCAACATAGGTCCATCACTAGGAACCAGACTCATCCTTTTTTCAGATTTCACTAGTTTTTCCTTAACGTCTGTTTTCTGTTCCAGGATTCCAATCAAGATACCACATTACATTTAGTCAGCATGTGTCCTTAACCGCTGATCTATGACAGTTTCTTAGGACCCAGTTTTATTTCGACAAATATTTTTGAGCACCTACAATGTGCATTGTTCTTGGTGCTGGGGAAAGAAAGGATTCTTCCTTCCATGGAGCCTACATTTGGGGGTTGGGAGACAGGTCACAAACAAGCAAATGTAAATATTAAATATGTCGGGTAATATATAGAAAAATAAAGTAGGGAAAGGAGATCGGCTAGGAGCTGCTGTTTGAGATAGCGAGGTCTGGGTAGGGCTCCTTTTGAGGGGACATTAGAGCAGAGACATGTTGGAGGTGAGGGAGCCTCCATGTGGGTATCGGATGGCAGAGTATCTAGGCAGCGAGCAGAGCAAGTGCAAAGGCCCTGAGGCAGGTGTGGTAACTACGGAGTGTGAGGAACAGTGAGGAGGTCAGTGGCTGGTGCCCAGGGTGTGGGGATGAGTGGCAAGGACAGATCTGTGTGGAGATGGAAGGGTGGAAGCTGGGAGTAGGCTGGTGCCATGATCCAAGTGCGCCAGGCAAGAGGGGGTGGCAGCCTGGGCCTGAATGGTGCCCATGGAGGGTGATAAGTGGGCAGATTCTAGGCTTGGTTGAAGGAGGAGCCACAGGATTTGCTGGTGGAAACAGGGCTGGTGATGAAACCTTCTGGCAGGGCTTGTGTGAGGAATAAGAGGGTGACGTTAGCGAGGCTTGGAAAACTGTCAATTTGGGTTTCCCTCTCCATGTCCTGTGTTCAGAGCTGCCTGGCCCAACCCATCCTCTGGCTGAGGGCCAGTAATAAACCACTGGGTGTTTGTTTGGTTGTTGTTTTAAAGTATAACATTTTGTAAAAGTAATAGAATCTCATTCCTTAAAAAAAAAAATTCATCAGGTACAAATGTATAGTGAAAAACAGTCTCCTTCCTAGCCCTGTTTGCCAGCCACCAAGCTCCCCTCCCCAGGGGCAACCATTATCATTTCTTGGGTATCCTTCCAGGGATATTTTGTACATAAATATAAACACATATGCACATATATTTGTGGGGTTTCTTTCTATTTTTACACAAAATATGTTGTGCAAATATGTAGGTTGCTTTTTTTCTTATAATGGCTTTATTGAGATATGATTCACATACCACACAACTCACCCATTTAAAATACAATTCAGGGTGCCTGGGTGGCCCAGTCGATTAACCATCTGCCCTGGGCTCAGGTCATGATCTCGGGGTCCTGGGATCGAGTCCCGCATCGGGCTCCTGGGATCGAGTCCCGCATCGGGCTCCCTGCTCAGCGGGGAGCCTGCTTCTCCCTCTCCCTCTGCCTGCCGCTCCCCCTGCTTGTGCTCTCCCTCTCTCTCAAATAAATAAATAAAATCTTAAAAAAATAAAATAAAATACAATTCAATGGATTTTGGTATATTCAGAGTTGTGCACCCATCACCACAATAAATTTTAGAATATTTTCATCACCCCAAAAGAAACTCCATACTCATTAGCAGTCGCTCTTCACTTCTCCCAGATTCCCCGCCCCCCGGTCCTGGGCAACCACTAATCTGCCTCTTTCTCTGTAGATTTGCCTGCTCTGGACATTTCCTGTACATGGAATCATACAATATGTGGTCTTTTGTGGCTGACTGCTTTCACTTAGTATAGTTTTTTCAAGATTTGTCCATGTTATAGCATGTATCTCATTCCTTTTATTACCAAATAATATTCCATGTTATGGACATACCACATTTTATTTATCTATTCAACAGTTGATTTACTTTTGGGTTGTTTCCACATGTGGGCTGTTATGAATAATGCCACTCCAAATAGTCGTGTACAAGTTTTTGGGTATATGCTTTCAATTCTCTACCACCTAGGAGTGGAACAGCTGGCTCATATGGTAATTCTATGTTTGACCTTTTGAGGAGCTGCCAGACTGTTCCCCAAAGTGATCACACCATTTTACAATCCTACCAGTAGGTTATGAGGCTTCCGATTTTCCCACATCCTCACCAACACTGACTATCTTTTTGATGAGGGCCATCCTAAGCGTGTGTGAGGTGGTATCTCATTGTGGTTTGGATTTGCATGTCCCTGATGATTAATGATGTTGAGCATCTTTTCATGTGTTCATTATCCATTTGCATATCTTTGCAGGAATGTCTATTTAAATCTTTTGACCATTTTTAATTGTATTACTTGTTGTTTTGTTATTGAGTTATAAGGCTTCTTTATATATTGTAGATAAAAGTCCCGTATCAGGGGCGCCTGGGTGGCTCAGTCGGTTAAGCGACTGCCTTCGGCTCAGGTCATGATCCTGGAGTCCCGGGACTGGGATCAAGTCCTGCATCGGGCTTCCTGCTCGGCAGGGAGTCTGCTTCTCCCTCTGACCCTGCCCCCTCTCATGTGCTCTCTCTCTCTCTCTGTCTCAAATAAATAAATAAAATCTTAAAAAAAAAAAAGTGCCTTATCAGATGTATGATTTGCAAGTATTTTCTTCCAGTCTGTGATTCTCTTTTCATTTTTTTTTTTTTAAGTAAGCCCTATGCACAACGTGGGGCTCGAGCTCACAACCCCCAGATCAAGAGTCATGTGCTGCACTGACTGAGCCAGCCAGGCGTCCCTCTTTTCATTTTCTTCATGGTGTCCTTGGGAGTGCCAGAGTTTTTATTTTTATGAAATCCAACTTGCCTACTTTTTCTTGCACTTTTGGTGTCATACCTAAGAAACAATTGCTTAATCCAACGACACGAAGATTTATCCCTATGTTTTCTTCTCGGAGTTTTATAGTTTTAGCCCTTACATTCTTCAGGTTGTTTTTCCATTAAACAGTAAATCTATGTACTGTCAGTGCATAAGTAGGTCAGAACATAAAGAACTTTCTTATTCTTTTTTACAGCTGCATAGTATTTGCTTTTGTGCATATACCATAATTTATTTACCTGGTCCTCTGCTAATGGCCATTTAGGTTGTTTCCAGTATTTTCCTCTCACAAAAATACTTCAGTGAACATCCTTGACTATTGATGGCCATTCCATATACATGTGAGTTTATATCAAGGAGTAGAATTGCTGGGTCTGAAGGCGATATGTTTTTTGGTCTTTAATAGTCCCTCCACTCCTGGCAGCAAAGTCTAGAATATGAACCACTTATTTTTTTATTTTTAAAGATTTTATTTATTTATTTGAAAGAGAGAGAATGAGAGACAGAAAGCACGAGAAGGAAGAGGGTCAGAGGGAGAAGCAGACCCCCCGCAGGGAGCAGGGAGCCCGATGCGGGACTCGATCCCGGGACTCCAGGATCATGACCTGAGCCGAAGGCAGTCGCTTAACCAACTGAGCCGCCCAGGCGCCCTGGAATATGAACCATTTAGTGAATAACCATGGCTACCATATACTGAGTGCTCACTATATGCTGGTACTGGCATCCCCTCACAGTGATTCTCATGGTCAGATTTAAATCCTCACTTTACAATGATCTGACGTCATATGGTCTGTCCACCTCCTGAGCCTGCTGACTTCCCACCATCCGATCCTCCCTGTGCCTTCAGAGCACCTCGAACCCCTTCCAAAGGGACTCCTGGAGGAACGCAGACTCTGCATGTGGTGCCTGGCGCATCTCTTTCTAAGACCACACTTACTCAAGCAGAAGTCTGAGGCTGGCCGGTCACTAGGGAGTCTGGAAGGAGCAACTATGGTATGCTTGGCACTGTCCCCAGAAGTGCGAAGTGGCCTTTGCTCTCAGGCTGCGTCCCTCCTCGTAAGCAAGGCAGCAAAGTCTCAAAGACAGACTTCAGGAGCTGTGGTCTGACTCAGGGGCTCAGGGGTCTAGCTTTGGGTCAGGCAAATGTGGGTTCAGTCCTGATTCCGCCCCATGTCACTTTTGGGCAACTCACGTCCCTTCTCAGTGCCTCCGTTTCCTCATTTGTAAAATGACATTGTGGATAGTACCTCCTGGCATGTCAAAATACACTAACTCTATTATCCTGGTTGGCAAAGTGCTAGAGGACATCAAAGGCAAGAAATATGGTGAGGGATCAGGGAAGTCTTCACAGGGGAGTGGGTAGAAGGGCACTGGAATGAAACTTGGAGGAGGGATGGCTCAGGAGCCAGGTGATGGCATTTCAGGCAGAGGAAACCGTGGATGTCCAGGCACGGAGGCAGGACTGCCCCTGGTCTAATGGGGAAGAGAAGCAGCTAGGACGTCTGGTGTGTCAGGTTTGTACTGGGGCCTGAGTGAGGAGGAGATGCAGCTGGAGATACTTCCAGGGGCCTTGTGTCCAGATGTGGGTGTTGGGTATTATTTGACCAGCAGTAGGGAGCCATGGAATTATGCCCTGCCCAGCATAGTCCCCCATCTGCAATTTGGGCTACCTCCTTGGAGCAGGATTTCCCAAACCTCCTTTCTTCTGGAAAGCAGTCTGGAACAGTGTTTAAGAATGAGAGTTCTGAGGCCAGGCTGCCTGGGTTGGTCTCTTGCCCAACCACTGATGATCTGCGTGACCTTGGTCATGTCACTTAGCCTCTCTGGGCTTTAGTTTCTACAACCATAAAAAGGAGTTGTTCATATTTCCTAGGGTTACAGTGAAGAGTAAATGAGTGGGAGCCTGGCTGGCTCTGTCGGTAGAGCATGCAACTCCTGATCTTGGGGTTGTAAGCTCAAGCCCCACACTGGGTATAGAGGTTACTTTAAAAAAATTTTAAAACCTAAAAAAAAAAAAAAAAGTAAACGAGTTATTATATGTAAAGCGCTTACCCAGTGACAGTACACAATAAGTGCTCAATAAATGTTAATTTTTACAAGAAGGAAGTCCAGGCATTAGATTACTCTGTTTCTCAGATGGGAAAATTAAGGCCCTCTGCAAGTGAGTCAGGGGTTCATTCATTCCTTTATTCATTCAGTAAATGTTTCCTGAGCACCTACTCTGTGCCAGGCTCTAGTAGATACTGAGGATCCAGTCAGTGGTAAACAAGACAGCCTCCACCCCAGAGAACGTCTGACCTGCCCCCAGGGTGCCCTTCCAAGGCCAGAAAGGAATCAGGATTTTCTTTCTTTCTTTCTTTCTTTCTTTTCTTTTCTTTTCTTTCCTTTCTTTCTTTCTTTTTCTTTCTTTCTTTCTTTCTTTCTTTCTTTCTTTCTTTCTTTCTTTCTTTCTTTCTTTCTTTC